>NC_134881.1:38633409-38668409 GCF_041734735.1 Babylonia areolata | reverse complement strand
ATGTCATGGTTCAGTACTAAAGGGGTTGACATTAACAACACTCGCCTCGGGAGACGTAGAAAAACCTACGGCAACAGAAGAATTGACCCTGACGATATTTCCTTGTGAAATCATCTCAAAGGATATACATGTGTGTGATCGTGTGATTGTGTGAATGAGTGTGTGTTTTTTTTTTTGTGTGTGTGTGTGTGTGTGTGTGTGAATAAATTACACCCCACCGCCCAACCCCCCATCACTCCCACGCCCACCCTCCCACCCCGACCCAAAAAAGGGGAAAAAAAAAGAAAAGAAAAAGAAAGAAATACAACAAAATAAACACCCCCGAAAACAGAGTATCGATGCCTACATGGCGCGGTAATTAAAGACGGCCATACACGTGAAAGCCGAAATCGCAGATCTGTACAAGTGAAAGTGGAGTGAGCTGCAGCCCCACGAACTGTGGCCATAAAAGACAAAAATGAAACAAACGAACAAATAAACAACACAAAACTCCAGCTGTACTGATGAACTAATGAAGGAATTCCGTGTTCATTGGGGAAAAAAATCCCTGCGCGGCTTTTTTGGGTTTTTGTTGTTGTTGTTGTTTTTGTTTTTTCAGGCAGGTGAAACTTCTACTGGCTGTGTGTTAAAATCAAAGAAAAAAAAAACAAAACAAAACAAGAGAGGCAAGGCCTTCAAGACTCACTTGTGAAACACTTTAAAAAAAAAATCTAATCGTTAAAATGTGTTCTGTATTTTTTATCATAAAGCTTCGCATTAAAAAAAAAAAAAAAAAAAAAAAGAGAGAGGGAAAAAAAAGTCCTAACCAGATTCGAATTAAGTCCCCTAGCATTAATTACAGAGTAATTTCCCTTCTTTTTACTATCTGCACCAAAACTGACGTTTGCAGAAATAAATAAAACTTCCATGCTTAGCAAAAGAAGTTCCTGTTTGAACAAAAAATGATAATAATGACTGCTCTTGTTGTTGGGTCAGAATATCAGATCAAAGTGCCAAGTTTAGAGAATACAAAAAATATAAATATAACAGTAAATGCAGTTTGCATATAATTAGGCTTCATTTTTTATTTTTGTGTGCCCATCCCAGAGGTGCAATATTGTTTTAAACAAGATGACTGGAAAGAACTGAAATTTTCCTATTTTTATGCCTAATTTGGTGTCAACTGACAAAGTATTTGCAGAGAAAATGTCAATGTTAAAGTTTACCACGGACACACAGACACACACACACAGACAACCGAACACTGGGTTAAAACATAGACTCACTTTGTTTACACAAGTGAGTCAAAAACCTCACATCCTTCTCTCTATGCACGCGCGCTGGTGTTTTTTTCGCCCCTCTTCCCCTCCCCCCGCCACATCTCTCCCCCCTTCCACCATCCCTCCCCCCGCCACATCTCTTCCCCCCCCTTCCACCATCCCTCCCCCCGCCACATCTCTTCCCCCTTCCACCATCCCTCCCCCCGCCACATCTCTTCCCCCCCCCTTCCACCATCCCTCCCCCCGCCACATCTCTTCCCCCCCTTCCACTATCCCTCCCCCCCCGCCACATCTCTTCCCCCTTCCACCATCCCTCCCCCCGCCACATCTCTTCCCCCTTCCCCCATCGCTCCCCCCGCCACATCTCTTCCCCCCCCCCCCCTTCCACCATCCCTGCCCCCCTCTCTCATCCCCCTGTCTCCCATGTCGTTGGCGCCACCTCGTTTAGGCGCCATGGCCACATATCCGCGGAAAACAGAACACAGTGGCAGCGGGCGCCAAGACAGACAAAGCCCCGGTCTTGAACCCAAGCGATCAGGCGACGACCCATTCATATTCAAATACACGTGAGCTCATTAAATATTGATTGCACGAGCGACGCTATCCCGCACGCGCGCGGTCTTTTCAATTTCGTTGGGGTGCGGAGGGAAGGATCAAAGCACTGACAAACTCGCGCGCGTGCATGTTGTGTGTGTGTGTGTGTGTGTGTGTGTGTGTGTGTGTGTGTGTGTGTGTGTGTGTGTGCTTGCACGCTTCATCCTCCAACAGTTCAGTGACAGGAGTCTGGGAATGACAATGGTGCCATCACGTGCCTGGGTTTAAACTTTTGAACTGGAATCAGGAAACAATCACGTCTTCATCGATCGGTACCAAACTGGGCGGGCTCCTCCTCGCTCTCTCTCTCTCTGTGTCTCTCTCTCTCTGTCTCTCTCTCTCTCTTTCTACCTCTCCGTCTCTCTTCTTCTTTCAAAAGCGCAATTTTATGCACATTTACATTACAGAAAATGTAAAAGTCTTTGCCTCCGCTTTCAGAAGTGTGCCTTTACGCGCAGTTTACATTACAGAAAGTGCAAAAACAATACATGCCACTCTCTTCTTTTAAAAGAGCACTTTTACACACGTTAAAATTTTTTTTCTCTTAATGTGTTAAAAATTTCTGTGCGTGTCTTCTTTCAAAAGCACACTTTCCACACGCTTTTGCATTGCAGTAACAGTGTAAGACGTCGATACTTGTTTATTTAATGCGTTAAATAATTTGAAGCGCGATTAGCCAACCTCAGTTCGCAGTTAAACGTCACTGACGTCGACGTCAGTAAGAATTCCACCAAATTTCTTTGCAATAAAACTCTTATACATAATAATCCATATTCAAGCGCACATACACATGCACACAGTATGCGAATATCTAGGATACAGAAACAGACAGGTAAACGGAGAGAAAACTAAATCGGTGAGCAGAAAAAACCCAACTAAATCAAAATGTGATTGTTCTGGTCAAAATGATAATTTGAAACTAATAGCTATGTCAAGAAAAAAGAGAAAAAAAGAGAGTTCATTTGCGTACCTAAAGGAACAGGATAGCAAACACATTAATAAATTACCAGTTAAACTGACCAATTACTTATTTTTCAAATAGGTACGTAAAATAAACAACCGAAACTTTGGTGAACGTAGACAGCAGACGACGAAAACGTTTCGTTTTTTCTTTCCCGATAAGAAATAAATGAGAGAGAGAGAGAGAGAGAGAGAGAGAGAGAGAGAGAGAGAGAGATTTTTAAAGTGAATTTTAAAAAAAGTGAATTTTTGATAGATAGCATTTAACGACAGTAACAATCACAACAATTATAGTAATGACAAAAAAAACCTAAATATGTAGTCACCTTCACTTTTCGGTCGTCAAAAAAATAAAGCGAAATAATTCTCATCACAAAAAGAGGAGAAAAAAAGAAAGAAAAATAAGAAAGAAAGACAAAAAGAAAAAAGACAAAGAGAACAGACCGCAGAAAAAGATCTCATGAAAAACAAATTTCCTCGTCGAACACAAAACAAAACGAAGACATTAAAACAATAAACAATGAAAAGAAAGAAAAAAAACATGATACACGTTTTTATTTCATTAAAACAGAGATTATGCAAACGATAACAGAACAAGAAAATAAAAAAAACACACAAGGATAAACAATCAATAACAGTTTCACTTTCAAGGAGATGTCAAAGCGTTCAGACTGAACCGCCATACATCATGTTGTGCTGCACCACATCTACTGTAAAAAACAACAACAACAAAAAACAAAAATAAACAAACAAAAAAACACGAGAAAAAAAAAAAACACCAATCACGCTTACCTTCTGCCATATACAAGCAAAGAGCAGACTGGCGACTTTCTAATGGAAAACAAAAACAAAAGCAAAGCCGGAAACTTGGTTTCCCTCCAAAAGTTTCCGCCTTCCTCAGCAGCCCCAAGTCCGCCCGCCTTCCTTCCTTCCTTCCTTCTCACAGACTGGAACTGATGACTGTCGCGTCACTCTCCCTCCAAGACAGCCTCAGTCTGACGATTTGAGCTTCGTGCCACAGATGTGGACATGATGAGAGGGAGGGGGTGGGGGAGAATGGGTGGTGGAGGAGGTGTTTGGAAGGGGGTGGGGCAGGGGAGAGGGAGTGCGGGTACATGTGTGTGTGTGTGTGTGTGTGTGTGTGTGCGCGCGCGACAGAAAAAAAAAAAAAAACGCGCGCGCCGCGCTACCACAGAAGCGATCAAGCAGCCGGCACGCGCACTCAGGGCGGCTCGCGCCCACCTGTCCATTGTCAATTTCAACACAAAGGGCGCGTGCGGGGAGCGCGTGTGTATGTGTGCGTGCGTGTACGTGTGCATGTGTTTCGTGTGTGAGCGTATGTTTCTCCCAAATCGCCCTCGAAATACCCTCACACACAAGCTTTTTATTATTATTTTATGCCCCCCCCCCCCCTTTTTTTTTTTTTCTTTACCGCTTCGATTCTGGTTTGATTTCGTGCGACTGTCTCTGTTCCCTTCTGTCTCTTTGTCTCACTGTCTCCCTCATGTCTCTCTGTCTGTCTGTCTGTCTTTCTCTCTGTCTGTCTGTCTGTCTCTAATTCCGAGCTACCCGCTCCCCTCGATTCCTTCTTCGTTGCCTTCTCAGTCCAGCTATTACCAAGTTGCTTTTATTGTTGCTTGGTTTGCTTTTCAGTTTTTCTTGTCTGCTTTCAGAACCTTTCACACTCCTTTTGTTGCTTCCTGCATTGTGCTACCACTGCCACCACCACCACCACCACCACCATCATCATCATCATCATTACCACCACCATCATCATTAACAACATCATCATCATCATCGTAAGGAGTTCAACAACGAAGCAAACTTAACCAAACAGCCCAAATAAAATAGAAATCCTCTTTCTTTAACGTTCCATAGACCTGCTTTTGTTGTTTCTTATTTGGTTTGTATTTTTATCATCGTTATTGTTGTTGTCACTTTTCTTTTTTTAAATTTGGCTTGTTTTTATCGGCAGAGTTATTCCTGTCGGAATAATTTCCTTTGTTTTATTTGGTTTGTTTTTATCGGCAGACTTATTCCTGTCAGAATAATTCCGTTCGTTCGTTTATTTATTTATAGTCTGTTCATTTAAGATGATGATGTTAGACTGAATAATTCCTTTTGTTTTATTTGGCTTGTTTTTTATCGGCAGAGTTATTCTTGTCAGAATAATTCCTTTTGTTTTATTTGGTTTTTTTATTTTAATCTTTTTACAAAATCTTTTTAAAAAAAGAAGAAAAAAAGTTGTCAGAATATTTTGTTGTCATTTTTATTTGGTTAGTATTTATTGTTTTCAGTGTTGTTAAGTTAAAAGTTAAAGGTCCCAAAGCCTAAAAAAAACAACAACAAAAAACAACTGACAGGGAAACAAATACACCAGCAGGCAGAAAAAAAATCCTTGAGATATGGGTGGTGCTGTACTGTGGCGACATGCTCTCCTTAGGGAGAACACACCAAAATCTGTTGTGACGAAGAGCAGTACAGTGAAGTGCAGTATAACACAGTGCAGTATAGTACAGTATAGTACAGTGCAGTATAGTACAGCCGGTGCAGTATAGTACAGTACAGTGCAGTAAATCTTACTTTTGGCATCAACTCAAGAGGATGCTGTCAAGCAGTTCTGCAATGTATTTAAAGTATAATGCCTTCAAAATACGCCCTTCGATGTGCTCTTTGACAGTTGCAGCCCATTTTCCTTCCATCAGTCTCTGATTTTTGTTAGACATGTGTTTTCAATATACCCCTTTCAAAGGGGTCCGTGGCCTCACTTGCACAGATTATCTGTATCCGCACCCCCCCTCTGTCTGTCTTTCGGCCAGTGACCTTTTTGTTACGATGTTGAACAGAGCAATGTTTGCGCCATAACTGCAGAGAGTCACACAAGATCTCATCCACTCAACTCTCACTCCACACCCCCAAACACACACACACACACACACACACACCTCACCCTCTCCCTTCCCTTTCTTCGCGTGGCCCTTCTTTCTCCCTGTCTCTCTCCTCTCCCAACTGTCAAGTCTCTCTCCCCTCCTATCACGTATTATTTATCAGCACAACAGCCCTTGAGTTTTGGAGAAGGGATTGGGCGGAAAAAAAAGTGGGGGTGGGGGGGATCGTTTTGACAAGAGAACTGCTCCCTCCCACCACCAATCTCTCGGCCCTCCCCCTGTTCTACGCACCACCTCCCTCCCCTCCAAATCCCAACCAGGCAGACTTTCTCTCCCCTTCCCCCAACCCTCTCCTCCACCCCCCCCCCCCCCCCGGCTGTCGCCAGGTGAGGTGGTTGAATGATGTTGGTGGGAGTGGGGGGAATCAGACTGCTGGCTATCTCAACATGTTCTTCTCTCTCTCTTCTGTGAGAGATACTATGTTCTTTTTTGGTTGTTGTTTTTCACCCCAAACCAAACCGTTTGTCTTTGTTGCTGGAGGAAAAGTCCTGAGTCTAGCTTCTCTCCCTCTCTTCCCCCACCCCCACTCAAATACCCCCGACCCCCTCAACTATATGTCTTCTCCTTGTTCGAGGCGACCCCCCTCCCCCTTTACCTCCCTTACACCTCTGCCTGTCTCTCCCCCCCCTCCCTCTCTTTCCTCTTCGCTATGTGTGAGGGAGTAGTGAAGGGGTGGTGGAGGGACGGGTGGAGTGGGGTGGGGTGTGTGTGTGTGAGCGTGACGCGTGGCCATCGACGGGTGTTCGCGTGGCCCCCTTCTCCTCCTGCCCTCACTGTCGGCTTCGGGTGGCAGGCGGGGGTGGGGGGGTGGGGGGGATTGGTAGGTGGGAGAGGGAGGAGGGTAGGGAATGGGATAGGGAGAGTTGGTGTGGTGTGGGGGGGGGGGGGAGGTGTGGTGGTGGTGGTGGTGAGGGTGGACACACACACCACACATGACTGCAGCAGCAGAATGGAAACCGCAGCTGCTGCAGTACAGACAGACTGATCGACAGGACTTTTGGAGAGGGGGAAGGGGGAGTTGGAGGGAGAGGGGGTGCGGGGGTGGGGGTATGGGGAAGGAGGGGAGAGAGGGGAGGATGGGTCAAAACAGGGTGGAAAACGAGTTGATGAGAATTACTGCGGCTAAGGGTGTCGATTCAGATGAAATACCGCCGTTATTATTTACAATAAGATATACTACACAAATAAAGAAAAAGCTAACATGTTTAATGGATATTTTGTTAAACAGTCTACGACAGTATTTAGCAACAGTACTCTACCAGTCATCCCTCAGTTAGAAACTGAAATATGTGAATTAAGTTTAACAGTCCCAGAAGTGACTGAGGTATTACAAACATTAAACAAAAACAAAGCAGCTGGGCCAGATCTTATACATAACAGATTGCTCACTGCATCTGCCCACATTATATCTGAACCACTCGCCAGATTATTTAATAAAATAATGTTTGGATCAAGGCAGGTTTCCATTGCTGTGGGAAATCGCACATGTGACTCCTTTACATGAAAAGGGTGAAAGGGAGCTGTGCTCAAATTACCGTCACATCTCATTATTAAGCTGTGTAGGTAAAGTGCTAGAAAAATGCATCCGTAGACATGTATATCACTATCTCACAATAAATAGTATCATTACACATGCACAATCTGGATTTATTCTTTGTGATTCAACTGTTAACCAACTATCAAATATTAATAAATATTTATGATGATTTAAGTGGTGCATATGACCGAGGTATCCCTACCCAAGTTGTATATTTTGATATTTCAAAGGCTTTTGATCGCGTGTGGCACGCGGGTCTTTTATTAAAGTTAAATGCCATTGGTATACGTGGCAAATTACTAGATTTCTTTCAAGACTGTCTGTCACATCGATTCCAGGCTGTGTTAAGGGGTGAAAAATCAGATTTACATTTAGTTCCTGCAGGTGTTCCACAGGGATCTGTACTGGGCCCTCAACTTTTTTCTAGTATATATAAATGACATAATTACAGATATTGAATCCGTTATAAAACTTTCTGCTGATGACTCTAGTTTGTATTTAGCATTTTCAGATCCATATATTAGAGCAGAAATAATGAACTATGATCTGGAGAGAATTGTGGAGTGGGCAAATAGATGGAAAGTAAAATTCAATGAAGGAAAAACAGACCTGCTTAATATACTTCGTGTTAATCAACAAGCCTTACCCTTGGTATTTAATGAGAACATCCTTCAAAATGTCAGTACGCATAAACACCTTAGCGTAATTTTACAAGATGATTCTAAATGGGGGGAACATAGAAACATATTGCCAGTAAGGTAAGAATGCTGATTTCTTGCTTGAAATATTACAAATATAAATTAAATAGAAAAGCATAAGAGACCATGTATAAATCATTTATTTTACCTCGTTTTGATTACGCAGATATTCTGTGGGATAATTACAGTGATGCTCAGTCAAACATGTTAGAATCACTTCATTTAGAAGCTATAAGAATCATAGCAGGAGCAGTTAAAGGAACAAGTCAAACAAAACTGTATGAAGAGTCAGGTTTATGTTCTTAAAGGAACGTAGACAATGACACAAACTAGTACAATATCACAAAATGGTGCACGGTAACTGTCCAAACTACTTGTCTGCCCTCACACCCCCTCTAGTTTCAGCTAATAATCCTTACCACAGACGTAGACCAATCGTGAGAGCTGTGCCACATTGGAAAACTAACTTTTACTCTGATTCATTTATTCCATCTACAACCAAACTATGGAACAGTGTCCCTGATAACATAAAATGTAGTGATTCTTTAAGCCTGTTAAAAAGATACCTTTCCTCTAGTGACACAGCCGTATCCCCACATTATTACAGAGAAGAACAAATTCATCATTGTAGACTTCGCTTAAATATGAGTAATCTTAACCAAGATTTTTTTTATCGTCATCTTCGACTGGATACAAATTGTTCTTGTGGATATCCTGCGGAGACAGTCAACACATTCTTTTACACTGCCCAAATTACAACAATATAAGAGAGAACACAATTGCTACTCTCCCTGTGAATAGTACAAACGTATATACTTTATTACGAGGTGGCCCAGTTATTAGTTCTCTTGAGAATGACTGTACAAGACTTTATTGGACAGTCAAAAAGAGTCAACACTTAAAAGATACACAATGAAATATTCTCTGCAGTAATTAGAACATGTATTTTGATGAAGGCCCTGGTTTCACTCTGTCTCTCTGTCTCTTTTTATCTCCCTCTCCCCCCTCCCCCCATTACATTACTCCTTTGGTGATGTTCACTTTCCAGTGTATTATCATTGTTGTTACTATGTTAGTATTATCATTATCATTAATATTATTATTGTTGTTGTTGTCAGTGGTAGTTGCAGTAATAGCAGTTTGGATTTTTTGTTTTTTGTTGTAGTTTTTCTTGTTTAGTTTTGTCTTTCACTTCAACTTTCTTTCCGTTATCAAATAATGTGTGTATTTTCGCCATTGCGTTTGTGTATTGCTTGTGTATTGCATGAACGAGCACGATGTAGGCTCAGGCTTATTGTTGCTTAAGTTTTCTTAATCGAACGCTGTATTTCACCTTGTTTCTTGATATTAAAAGTGTTTAAACCAATTACTGCGGGCTATACATTAGGAAGTCCTTCAATCGTATTTAGTGGATTATAATAATTATAGTGTCCTCGTGTTCTTTTGTGCACAAAGACGAACATGCTTCAGTTGTTGCTGCTGTTTATTGTTGGTGGTGGTGTTGTTGATTGTTGTTATTGTGGTGGTAGTGGTGTGGTGGCAATGTTGTTTGTTGTGATTTCATTTTCATTATGATGATGTAGTACCTTTGTCGGCCATTGTAATTTCTCTTGAACTATGAAGTCTTTTTCCAAACCGATGCGTTATACCTTCCATAATGGTGTATGATATAAAATAATAGCTCATGATCGGGGTTATGTAAGCAACATTAACTAAACAAACACAACGATAAACAAATAAACAAACAAGCTAACGAATAATCAATCGTTACAAAACCCGTCCTAAAACAGTCGTTTTATTTCAGAAACCAGATCATCTGTCCAGTGTGTTATCATTGTCAATGTGATGTTCAGTTTACCACGGAGCAAACCAAAGTCCAGTGTGTTATCATTGTCAATGTGATGTTCAGTTTACCACGGAGCAAACCAAAGTCCAGTGTGTTATCATTGTCAATGTGATGTTCAGTTTACCACGGAACAAACCAAAGTCCAGTGTGTTATCATTGTCAATGTGATGTTCAGTTTACCACGGAACAAACCAAAGTCCAGTTTGTTATCATTGTCAATGTGATGTTCAGTTTACTACGGAACAAACCGAAGTCCAGTGTGTTATCATTGTCAATGTGATGTTCAGTTTACTACGGAACAAACCGAAGTCCAGTGTGTTATCATTGTCAATGTGATGTTCAGTTTACCACGGAGCAAACCGAAGTCCAGTGTGTTATCATTGTCAATGTGATGTTCAGTTTACCACGGAACAAACCAAAGCCTTCAGCTCCATCCAGAGAGACCTATGTCTCGGCTTCAGTTTCAGTTTCAAGAGGTTTCAAAGTGTGCAGACTGATCCAATACATTTAAAAAGAAAAACAGAAGATGAAAAACAAATAATAAAAAAACAAAAACAAACAAACAAACAACAACAACAAAAAACCCCGCTGTGCATACACCCAACACACTGTTCAGGCCTTGATGGCCTACCATAGGTAGGCAGAAAACGACGACTTCAAATGCAGTAAAATACATAAACAACTTAAACAACATTACGATGTTTTTTTGTTTTTTTAATAAGAATTAAATATATCTAGAAGGCAATTGGTGTAAATGAAATAAGAAATCAGCCTCACTGATAGGCCTATAATTATGTTGGTTTTTCTTTCTATCTTTTTTGTTTGTTTGTTTTGTTTTGTTTTTTGTTTCTTTGTTTTTGTGTACGCTCTGTTTCAAACGGATTATTGTACTGGAAAAATGAAAGATATTTGGAAGGCAAATAATCTAAAATAAAATAAGAATTCAGCTTCTTAAGAAAAAAAAAAGATGTCAATAACACAGAGAAAATGTGTTGTGCTTTGCTTAACGCGCAAAAGGATATAAACCCATAAAGCATACAAAGAAATAAAGAGAAAAAAGAAAAAAAAGAAGAAGAAAGAAAATAAGTAGCGTCCCATATCGCTGTTAAACGTCATTTACAAAATTGGCCTTTCCTGAATAGCAACTAGATTGAAAACAGTCCCAGGTAAAGTTATCAATGAAGATTAAACTGGTTTTTGACGCCGGCAGATATATAGAAGATAATTCAAGGTTTATACACGATATATAGAAGATAATTCAAGGTTTATACACGATATATAGGAGATAATTCAAGGTTTATACACGACACAATCTATTATTTGAACGGAACAAGTATACCAGGACTACTAGTTTCTTCACAATTTGAAAATGCTTTCGATTCAGTCAGTTGGAAACATATGTACAAAGTTTTCAAACCCTTGGGTTTTGGTGATGCCATTTGTTGATGGGTAGAAGGGTTTACAGTATATAAAATCCTCAGTGTTAGTGATGGTAAAGCATCGACACGGATCCCGATTGAACGAGGACCTATGGACAGGGAGACCCACCCTCACCCTTTTTGTTTATTTTGTGTGCTGAATTAATGGATTGCAAAACTCGTGAGAATAAAGATATAAAAGGTATTATAATTTCAGAGATGGAATGCAAAATCAGCCAGTTTGCTGATAATGAGTTGTTGTTTTTCTAGAAGGTGACAAAAATCACATGGAGAACTATCTACACAACTAGAGAAAATGGAACAGTTTCAGGACTCGAATTGTGAAAGAACATGCAATGTCTACATGTATTGTGATACATTTTATTTATCTATAAAGTCTTAAATGAATTGGAATCCATCACGGTTTAAAATCCCGGGGATCTGGTTTACTAATGATCTGCGTAATACAGCAGAAGTGAATGTAAGTTATAAGTTTAATGAAACCAAAAACTATCTAAAGTATGGATGAAAAGGCCTATTTCACTACTAAGAAGAGTAGTTGTTCTAAAGTCAATTATATTGTCAAAATTAATTTACTTATGGATTATGCTTCCAAATCCACCGGATAACAGTATTCAAGAATTACTAAAATGTGCTTTAATTTTGTATATGATAAAAAAAAAGAAGAAAAAAAAGAGAGAGAGACCAAGTTAAAAGATCAGTAGCAGTGCACAGTGTACAAAAGGGGGCATAAATATTTTGCATATTCTATCATTCATAAAATCTTTAAAACTCACATGGTTGAAAAAGAAAATGTTACAACCTGTCATATCGTCCAAAATCGAAATGAAATGTTAAAGGAATGTCCAGAAGTTGAAATATTACAGCAATATGGCCCAATAATACTAACAGTTGGAGGATGTGTACTAAACCCTTCTGGAAAGATGTATTTCGTAGTTATTCAGAATTTATGACAAAATTGATGTACATGACGAGCAAGATATTTTGATGAAACCTTTGCATTAAAAAAAATTAAAGAGAAAAGAATATTGCATTGGAAAACAACGATCAGAATGGACCAAGCTTTAATAAAGCACATACAGGTATACATTATCTACTGTATTGATAAAAGTTCCAAGGGGAACGAAATGTTTCTACGGACCAAATTCCTGTAAAATTGGGACTTGATTTTTGAAAACAAGCTGGAATGGAATCTTTTTTTTAATACCAAAAAATCCAAGAGATAAGATTGAAATGCTTCCAGATGAAAATCAGCTATCATATTCTTGTGATTTCTGTTCTGATAAACATGAGAGTACTCCTTGATAACAATAGTAATTTCTGCAAGGATAAAGAAAAGACACAGTTCTACATTATCTATGGGAATGTGACCATGTGCAACTTTCTTGGACAAAACTTGTAAGACATTCAAAATAAAGGTGTTTACATTGTGATAGACTTTTAATGATGTGCTGGCGCTTTTTGGGTATAACAAAATAAAAGCTGATGGATGGTTACAAATGTAGAATGAATACAGTAAAACCAACATTACATAATAATAATAATAATGGATACTTATATAGCACACTATCCAGAAATCTGCTCTAGGTGCTTTACAAAAACGCTTTTGCTAACATAAAACATTACATCAATGTCACACACACACACACACACCAAAATGTGACTACACACACACACACACACACACACACACACACACACACACACACACACACACACACACACACACTGCATACATACATTTTAACATACATGTGTATCTAACAGCTACCCTAACACATACGCACACATAGTCAGGCACAACTTACATAAACATACGCACACACAATACACATTCATATACATGCATGTAGTTATGTATACATACATATGTATACACACATAGTCAAGCACAGCTAACGCAAAGGAAGTGGACCTGCCACAATTGAACTTATTGCTGAGGGAAAAGGTTTTGAGTTTTGGACGAGATTTAAAAGATGTGAGGGAATCATAATGACGGAGGTTATCAGGGAGCTTGTTCCATGTCTTTGGCGATTGAAAAGAAAACGATCTGTGTCCATAGGTCTTACTTCTGACGTGAGGTATCCTGAGAAGTCGAGTATCAGAGGAATACTTTGCAAACAAGAAATTCAACAAAAGAAAACTAAAGAAACAAAAAAATAACAATACAAGTGTGTAAGCACCGCATCCAGAATACAAAATATGCTTGCCATTATCTACATTATTAGTCATTACAGGCAAAAAAGAAAGTATAAAAAAAAAGTTCAGAATTTCAGAATTCATAAAGTAAACACTGAAGACTTTAATGGCTTGCTTCATATTATCTGCTTCTAAAAAATGATATAACTTTTTCACTATAGTAAATGTATGATCTAATAAAATAAACTTATATTTTTCAATTACATTTACCCTTGAAAGCTGTCTTAGAAAATAAAGTGAAGCCATATTCATCCTGTCCACATTGTATTATTCATATTTCAGTCAGGCATTACATCCTTCCCTGATCTGAAAGTAGCAAAGAACCAAGCAGTCAATATCCTAACTAGACGAAGGAAGATGCTTTCGGAAGAAATCACAGATTCTCTTCCATGAATCTTCCTGGGCGGCTGCGTGTTCCGGAAAACGGCCCCCCCAAACAAGGTCTGTGTTGAAATAGGGATTGAAGCAGGTGCGGCTTAGAGGAGTGTATGGGGTCTCCAGGAGATGGCCGGCGTGTGGGTAGTGGATCACTTCAATCAGGTGGCGCCGGTCCTCAGGGTACAGCTGCCGAAACTCGTCGCTTTTACTCGGATCTACTTGACCGTCGTCGCCGCACGCCAGGGTCAACACTTGTACGTCTTTCTCCCACAAAGGTATGATACAGTCATCAGACAGTATCCATACGTCCCTCAAGATGAGGCCCTCCTCTGTCCGTTTGCACTTGTTCATATCCCACAACATGTTTCGGTGAAAGCACTGGTCATGGTCTGGGTCCCCCATCTCAAGGATGCTGTGGTACCCCCGGTCATTGATCTTCACCAGAGCTCGGACCTGCGGACACTTGTAAGCCATCATCTGACTTAAGGCGGCCCCTCCAGACACCCCAGTGACTCCGATGCCTCCTGGCGCTACTGACTGGTGAGATCCAACCATCTCACGGCATTCTCAAAGTAATCAAAGGTTTGGTCATTGAAAGAATCGGGAATGCCCTCATAGTTGTAGATGGGCAATGCGTATGCAGCAAAGCCCTGGGCGGCCAAAAGAGCAGCTCTGACTTCCATCAGACCCCCAGCCAGTCCAAACATATCCAGCACACCGGGAAAGGGCCCTTCACCTGGCGGCAAGAAGAGCGTCGTTCTTACATATGTTCTTAAAAGCTCAATCTAATGATACAAAAACCCTGAGCATTTACAATGAAAAGCTCAATGACATATGCACACTAAAAAAACAAAACAAACAAACAAAAGCAAAACAAAAAAAACAAAATAAATAAATAAATAAATAAAATAACCTGCATGCACAAATCCTTATAAGAGTAGGACTCCTTCGGTCATGGCTGACCATGGATAGAGTATATCCGACCTAATGTCTAATTGGGCTGTCTGCTTGGACCAAGAAGCGTCGCCTGTGACTGTAGAGACCGATGCGAGAGAGACAGTCTCTGTTGCAGCGGTCACATGTGTAAGCTGATGCTGGTCTGTTGGCTGCCGTCCCTTTTCTGCGACCTCGCTTTTCTGCTGCAGCAGCTGACAGTTTGTCCTCACCAATCCGTAGCTGATTCTTGAGAGTGTTTCTCCATCTGTTGCGGACATCTGCAAGGTCCTCCCAGGACTCAGTGTTGATCTCAAGTGCCTTCATGTCACGTTTGCAAACGTATTTGTATCTCAGCTGTGGGCGGCCGATGCTTCTCTGCCCCGTGGCGAGCTCTCCATAAAGGATGTCTTTTGGGATGCGACCATCTTCCATGCGGCGAACGTGGCCCAGCCAACGCAGCCGACGCTGTCTCAGCATGGTATACATGGTCGGGAGGCCAGCGCGAGTCAGGACTTCGGTGTTTGTCACCTTGTCTTGCTAGGATCGAGATGCCGAGAATGCGCCGTAGGCTTCTCAGGTGGAAGGTATTGAGCCTTTTCTCCTGACGAGCATGTGTGGTCCACGTCTCACTGCCATACAGCAAGGTGATGAGGACACAGGCATTGTATACAGCCATCCTTGTCTTCGTAGTCAGCTTGGGATTTGTCCACACTCTTTGTGTGAGGCGGACTAGCGTTGTGGCTGCCTTCCCGATCCTCTTGTCGATCTCGGTGTCAAGGGAGAGGTTGTCGGTGATGGTGGACCCAAGGTAAGTGAATTGATGGATAGCTTGAAGCTCGTAGTCATCAATCGTGATGGCTGGCGGAGATGGCGTGTCTTGGCCTAGGACATTTGTCTTCTAGAGACTGATGGTCAGACCGAAATCTTTGCAGGCCGGGGAGAAGCGGTCCATTAGTGACTGCAAGTCACGCTGGGTGTGGGTTACAACTGCGGCATCGTCAGCAAAGAGCATGTTTCTGATGAGGGCTTCGCGGACTTTTGTCCTTGCTTTGAGGCGGGCGAGATTGAAGAGCCTGCCATCTGATCTGGTGCGCAGGTAGATCCCTTCTTGTGCTGTGCTGAACGCATGTCTCAGGAGAAGAGCAAAGAAGATTCCAAATAGGGTGGGGGAGAGGACACAGCCTTGTTTGACACCGCTGCGTACGTCGAAGGGCTTGGAGAGGTTACCATTAAACTGCACCGTCCCTTTCATGTTGGAGTGGAAGGACTCAATCAAGCTGTGTAGTTTTGGTGTGTGTGGGGGGGGGGGGGGGGGGGGGGCAGCCGATCTTTCGAAGAGCCCTGAAAATGCTGTCTCTGCTGACTAAGTCAAAGGCCTTGGTGAGGTCAATGAATGCGACATACAGGGGCATCCTCTGCTCTCTGCACTTCTCCTGGATTTGGCGAAGGGAGAAGATCATGTCTACCGTGGATCTCTCTGCTCGGAAACCGCACTGTGATTCCGGGTAAACGCGTTCGGCCAGTTTCTGCAGGCGAATTAGGAGGACCCGAGCGTAGACTTTGCCTACAATGCTGAGAAGCAAGATGCCTCTCTAGTTGCTGCAGTCGCTCCTTTCACTCTTGTTTTTGGAGAGGGTGATAATCTTGGCGTCCCTCATGTCCTGCGGTACAGCTCCCTCATTCCAGCACTGACAGAGGACTGTGTGCAGAGGATGCAGAAGAGTAGTCTTGCAGTGTTTAATGAGGTCTGGGGGAATTCCGTCACTGCCAGTTGCCTTGCCTGATGTCAGGCTGTTAATGGCCTTGCTGAGTTCGTCCTCAGTTGGCTCTGCGTCAAGTTCTTCCATGACCGGCATGCACTTGATGGCACCGAGGGCTGAGTTGGACAACATGTTTTCTGTGGAGTAGAGGTCGGAGTAGTGTTCTGCCCATCTCTCCATCTGCTGGCTAGGATCGTTGATTACTTCCCCAGTGGAGGATTTGAGGGGGGCAGTCTTGCTCTTTGTTAGTCCCAGTGCCTTCTTGATACCATCATACATCCCTCGGATGTTGCCTCTTTCAGCAGCATTCTGTATCTCTTCGCTGAGCTCTGTCCAGTACTCATTTGCACATCGCCTGGTGTTAAACTGAACCTTACTCCTGGCGGCCCTGAGGATTTGCAGGTTCTTCTCACTGGGTGACCGTTTGTACTCAGTGAGTGCAGCGCGCTTGGCCTCAATACTGGGAGTCATCTCTGATGATCTGGCCTCAAACCAGTCGTGGGATTTTGCGGTTTTCTTCCCAAAGGTGCCCATAACAATGCGGTGCATGGTGTCTCGTAGCGTTTCCGATCTTTCTGTGGCAGAGTCTCTGGGCTGCAATGCATCGAATTCTCTCTCAAAGGCCTCTGCGAACTGTTCTACAAGGTCTGGCTGAGACATCTTCCTGACGTCAATGCGAGAGTTCCCTTGTTTCTTTGAGCAGTGGAACTTCTTTGGTTGCAGTCTGATCTTGCAGCATACCAGAGAGTGGTCCGTGTCGCAGTCTGCGCTGTGGTAAGAGCGAGTGTGGAGAAGGTTTTTGATGGCAGCTCGTCTTACTAGGATCAGATCCAGTTGGTGCCAATGTTTTGAGCGCGGGTGCCTCCAGGAGACTTTGTGTTGGGGCTTCGTCTTGAAGAAGGAGTTGGCGATGCACAGTTCATGGCAGGTACAAAACTCAAGTAGTCGCTGTCCATTCTCATTCATTTTCCCCACTCCAAAGGAACCGAGACAGGAGGGCCACGAATCGTTGTCTGCACCCACTCTGGCATTGAAATCGCCCAGGAGAACAAGTTGTTCTGTCCTGGGGATGTTCCTTATGGTTGATGCGAGATTTTCGTAGAACTCATCCTTTGCGTCTGGAGAGGCGGACAGTGTTGGAGCATATGCGCTGACGAGAGTGGCATAGCCTTCGGAGGTGTTGAGGCGGAGAGTCAATAGTCGTTCTGAACCGCCGCTGCCTGGTTCGATCATGTTCAGCAGGCTGTTCCTGACTGCAAAGCCTACTCCATACTCTCTTGGGGCATCAGAGCTCTTTCTTTGCCAGAAGAAGGTGTAGTCCCTCTCCTTTAGTGTTCCTGAGTCAGCCAGCTGTGCTTCCTGCAGAGTGGCAATGTCCACATTTAGTCTCTTCAGCTCGCTGTTTATGACGGCCGTCTTTCTGGCGTCGCTGATGTCTTGCAGATCTTGGGAGAGCCCAGGCATCATTGTCCGGGTGTTCCAACAGGCCAGTTTCATTGTTGATCCGTTTCTTGAAGTTTTCTTTTTGCCTGGTGCGGAAATTAACGACCTACTTGTCATACACCCATAGAAGAAGGCAGGTCGTAGCGGGACAGCACCTAACTGGCTGGGGGCTGCCCAGCTTGGGCGGGCGGTAGCTGTCCAGTGGGACGCGAGGGTCCCTCCCACCGTCAGAAGCAACCCCTGGCGTTGGCTCTACGCCGGTTGAGCGCTAACTTATAACCGGTAACTGTTGCTTCGTGTTGTTCCGACGCTAGTTCTAGTAGCGAAGCTGGAGTGTCCTCTCCAGGTTTTAGGTGCAAGGTGCAAGGTGTGTGTGGATGGATGGACGGATATAAGCCTGGGCAATGTAATATGGAAGACAGGCTGTTGTCCATGCAGCTTGCCCCCCCTCTCCACCTCGTTGACAGATCCTTCGACACACAGTGAATACGAAATCACTGTCAGTATGCTGAGGGTCCTTTAACTCTCTCCATACGAACGGCGAAAGAGACGACGTTAACAGCGTTTCATCCCAGTTACCATCATCAAAATATTGCAAGCGGAAGGCTTGAAGAGGTGAATGTTGACAAAGAATACCACAATTCTGACGACGGAAGCTAAAAGTTTGGTCATTCAGACACCCACTGGACATCCGAGGGGTCTGTGTAGAGGAGAAGAGAGGACTGGCCGTACTGAGTGAGTTAACCTTCGACACCCAGTGAATATGGAATTACTGTCAGTATGCTGAGGGTCCTCTAACCTTCGACACCCAGTGAATATGGAATCACTGTCAGTATGCTGAGGGTCCTCTAACCTTCGACACCCAGTTAATATGGAATCACTGTCACTATGCTGAGGGTCCTTTAACCTTCGACACGGTGAATATGGAATCACTGTCACTATGCTGAGGGTCCTTTAACCTTCGACACGGTGAATATGAAATCACTGTCAGTATGCTGAGAGTCCTTTAACTCACTCAGTACGGCCAGTCCTCTCTTCTCCTCTACACAGTCCCCTCGGATGTCCAGTGGGTGTCTGAATGACCCAACCTTTAGCTTCCGTCGTCAGAATTGTGGTATTCTTTGTCAACATTACCCTCTTCAGTATAAGAGCCTTCCGCTTGCAACATCTTGATGATGGTAATTGGGGTGAAACGCTGTTAACGTCGTCTCTTTCGCCGTTCGTATGGAAAGAGTTAACCTTCGACACAGTGAATACGAAATCACTGTCACAATGCTAAGGGTCCTTTAACCTTCTTTTACGTCGTCTAAGCGTAAACATGGTGGGGTTATCCTTTCACACATTCTGTCTATCACTTCGTCAAGAAGAAGACTATCATCCAGACAACGTTACAAGTTTTCCTGGAGCTGGGGGCGGGTGAGGTGGGGCAGGTTGAACAGCTGAAGGGGTGGAGACCCTTCCCGTCCCACTGGAAGCGGATTTGTGACTCCCCGGGTATCTGTTCCAAAAAGTGGTGGGTATCTATTTTCCTGGTGGAAGGTGCTCGGTCACGGTGTCACCGGCGACAATAAACGTGCATGTCACTGATACTGTACCTTGCACTGTGAACGAGCAGGGAAACGAGGATCCGCCTCCACCCCCACACCCCACACTTTCTCAAAGTCTCCCCTCCCACACGCTCCCCTCTCTTCCCCACATACCCCTGTACACCAGCTCCCTTTATACCAGTTTCTTGGTGCAACAAGGCTTCTTGTGTTGGGTGGTGGGGGCGGGCGAGGGGGTGATATGAGGAGGGAGGCGGGGGGTCGTCGGGGGGTGCTAGCTTTACGATAGGTTCAGTTAGGCCCGTTTAATACGCGATGTTTTACATTCATGGAAAGAAAGCAGCGCACTGCTACAATAATATAGTGTCGTCGTTGCGCTTTTTTTTTTTTTTCTTCTGCTTCTTCTTTTTCTTCTAATCATCATGTTATCATCATCATTATTATTACTATCATCATCATCATTATCATTGTTATTACCATTACTATTATTATTATTATGATTATTTTGTAGTAGTAGTAGTATAACGATGAAAATGATGATGAGTAGTGGTAGTTTTAGTTCAGTTCCAGTTTCTCAAGGAGAAAATCCATATACACCACACCACATCTGATAGGCAGATGCCTGACAGCAGCATAACTCAACGCACTAGTTAGGCCTTGAGTGCATGCATAATTAATATATATATATATATATATATATATGTGTGTGTGTGTGTGTGTGTGTGTGTGTTACCTATCAGAGGTGGATTTCTTCGACAGAATGTTGCCACAGGTCAACAGAGGACAACACAGTGGTGTTTGAAATAAGAAAGACAAGAGAGGCAAGGCCTTCAAGACTCACTTGTGATACACTTAAAAAAAATCCAGGCTTTTTATGTATTGAGTATAATTTCAAAATGTAATGTTTAAGATGAGAAAGATCAGTTTAAAGCAAATTAAGTCCCCTAGCATTAATTACAGAGTAATTTCCCTTTTTTACTATCTGCACCAAAACGTTTGCAAAATAAATAAAACTTCCATGCTTAGCAAAAGAAGTTCCTGTTTGAACAAAAAAATGATAATAATGACTGCTCTTGTTGTTGGGTCAGAATATCAGATCAAAGTTTAGAGAATACAAAAAATATAAATATAACAGTAAATGCAGTTTGCATATAATTAGGCTTCATTTTTTATTTTTTTGTGCCCATCCCAAAGGTGCAATATTGTTTTAAACAAGATGACTGGAAAGAACTGAATTTTTCCTATTTTTATGCCTAATTTGGTGTCAACTGACAAAGTATTTGCAGAGAAAATGTCAATGTTAAAGTTTACCACGGACACACACACACACACACACACACACACACACACAGACAACCGAACACCGGGTTAAAACATAGACTCACTTTGTTTACACAAGTGAGTCAAAAATGCTTGAGCAAAAGTAAGCTCGGGTTTCTAGTAATCATCCGACTGATAAACGCAAAAGCGGAAGATGAACAGAATGTTCAATAAAGACAAAACAAAATAAAAAACAAACAACAAAAAAACAAACAAACAAACAACAAAAACAAGTGTAAATCAAAATACGCTATACTGATTTCTTCTTCTTCTTACCACCATCATCATCGTGATCATCGTCATCATCATTAATATCATTGTCATTCTTCTTCTTCTTATTATTATTATAATTAGTAGTAGAAGTAGTAGCAACAGCAGCAGCAGTAGTAGTAGTAGAAGCAACAGCAGTAATAGTAGTGGTAGTAGTAGTATTAACAACAGCAGCAGCAGTAGTAGTAGTAGTTAGACAGTTAGACTGTTAGACAGACTCCAACGAATTCACAATAACGCTGCCAGACTCATTTGCAGAGCTTCTAAATTTGACCATGTTCTCCTCTCCTTCAGTCTCTCCACTGGTTGCCTGTTTCTGATCGAATAGACTATAAGCTATCCACTCTGACCTTTTCTGCAGTCAACGGATCTGGCCCCAAGTATCTTTCTGAACTCCTCCATATCTATACCCCGTCTCGCCAGCTCTGTTCTTCCTCTGATACTCGACTTCTCAGGATACCTCACGTCAGAAGTAAGACCTATGGACACAGATCGTTTTCTTTTCAATCGCCGAAGACGTGGAACAAGCTCCCTGATAACCTCCGTCATTCTGATTCCCTCGCATCTTTTGAATCCCGTCTCAAAACTCACCTTTTCCCTCAGCAGTAAGATCAAGTGTGGCAGGTCCACTTCCTTTGCGTTAGCTGTGCTTGACTATGTGTGATGACATATGTATGTGTACAACATGCATGTATATGAATGTGTATTGTGTGTGCGTGTGTATGTGTAAGTTTGTGCCTGCCTATGTGTGCGTATGTGTTAGGGTAGCTGTTAGATACACATGTATGTTAAAATGTATGTATGCAGTGTGTGTGTGTGTGCGTGTGCGCGCGCGCGCGTGTGTGTGTAGTGTTAAAATGTATGTATGCAGTGTGTGTGTGTGTGCGTGCGTGCGCGCGCGCGCGCACGCGTGTGTGCATGTGTGTGTAGTCACATTTTGGTGTGTGTATGTAACATAGATGTAATGTTTTATGTTAACAAAGCGTTTTTGTAAAGCACCTAGAGCAGATTTCTGGATAGTGTGCTATATAAGTATCCATTATTATTATTATTACTAGTAGTAGTAGTAGTAGTAGTGGTATCATCCTGTTCATCATCGTGATCATAACTGCCACTGACACTGTCATAATAGATTGTGATATGTCGTGGATCTATACTGTGACTGTGTGATGAAGAAATGTTTTTTGTTGTTGTTAATCTGTTTATTTTGTTTTTGTTTTATTTTTTCCTCCACAATATAAACCGCTTCAATCAAGGTTTGAAACGCATTTTTTTCGGCTCTGAGTGAAAACATTGTCTTGTACAGTATTATCATCTTTTAAAAAAATCATTACTACTATTTTGTTCTTGTAGTTGTTGTTTAAAAGGGGGAGGGGGGAGGGCGGAGCCAGCTGTGGTGTTCGGGTGAACCAGTGGGCAAAGTTCAAAGGCGGTGGACATGAAACCCTATCTGAATGAACACGAGTCGGATAATAATTCCTCCCGCACTGACTGAAATAGCGGCACAGCAGACCTGGGTTCAGGCCCAAAACAAAAGCAGCCTCATCACCCAAACCACCTGCGCAACGCAACATCAAACACACCGCACCAACACGTACGCGCAGGTGAAGTCAGCAAACGGCCAATCAGAAGCAGCGACGCTGCCGAAGCCACGCGCACACGCATTCCGCGTTTCGCGTGGGCCTGGGGTCGCACACGCCACGCGCCACGCGCTCTTCAAAGAGACCGCACGGGGAAGGGACGCAGCCAGGTGGGGAGGGGTAGGGGTAAGGCACGCCGTGGTGGCGGTGCAGCCTCCCACATCAAAGGGAACCGGGGCGTGAGGAAGCGTCCCTCTCTCAGCCAGATCAAAGGGCGTGGAGAGCGGAGAGAGGGGAAGAGGTTAATCGGAACACCGGTCCCTGCTCCGCTAGCCAATGACAGAGGTCGACACAGGGCGCACACGTCATCACAACAAGGGTGGGGAGAGAGAGAGTGGGAAAATTAGGTTACGCTAACTACTCTACTACAAGCCATCTGTTATCAGTGGCGAGCTATGCCCAAATTAGCTTCCGCTTTACGACAGCCTTCTCTTGGCCCCATACCTCGCCAGTCTTTAGCTCGATTTGTGGAACAGGTAACAGCCCCGTACTTGTTCAGTGCTGACTGCCATAATAAGTATTCTCTCCGCCTCGCTCCATTTCCTACCGTGCGGGAGGAAGGCCGGAGTGAAGGCCGATTACAACAGTTCATTAACTAACCCCTGTTGGAGATGATGACGGTCCTGGTTTGGGTGAGGTGTGAGGTGGGGTGGGGGTAGGGGGGTAGTAGATAGCCAGAGGGGATGGGGGGAAGTAG
Source organism: Babylonia areolata (assembly GCF_041734735.1). NCBI lineage: Eukaryota > Metazoa > Mollusca > Gastropoda > Neogastropoda > Buccinidae > Babylonia > Babylonia areolata. The sequence continues at coordinate 38,644,941 of NC_134881.1, read as the reverse complement.
AAACTTCAGAGGAAGAGTTGAAAGAGGTGTGATGGGAGAGGCGGAAATGTTATTACAATGATGACAGGACAAATGGTGATGTGGTTTTTGTATTGTAGTGTAGTGTATTGTAGTGTGTTGTGTTGAATTATACTGTAGTGTAGTGTAGTGTGTTAAAGTGCATAGTATAGTATTGTAAAGTATTGTATTGTATCTTTCACTGCACCCAGGCAATGGAACTCATTCGTCACATCAGATCAAAACAAACTTTGAAAAAAGCATTAAAGACTTGAACTATTTCAACAGTACAATGAACAATAAATACCGTTCTCTTCATGTGACACAGGCACACAGGTGTGTGTCTAGTTACACTGAGACCATTGTTTTTACCGTCATTATTCCTTTATTCATGTTGTTGGCTACTCAGAATTATATTTCAGTTCCTTCCGCTTTCCCTCTTGTGATTATGAGTAATGATCTGCATGTTGAATATTGTTTGTATATGCGCTATGTGACCGAGTGGGGATTGAATTATTACTTCATATGCTTATAGTATATTTTTTAGTTGGTTACTTTGGTCTGTGGTGTTTTATTTTACTCAGTAAAGTAGATTAATTGTATGTTTCGTGTACAATGTGTAGTTCATCAAAATTGTACTGTTCGTTTATTTATATTGATTCTCTGTGACGTTTTTAGCTTTTAGGTGGATTTATTAGGGATGTGTGTGTGTGTGTGTGTGTTTGTGTGTGTGTATGAGAGAGAGAGAGAGAGAGAGAGAGAGAGAGAGAGAGTTGAAACTTGAAACTTTAAATGTTTTATTGTCATTGCCTGCAAAGGTCTTTTGACAAGGGGGTAACATTTTTACATCAACAGATTACAATAATCTTTATGATGTAAATTTTAAACACTGCAGTCAAACAAAGACTGGTAACACTGACACCATAATTATATAATTACATTGTATCACTTCAAGAAAAATACTTAAAGAGAGAAAAAAAAGAAAAGAAAAAAAAAAGAAGAAGAAAATTCGACCATCCTCTCACATGTACTCCTTACTTTCATTCCAGAACATATCAGCATTCAGTCAACTATGGTTAACTACTCGTACCTTATAATACATTATTTTGCCCGTGGATAACAAGCCCTTGTCTTATTTTTTGCGCTTCTGCAATAAATTTTGCAGTCGATCTAATTATAATTTCATCCTCAGATGATAAAACAGAAACAATGTTGTGCATTTCGGCTATACCTACTTAAAAAAATTTACATTTCTTTCTCAACTCATCATAAGCTTTACACTCAAACGAAAAGTGTTTATCATCTTCAGTTTGTGAGCCACATGATGGGCATGGTAACCCTACGGAAGTCCCAGGTTCAAACCATTTCTTATTTGCGTTGAAACCAAGTGTCCTCAATCGAAATCTTGCATATCTTATTCTGTGCCATTTATCTGTAATGATACTTAGAAAATTTTCAGGTTGAAATACGTTTTTAAATGAGAAAAACCAACTATATTTTTCTTTTGTTTCCATATCGGAGTGCCAGTTTTGTTGAAAAGAACAAATAAGTCTATCTTTAAATTCTGATATAAATTGCTGCTCGTTTCCTACTCCCTGTGATAACCATACAATTCCAAAACCAGAGAGAGAGAGAGAGAGATGTACGTTTTCTGTGCAGTGAATGATAATGGGTGTGAATCGTTTTACCTCATTATTATTATTATTATTGAAATGTTCCATATCTGTTTCTACTGTATACATGTAAAGCGTGGTGAGCTTGCTTTTGAAAGTGGGGAACCGCGCTATATAAGCCTCCAAATTATTATTATTATTATTATTATTATTATTGCAACACATTGTACTGTATGCAGTGGGGAAGGTGGCGGAATGGTTAAGACGTTCATCTGCCTATACAGTGTCCATAAGGATGTGTGTTTGAATTCCCGCTCTCGCCCTTTCTCCCAAGTTTGACTGGAAAATCAAACTGAACATCTAGTCATTCAGATGAGACGATAAACAAAGGTCCCGTGTGAAGTACGCACTTGGCGCACTTTAAAAGAACCCACGGTAACGAAAGTGTTGTCCCCTGGCAACATTCTGTAGAAAACATCCACTCCGAGCTTATACGTAGGTAGATATATGATGTAGGCTAGGCATACACACAAGGCCTGACAAAGCGAGTTGGGTTATGCTGCTGGTCAGGCGTCTGCCTTGCAGATGTGGTGTCGCGTACATGGATTTGTCTGAACGCAGTGATGTCTCCTTGAGAAACTGAGACTGAAATTGTGTTTAGTGTTGTGAAGTGCATTGTACTGTATTGTGGTGTGTTGAAGTGCATAATTTTGTGTTGTAAGGTATTGTATGGTGTTGTATTACACCGCATTGTATTGTTTTGTAGTGCAAAGTAGGCCTATAAAATTGTGAAATATTGTATTGTATTGTATTGTGTTGCGCATTGTATTGTATTGTATTGTCTGCGTTGTGTGTACGTATTTCCTGTCAATGCGGATTTCTCTGCTGAATGTTGAAACAAGTAACTGCCTTGTTGTTGGATTACAGATGTCATGTCAATCAATCACTCGATCAATCACCCAATCACTCACTCACTCACTCAATCAATCAATCAGATCACATTAATGTCCTCATGAAAAAATACATCACGGAAATTTGACTTGTGGGCAACAAGATAGCATGAAGTTGTACAACAGTAAAAAAAAAAAAAAAGGCATCTATATACATAAACTACAGTATATTCAAAACGTTCAAGAGAACACGAAGTGTAAAGCCACTCAGTACACTTCTTTCTCTTTCTATACACAATTATAAACACTCCAACCTCTTCCTCCCCCACCCTCAACCGCCCCACACCCTCTGTGCGTTTCTTTCAACCCCTCTCCTCCCCCCCCCCCCCCTCCACCCCCCATCCACGGGTTCCTCCAGTCTCCACCCACCCCTCGCAACTTCCACCCGTACCCCGCCCACACACATGTACAGCACGGTGTTCAAGTTGACAAGTTCAACTCCATCAATATTGCACCCAGTCAATGTAGGCAGCCACACACCGCCGTACACACACACACACACACACACACACACTGCACGTGCACGTGTCTGGGAAACAGCTTTAAACAAGGCCTGCTGGGCCTGAAGTTGGCCAGGTCTATGCGGGTGACGTTCAACTTGTCACATCTTGCAGCTCGTCACGCCTTTCCATTCCCTTTGCATGTTTTTTCTCCGGGCGCGGGCGCGTGTGCCGTGTGTGTGTGTGTGTGTGTGTGTGTGACTTCCTTTTAACTTGTTCGTCTTTTCACCACTTCGTGATATTTTTTTTAGTGATATTACGCGTGTGTTTCTTCTTCCTCTTCTCATTATTATTATTAATATCATTATTTTTATTGTTATTATTATTATTATCATACAATGTATGTTAAAATATATATCAAGATTGTTATCAAAATGGCGATTATTTCAAACAATAGAATCAACAGCATCAGAAACAACAGCTGCCATCATCATCATCATCATCATCATCATCGTCGTCGTCGTCGTCGTCGTCATCATCATTTCAAGCAAACAAGAAATCCAAAGCGCGACAACAGCAGCAGAAGCAACAGCTGCCGTCCACCGTCACAACCCTGGCGCCAACATGAACAGCAGCAGTCACAGCACAGACACATCATGTTGCCAGCCTTTCTGCCGCACTGCGCCTGCTTGTTCACAGTGAGGCCTGCATCATGTCGCCCACAGCTCTGTGACTGATTAGCCACAATCACTGCTATGGGTGAGTGGTGTTTATAGCTGATTAGCCACAGTCACTGCTATGGGTGAGTGGTGTTTATAGCTGATTAGCCACGGTCACTGCTATGGGTGAGTGGTGTTTATAGCTGATTAGCCACAATCACTGCTATGGGTGAGTGGTATTTATAGCTGATTAGCCACGGTCACTGCTATGGGTGAGTGGTGTTTATAGCTGATTAGCCACAATCACTGCTATGGGTGAGAGGTGTTTATAGCTGATTAGCCACAGTCACTGCTATGGGTGAGAGGTGTTTATAGCTGATTAGCCACGGTCACTGCTATGGGTGAGTGGTGTTTATAGCTGATTAGCCACGGTCACTGCTATGGGTGAGAGGTGTTTATAGCTGATTAGCCACAGTCACTGCTATGGGTGAGTGGTGTTTATAGCTGATTAGCCACAATCACTGCTATGGGTGAGTGGTATTTATAGCTGATTAGCCACAATCACTGCTATGGGTGAGCGGTGTTTATAGCTGATTAGCCACGGTCACTGCTATGGGTGAGTGGTGAGTAGTGCAACATATGAGTTTTGCGACGACTGATCAGTGCTTTGAATGACTTCAAGTTATAGCTGACAAACCGAAGCGCAACAAATTTCACAATGGCTCATTGGTGACTTGTATTTATGGCTGACGAAAGTGGGTGCAGCACATTTTACGATGGCTGTGAACGACCTCTAGTTATGACAGACAAAACTGAGCGCAGTGGATTTTACGGTGGTGCTGTGGGTGACTTCTGATCATGACTGACAAAAATTAGCGCAACACAATTTACGATGGCTAATCGCTGCTGTGGGGGAACCTGTTTTCATGGCTGACGAAAATGGAATCAAGACACGGGGGAGTGTCGACAGCATCCCGATGAAAATGAACACGAAACATCTTAAAAGAAATGGTTTTATTTTTTTCTGTAACTCGCTCTTGATCCGTTCCCTGTGGTTTAAACAACTTTTTTGTTCGTAAAAACTATGCCAGTACAACACGGTATATGATAAATGTGACAAGAAGCAAAACTCATGATAAATATGCTTTAAACATGTAAATTACATGTTATTGGCAATGACAAAAAATAAATCAGAAAGTAAAATAAGACAATTTCATTATTAACCTGTAGCACACACAGGCACACACACACTGCGTGCACGCAGAGGATGGCTGAGAGTTTGCAACGTCGAAACGGAGTTTGTTTTATATTTTTAATTAAAGATATCAGTGACGACAGTGTTGTGTGTGTTGTCACTCATACCGCCAGTCTGTTGAACACGTGGTGATAGCAGTCGTTGACAACAAAGGCCCAATTTATCATTTTCTTTCATGGTCAGTCTGGGGCTGCCATCTTCATCGGTTTGACAGTTATGAATCTGATCTGCAGGCAAAATAAATGGGAGTGTTATTACAAATAATTATGATTGAAATCAAAACAATGCAAAATGATATGATAAACAAATTTATTACTGAATTTGTGTTGTGATGTATCTGAAATAGAATACTGTTTTTAACCAGATGGTCAGCCTTTTCACCTGGTTTCCACAGCAGCAGGAAGAATCCCTGGGAAGTGTACATGTATCGGCCTGTCCGTCCGTCTGTCTGTCATCGAAGAACATGTTGGCCGATATTTCTGAACGGCGGTTCCATTTTCTGTTTCAGTTTCAAGGACGCTTCATAGCGTGCGGGCTTATCCATTTTCACTCCATCACATCTCCAAATCTACAAATTAAGATAAAAAGGAATCTGATGCATGACCCCAGCATTGAACTAACGGGCTGGTCAGGCCTTGAGAGCCTACTATACCACTTTCTATAACTACCGATGTGTATAATGTGGGCTGTATTATAGTGAAAAACATAAACACGTTGTATAACTATCCATGTGTATAATGTGGGAGAACCAAGGCACACTCAACATTAAGCGACTAAAATATTCTGTCATGAATAAAGTACAGGATAAATATGTTCAATATCGGAACAGCAGAAAGAACGGGACCATTTCAAGGCTCTCCTATTATTGCAAAATTGCAAACACTTATACATTACAACCTTACCTGATCAGCTGCAAAAAATACTAAACACAGAGGAGCACTATGTCGATTGCGAATAAGTGCACATGAACTTGAAATCGAGTGTGGACGTCACTACAACTTAACTAGGAAAGACCGGCTATGTAAATCATGTGGAGTTATAGAGGATGAACTGCATTTTCTGGACAAGTGTAGTGTGTACTCTGACTTGAGATCTCGCCTACTTGTGACAGTTAATTCCCAGTCTTCGAATCATTGGCCAGATGGCACTGGCAACACAATAATGCAAAGGCCGAGTTCTCTGTTGCCATAAAATTATTTCCAACCAGAACTGGCAAAATACATATATGAATGCTTTGAAGTTCGCAGTCCATAACTATGTCTTATGGAATATCCTGCTTGTGCTCACAACTTATTGCTTTTACTTTTTGTTTGCTTGTTGTGTTTAGTTTATAGTGTGTGCGTAGGTGCGCGTACGCGTATATCTATCTATCTATCTATCTATATACACACACACATATATACACATACACGTATATGTATGTGCACATATATAAAACTCTCTCTCTCTCTCTCTCTCTCTCTGTGTGTGTGTGTGTGTGTGTGTGTGTGTGTGTGTGTGTGTAAGATTACAGTTCATAAGAGAGAGAGAAGGGACAGAGAAATGTGATATGAACAAGATGCACCTCAGACACGAGAGAATGACAGAAAGATGCGTGTTTGCGCGCGCGCGTGCTTGTGCGCATGCGTGATTGTATGTGTGCGTAGATGCGCGTTCGCGTATATCTATCTATCTATCTATACACACACACACACACATATACACATACACGTATATGTATGTGCACATATATAAAACTCTGTGTGTGTGTGTGTGTGTGTGTGTGTGTGTGTGTGTGTGTGTGTGTGTGCTCTCAGTTCTGGCGCGCGTTCGTGTCGGTTACGAACTTAGTAACGCTCAAGCTGCGTCTACCGTGAGTCATGTCAGAGCTGTGTGTGTGGAGTACGTGCACGTGTGTTGATCGTAAAAAGTCCGCGGAAGTAAAAACAAACGCAACGCCATCTTCGTCGCGCAACCACCTCAAGTTCACCCTGGGATGGAAGCCCCAACACCTCATTTGCATTTCAATGATGTTTATTGGACCGGCGAGGACACAGCCGCACGTGCATGAGCCGCTCCACCAATGAAAGCGGGCTTGGCAAGTCACGTGATCCTTTCTTCCCACAGTGGAGTCAGGAAACAAAAACAGCGCTGCACATGGTGGCAGCGTGGCATAGGCACATGAAAAAAGATGATTTTTTTTTTTCAGTTCGTTCAGAGTGAGGGTGTGAAGTTGTGTGTGTGTGTGTGTGTGTGTGTGTGTGTGTGTGTTGGTGGGATACTGTCTTTCTCTCTCTCTCTCTCGTTCGCTCGCTTGCTCGCCGCGTCCCTCTGTCCTCTCATGAAATAAAGATAATCATCAAATAAAGATACTCCTTTTCTCAGTGACTACAAAGTGCTAGATTCTGAACCAAAAATGTAGAAAGACGAAAAAACAGGAGAATAGTTTAGTGAAATAGAAATCCTATCCATAACAAATGCGCGGATTGTAGTGAAAGGAAGTGCATTTCAAAACACAGGATCAGCATGTGTTGGTTTGTTTTCCTTTTTTTCTTCTTCTTTTTCTTTTTTTTTTCAGCTACAGACTGGATGGCATCAGACAGATACCGGTTTTTAGTCAGTACTATCTCGAAGTGAGTGGCACTGAACAACTTTTAAACACACTGGTTTTAAGTCGGTACTTTATCATTTCTCAGTTTCCTTGACCAAAAATATAACTGAAATGCAGTTATTTCAACATTGTTTGCACATTTGTTATTTACAGGTGTGCAATTACACAAAAATGATATGCAAATAATCAAGTATATACATTAATAAACGAATAGATAATACATAAATACAAAAATAGATAATTGTGAATGTATTGGTGTAATTCCGTTTCAAAAGTCTTTTATTACTGATAACTGTTTGTATATCTGATTTTGGCTTTCTGAAGTGGCATGTGTATGCTAAAATTCCATTGTTTGTATTTTGTATTTGTTTGTATTTGTATTTCTTTTTATCACAACAGATTTCTCTGTGTGAAATTCGGGCTGCTATCCCCAGGGAGAGCGCGTCGCAACACTACAGCGCCACCCATTTTTTTGTATTTTTTCCTGCGTGAAGTTTTATTTGTTTTTCCTATCGAAGTGGGTTTTTCTACAGAATTTTGCCAGGAACAACCCTTTTGTTGCCGTGGGTTCTTTTACGTGCGCTAAGCGTCTCATCCGAATGACTAACGTCCTGACCACCACTCAAGGTCTAGTGGAGGGGGAGAAGATATCGGCGGCTGAGCCATGATTCGAACCAGCGCGCTCAGATTTTCTCGCTTCCTAGGCGGACACGTTACCTCTAGGCCATTACTTCACTTATTGCTTTGAAATGCTTTGTATTGCATTGTGTTGCATTGTATCATATTGCATTGCATTATAAGCTGATAGTTGTTTTTGTTGAACATATTTGTCTGTGTGAAATAAATAAAACAAAAGAAGAAAGCCACAGGACAAAAAAAACAACAAAAAACAAAAACAAAACAAAACAACCCCCCCCCCCCCCCCCCCCCACACACACACACACAAAGGAAAAAAGAAAAAAGATTGGTATCATCAACAAGCTGTCGTAAAAAATTCTACAATCCACAGTATGTACGGCAGGACCCAACAAAATTCCTTCAGATTTTGATTTTTGATCGTTTTATTGTTGACTTATTTGTTTGGTTTACTTGTTTTACTATTTTATTGCACTTCTTGCATTTTCTATGTTTTCCAGCGCGTGGGGCAGGCTGATGTATATTTTTTCTCAAGCAGATTTGGTGAAGGTATTCTGATGGATCAGTCGCCAAGCTTTGAGACCTCACTGATTGAAACTGAAACTGTGTTGTCGTGTCGAAGAAGAAGAAGAAGAAGAAGAAGAAGAAGAAGAAGAAAAAGAAAGAAATGAAAATAACAAAAAATTGACAAAACAATACAAAATCGAAATCAAAACAGAACTGAAATTGATTAAATCAATCGATTAATCAATCATCCAATCGATCAGTGAAAATAAGATAAAATGTATGTATGATAGTCTTGATCGACTGAGACTACCAAGACAGCATAGGCGGCAGCTGCTGTCCCGACTATCTTAGCTAGAACTGATTTGGTAATTGTGGAGAGCGTCTTGCCCATGTTACATCCCCACTCTATCTGAGCTAGAATTTGGTAATTGTGGAGAGCGTCTTGTCCATGTTATATCCCCACTCTCTCGGTCAACAGGGTTTTAGAGCAATCGGCGTTGGAATGGTTTCCGAAGGCCAACTAGCCCCCAAGGCTGCAGCATTAAGAACAACTGAAGTGCAATCTTGCCACCAGTCATAGTCCTGCACAGACATAGCCGTAAATGACTTCCCTCTGCAGTGGAGAAACCATTAATCATACAGCTCTCACTCTGCTGTTGGCCCATCTGTAAGCTTATGTTCATCTCTGATGTAAGCGGAGCGCTGAGCCGGATGATAAAATACAATCGAAATGAAAGCTACAACGAAGATTTTCTCATTTTCAAGCCCCTATGACCGAGTGTTTTGGAATGGAGTGACGCTTTCCCGACCGTCACCTCGCCCCACCCACCCCCTCCACCCTCCTCCCACTTTTGCACGTGGTGGTGGTGGTGGTGGCGTAGGTGGTGGTGGTAAGCAAAGTAGTAAATTCCCCCATCCTCACTCTCAACTCCCCCCCCCCTCCATGCCCCCTCAATCCCCCCCCCCCCCCCCCCCCCCCAACAACCCCCCTCCGCTCCCTCACCCCAATCTCCCATCAGATACCTTTTTTTCAGTCGTGGTTGAGCAGGGCGCAGGGGTTGGGGCTTTTGGTGGGGTTTCGCGACAGGGGGGGGGGGGGGGGGGAGGTGGCAGAGTGAACTGAGGTGGATGAGGGGGGTGAGGGGGGGGGGGGGAGTGTGGGGGGGCGTACGCTTCGGGTTCTCGGATTTCTCACGTGCACTGGATGTTCCCGCCCAAAACGGCGGGGAAGAGAGAGAGAGAGAGAGAGAGAGAGAGCGAGCTGTTGCTAGGTTTTCTTCTTTGTTTTTGTTTTTAATGGGCGTCGTACATGAGACAGAGAGAGAGAGAGAGCCGAGAGAGAGAGAGCGCGCTGTTGCTATGCCTTTTTGTATTTGTTTTTAATAGGCGTGATTAAGAGAGAGACTGATATATATATATATATCATTCTATTTTCTAATGTGTATTTCTTTTTGAACTGATGGGTGTCGTGATTAAAACCTGAACGAAAACAAACAAAAATTTCCTTTAAATGACCTCTCTCTCCCCTCACCTTACCTCTTTCACCATCATCATTATAATCCATTTGCTTTCTTTAATTGATTTTTTTTCTCTCCCCTTTTCTTTTCCTTTTCCTCCCTTTATTTTACTTCTATTTTTAGAATAAGGGCCGGTAATATCACGCCCCTTGTAGCGTATAACGACACAGCTGCCGCCACAGTCACCACTACCGGCGCTGTTGCAACTGCTTTTGTTGTTGCTGCTGCTGCTGCTGCTGCTGCTGTTTTATGATGATGATGAAAATGATGACACTGATGATGACCACAAAAACGATGATGAAGAATAATGGTGATAATCCTCATGTGCTTTCATCACAAACTATAAAATGGAATCAATTAAAAAGGAAAAGCAACAGAAATATATTACTTACATATTATAATGACAAAAAAGAAAGAGGAGGCGGGATGGGTGTGCACGTGAAGCGGGAAGATTAAATTATCATTAAGCTTGTGTGTGTGTGTGTGTGTGTGTGTGTGTGTGTGTGCCGTGCGCGTGCGTGCGTGCGTGTGTGTGTGTGTGTGCCGTGCGCGTGCGTGCGTGCGTGTGTGTGTGTGTGCGTGTGTGTGCGTGTGTGTGTGTGTGTGTGTGCGTGTGTGTGTGTGTGTGTAAGTCTACAGCCTTGCGGTGTATTGTCTTATTTTCACTGGTTCATTAATTGTCTGTTCAATACTATGTGATTTGGGCACCGTGTGTTGTCTGATATGCGCCGTTCCAACATTGTGCAGATCTTTATTTATTTACTTATTTTTTTATTTTTTTATTTTCCTGGTTAACCTCAGTCGTCCACTTACTGCTGTATTACACCAACAATAGATGGTGATATACTGGATATGATAATAATAATAATAACGTCATTTATAAGACAACAGCATTAGTGGAAGATGATTAACAAATACTACAGTTATAGATCTTTCACTCACCTGCAACTTTCTCAGAGGGAAACATTTTTTCATTTACTTACACATCTGGAACTGAAAAAAAGGGATTTTTTCATTGTGCATAGCCATCCAAATAAATTTGCTGCTATCTTCGCATAAGTTTAACGACCGCCTTTAAGCTATTCTGAAGTGGTGAATCAAGGTTACAGAAATGTGTTGGAAGTTGTAGATATTGCATAATTCAACACGTTCTTATTCAATGGTAAAAAAAAAAAAAAAAAAAAAGAAAAAAAGAGAGAGTTAATTCTTATTTCTCTGTTCATGGGTCGAGTTTGGGCAGTCTTGTGACACACGAGTGTTTCTGTGACATTATAATCATTGCACGAATGTTTTTGGAACCTACAGTTTGGAACAGTAAAGAACGGTTCAGAGAGGAGATCGAGGACCCGAGTTTAAATGCCGTCAGCA
>NC_134881.1:38545909-38630909 GCF_041734735.1 Babylonia areolata | reverse complement strand
CATGCATACACACACGTACGCACGCGTGCGCGCGCGCGCGCACCGACACACACACACACACACACACACACACACACACACTGCCACACGCCACCGGCTGACGCCGGCCGCAGGCTTAATTCCGTGTAGGCCATCCACAAAAACATCAGTACGAATGTACACAATGTTCTTTGTAACAGTTCGCCTGGTACAGCTACGCTCAAACCACACTGCCGCGGGCACAATCGATGGACCGTGGGTGGAGGGAAGTGGGTGGGGGGGGGGGGGCAGGGAGGTGGACATTATCAGCTGCTGTCGATCTCACGTTCTTCAAACAGCTAGACACAAAGAGGGACAAAGCTGTGCACGCCACGGGTGGGGTGGGGTCGGATATAGGCACAGGGAACAGCTGCTGTTCGTATAATGACAAAATTCTCCCCCCTCCTACCCCCATGCTACTCCTCTACCTCACTCCATCTCACCCCTGAAAGAAGCAGACGACCATTAGGCAAAATGGTCACCCGAGTCCTGTGGTGGTGTTTTACCGTCTTTGTTGGTTGGGTTAAAGGTGAGGGTGAGGGGTCCTAGTGTGGGTTTAAGCCGTTAAACTGTCACAGCTCAGCCATGGTCGCCCTTCCATCCCACCCTCACACACTTTCGCCGCATGTACCGCCGGTCAAGCCTTTGAGATTGAACACAGTGTCAAAAGCAAGAACGATAATGGATTCCAACTGGGCTGACTATAGTTTTCTGTTCAGTTTATTCTTTTTTTTTTTAACCCCCCTGCGAACCATTTTCGTGTCAGAGTAATGCATTCCGATACTTTTAATGTCCAGTCCTTGTACGACCGCGCCGCTTTGTTAACGGTGGATTCCCGGACAGACTGTCAAACAGACAATGAGAAAGAACAGATAACGGTGAATTCCCGGACAGACTGTCAAACAGACGATGAGAAAGAACAGATAACGGTGAATTCCCGGACAGACTGTCAAACAGACGATGAGAAAGAACAGATAACGGTGAATTCCCGGACAGACTGTCAAACAGACGATGAGAAAGAACAGATAACGGTGAATTCCCGGACAGACTGTCAAACAGACGATGAGAAAGAACAGATAACGGTGGATTCCCGGACAGACTGTCAAACAGACGATGAGAAAGAACAGATAACGGTGAATTCCCGGACAGACTGTCAAACAGACGATGAGAAAGAACAGATAACGGTGGATTCCCGGACAGACTGTCAAACAGACGATGAGAAAGAACAGATAACGGTGAATTCCCGGACAGATTAGCTGCCTGAGTGACAGAGGAAGAGATACAGACAGAAGGAAAGAAAGAGAGACTGGAAAAAACTCTGTGTGTGTGTGTGTGTGTGTGTGTGTGTGTGTGTGTGTGTGTGTGTGAAATATTTGTTGAGAAAGGGCATGACACCCAAGATCATCTAAGAAGACATGGTAAAGACACTTGGTGATGACTCCCCTTCTTATTCAACAATCAAGAAGTGGGCTGCTGACTTCAAGCGGGGCAGGAAGAGCACAGAACAGGACGCTGGGTCCGGCTGCCCCAAATCCTCAACCACTGATGATAAAGTGAGAGCCATTCACTTTTGATGACAGGCGTTTGTCAACTGCAGAATAGCCAACACTACTGTGCATCAGCTACAGTTCAGTGCAGACAGTTTTGATTGGTTTAAATAATCTTTAATTATTCAACAATACACATGATTACAATGCAATGAATGACAAAAGAGCATCAACAAGCTTAAAGCTTATACTGTGCTCACAACGTTGTACTTCAATTTTATCACGACGGCTTGATGAACCATATTATCAATTGTATCAAATAACATTCATAAACAGTAAGTAATGAAATAATGAAATAAAACAAATAAACAAACAGTACATAATATAGTAAAATAATGCTAATATCAATATTAACATGAGATTAAATTTATTATCACCAGAGTAATCGGCCTGATAAAAGAAAAACACGAAGGAAAAAAAGAAGAAGAAAATTTAGAAGAATGGTTGGTAAGGTGGTGGGTAGAGGGGGAACAGAGGGGAGAGGAGAAATTCTGACAGATCATTGGCCAATCCATTCAACTTTGAATATTTGGTCAGTCAAATAAATCCAACATATATTTTACGAATAGAATCATGTTGTACCCTTTCTTCACAATACTTTCTAAACTAAAATCTATTTGAATCGGAGATAAACTGGTGAGTGAAATGTGAATATATTTGTATGATTTTGGAGAACAGGATCTCCATGCAACAGAGTTTTAACGTGAATGTAGTTTAGAGATAAATTTAAGATTGTGTTTGCCCGAGCCATATGAAAGTCTTGACAAAATAATAAATAATGTGCAGCAGTTTCGCTTGCAGTGCCACAAGCACAAAGTGGGTCGTTTGTTAAATGTCTGTTGAACATATCTTCTCTTAAGTCACTAATCCCTAGACGAAGTCGACAGTGAATTATTTGTTCCTTTGTTTACCAAAGTAATAATAGCTAGGCACTACAGCATCGTTAGCACACAGGTAATGTTTAAGCTGGCTTAAGGAATTGCTGGTTTTAACATAATCAGGTAGAGAATTCCAGAGATAAGTAGTAGATTGTATGAATGATTTCCGATAGAGTTCGGTGTGAAATCTTGGTACGGTGCGTTCCAGTGACCTGCGTCTATGGTAAGGGTTATTGTCTGAAACAAGACCAGGAACAAGATCATTTAGGTAATTAGGGCACAGACCGTTAACCATCTTGAAATAATGCATAAGTTTGTGTCTTTTCCTTTCTTCCTTAAGTGTACAGAACCCTGATTCTTGGTATATTTTTTGGTGACTTGTCCCACGAACAGCTCCAGTTATGGTTCTTAATGCTTCAAGCTGTAAATTTTCCAGAGAATCTGATTGTGCATCTGTGCAATTATCCCAAACAATATCAGCATAGTCAAAATGTGGTAATACGAGGGTCATTCAATAAAGAAGGTGAATTTTTCGGTATAAGGACTTCTAATACAGATAGAAGCTTATTTTTTTAATAACTCTGTTTTCCCCTCATTAAATTTGACTTTCCATCGCTTAGCCCAAGAATCTATCTTTTGTAAGTCAGAACTGAGTGTTTGTGCACGGATATTTGGGTTGTTTAGTGCTAAGGACATACTTGTATCATCAGCAAATAGCTTAATGTTTGAATGGATGTCGTATACAATATCATTGATATAGATAAGGAATAATAATGGACCAAGTACAGAGCCTTGAGGAACACCTGCGGGTATTCCTTTGTAATCAGACTTATCACTCCTTATCACAACTGCTTGGATACGGTTAGAGAGATAATCGGAAAACCAGTCAAGTAATTTGCCTCGTATGCCATTCGCTCTTAACTTCAGAAGTCCCTTATGTCAAACTCGATCAAAAGCTTTAGATATATCAAACTACACAGCCTGGGTTGTGACTCCATTATCAAAAGATGAGCATAAGTCATTAAAAATACAGAGCAGCTGATTTGCTGTCGAATCACCAGGGATAAACCCTGACCCTGACTGGGAAGGCGACAAAATATGATTTGATGAAAAAAAACGTGTAAACTTGCTTATGGATGCATCTCTCAAGGACTTTACCAACACAGCTAAGTAAAGAGATTGGACGGTAATTACTACAAAGTTCCTTCGAAGCTTTTTTTTTATGAAAATCCTTGTTAGTGGTTCTAGAATGGCTGGCAATGAGGCGATTAACAATATATTATGGACAAGATCTGGCCCTACTGCCTTATTTTTATTTAGAATAACACCTTCAACATCAAGTAATAAGCGATATGTCTGTAAGTTCTAAGTCGAAGAATGGAATGTCAGGTAAATCTTTTTCGCTATCTTCAAGAGTGGATTGTGAAATGAAAAAGTTGTTAAAACATCAGCTTTATCTTTGTTTTTATAATAGACAATACAATTAGATATAATAGGGGGAATTTCATCTGACCCAACACCTTTCTTTCTAAAAAAAAATTGACTTTACAAGTTTCCACCATTCTTTTGTTCCAAAATTGGATGAAGTTGTTCTCTTTTTTTTCTAAATTGGTGATATACTCAAGTTGTTTTCCTCTATATGTAACATAGTTCCTAAAACGCCGAAATTGTAGCCAGTCTTCTGGTCTGTTAGTTTGTTTAGCTAATTTATGAATTATTTTACGTTCCTCTATTAGCAGCCTAATTTCATCTGTCATCCACGGGACATCATTTGGAAGTACAGTGATAGTCTTCATTGGCATACATTGCTTAGCTTTAGCCATTATAATATTTGAAAACGTTTCCGCACTTTCGTCCATTGTTTTATTATTGGTAAAGTTTGATCAAGTTTTGATTGACATCTTTAGGGTGAATAAGCTGTCTGCAAGATGGGTGCCCAGAATGCTGATGCCAGATCTGGAACTGACCAGACTTGAAACTTCAAGGGATCTTCTGGCTCATTTCCAGGATGACCCAGCTAATTTCTTTGGAGAACTGTCACCCAAGATGAAACATGGGTTCGCCATTTTAGGCTGAATCCAAAAAATAAAGCAAGCAGTGGAAACACATTGGTTCTATCCTTTCCAAAAACAAACGAAAAAAAAAACCCAAACAAAAAACCCCCAAACAAACAGGTGGCATCTATTGGAAAGGTCATGGCTTCTGTTTTCTGGGATTGCGAAGGAATCATAATGATTGACTATCTGCAAAAGGGTCACACCATCACAGGAAACTACTATGCCTAATAACTGCGTCAACTTAAAGAAGCCATCAAAGAAAAACGCCGAAGAAAGCTCCGAGCACTGGTCCTTTTGCCCCAGGGCAATGCACCAGTTCACACTCACGGACTTAAAATATTCAAAATTATTATATATGTCTATTTTATGATAATTTTTCTTTTTATAAGTCCGTGTTTCACACTGTGCAAGTGGCAGTGGCTGAGGCTGCCAACTGTGATTTTCAACTTTTGTCCCATCCCCTTTACTCACCAGACCTGGCTCCATCTGACTTCTTCCTGTTCCCCAAACTGAAATCCCACATTCATGGGCACCATTTTGGAAGTGGTGATGTAGTATTTCATGCTGTTGAGGCATTTTTTGGAGGCGCAAGATGCAGCCTTCTTCCACACAGGGATAGCAATGATTGAACACTGCTGGGCATAGTGTATTGCAGTCAGGGGAGGTTATATAGGAAAGAGTCAAATTTCTCCAGTCAAGCTTTGGTGGTTAGGCGAAGAACTTTTTGATCTAACCACGAACCGATAATCTGCTTCTTTTTTTCTTTTCTTTTTTTTCTTTTTTTTTCGAGGATGTGCATGTTGGGTATGATAGTATTTCCACAACCAACCCAACACCGACATGAATTATGGGGACTTAAACGTGCGTATTTTGATTTTCCGTATATGTGTACAGACGGAGGAGGTTCTGGCACTGGCAGATCTGCACGTCTGTCGACCCGGGAGAATGGAAAATTATCCATTCTGAACACAGCAGGACCAGCCAGGATTCGAACCCAAATCCAGTGCTCTAACCACTCCACTGTCGTGCCCTTCGTACAACGAAATAGGACAGGAAGGCAAAGTCATAATTACTTGCAAGTGTCATTTCTCTGTATTGTATTGTATTGTATTGTATTGTAGCCTACTAGTTGTATTACTTCTTGTCAACACAGATTTCTCTGTGTGAAATTAGGGCTGCTCTCCCCGGATATTGTGCGTCGCCACAGTGCAGCGGCACCCATATTCCTTTTTTCCTTTTTAGTTTTTTTATGTCTGTCTGCAGACGTATTTGTATCACTGCAGTCAGAATGGACTTTTTCTATATAGGATTTTGCCAGGTACAATAATTTTGTTGTCATGGGTTCTTATACGTGTGGCAAATGTATACTGCACAATGGACCTCAGTTGATCATCTCATCCGCACGCACTTGTATGTGTGTGTGTGTGTGTGTGTGTGTGTGTGTTATCATAAAGGCATATATATTTCATTTCTAACTGGTCATTCACCAGGAAGTACTCTACAGTCATTCTGATGAGACGTTAAGCCTAATTCCCGTGTGTAACATGCACTTAGCGCATGCGAAAAAACAAACAACCCACAACAAACAAAAAACAAACAAACAAACAAACAAAAAACTCTCGGAGAAAAACAGGAAGAAAAAAGAAGAAAAGAAAAAAGAATGGCTTGACAGGAAAAGAAATACACCTGCAGACAGAAAAATAAAGACAAGCACCAAAAAACCAAGGGTGGCGTTTCACAGCCCGAATTGTACACACTGAAATTTGTTGTGACAAAGAGTAACAACACAGCACAGCACAGCACAACACAGCACAGCACAGCACAGCACAGCACAGCACAACACAGCACAGCACAGCACTGCACAGCACAGCACAACACAGCACAGCACAGCACAGCACAGCACTGCACAACACAGCACAGCACTGCACAACACAGCACAGCACTGCACAGCACAGCACTGCACAACACAGCACAGCACTGCACAGCACAGCACTGCACAACACAGCACAGCACTGCACAACACAGCACAGCACAGCACAGCACAGCACAGCACAACACAGCACAGCACAGCACAACACAGCACAGCACAGCACAGCACAGTAGAACACAACACAGCACAGCACTGCACAACACAGCACAGCACAGCACACAGCACAACACAACACAGCACAGCACAGCACAGCACAGCACAGCACAGTAGAACACAACACAGCACAGCACATCACAACACAACACAACACAGCACAGCACAGTAGAACACAACACAGCACAGCACAGCACAACACAGCACAGCACAGCACAACACAGCACAGCACAGCACAGCACAGCACAGTAGAACACAACACAGCACAGCACTGCACAACACAGCACAGCACAGCACAGCACAACACAGCACAGCACAGCACACAGCACAGGACGACACGACACGACACAGCACAGCACATCACATCACATCACAACACAACACAACACAACACAACACAACACAACACAACACACAACACAACACAACACAACACAACACAACAAAACACAACACAGCACAGCACAACACAGCACAGCACAGTAGAACACAACACAGCACAGCACAGCACTGCACAACACAACACAGCACAGCACACAGCACAGCACATCACATCACAACACATCACAACACAACACAAAACACAACACAACACAATACACAACACAGTGTTGCCGAACGCCTTGCGGGGCATGACGGAGCCACTAAGATATAATATATATTTTATGTCCATGGACGCAGCGAGAAGGGAGAGAGAAAGAGGACCACAGTGGCCTCCCCTGACCAGGCTGAGCGGCGCCAGACAGGGTGACCCTTTTCACACGTCCTGTTCCTCACTGACTGAGGCAGATGTGTGCGACGTGTGCCGGGTACCTAACCTACCCTGGGTACAGATCTAATATAATCATGTCCAGGGGACAATACCTCTCCGCTTTCTTCTCGTTTTCCAGAGCTGTTCGCACGTGGGCAGACATACTGGAGTGTGGACATGGAGAGGTGGGGGTGGGGGAGAGTGCCGGTGGAAAGGGGGCAGGGGAGGTGGGGGGCTGGGGGGGAGGGGGGGGTCTGTGTGTGTGTGTGTGTGTGTGTGTGTGTGTGTGTGTGTAGCAAACGTCCTCCTACTCTCACCACACATGCTCTTTCTCTCTGTTCTTATTTAACACTTTCTACATACGCTACAGTACATCTGCTTAAAAAAAAAGAAAGAAAAAAAAAAAGGAGCAGATGCCTGACCGACGCATAACGCCAGCTCGCTGGTCAAGGCCTTGAAAGCCGCCCTTGGTGTGTGTAAAACATGGGTGACCTTGAGCACTAGGCATCGCCGGCCAAGGAAGCAACAGGATCCCGTGCAGTGCGAATCAGTTTCGTTCCTGGCCAAACTTTTCCGATAAATCCGTTTTAATGAAGAATTCTGATTCGGACGCGCAGGCAGGGAAAAAGAGAGGGGAGGTGAGAATGCGGACAGCGGAGAGTGGCTTTGTATGTCGAATTTCACGCCGAGTGATTTGCCGTATGACATGCCAATTCTACAAGTCAACACAGTCACAACACATCATAGGAGAGTGTCTTCTTCTTCTTCGGTCGTGGGCTGTAACTCGTATGTACACAAGTGGGCTTTTACATGTATGACTGTTTTTACCCGCCATGTAGGCAGCCACACTCCGCTTTCGGGGGTGTGCATGCCGGGTATGTTCTTGTTTCCATGACCCACCGAACGCTGACTTGGATTACAGGATCTTTAACGTGCGTATTTGATCTTCTGCTTGCGTATACACACGAAGGGGCTCCAGGCACAAGCAGGTCTGTATGTTGACCTGGGAGATCGGAAAAATCTCCACCCTTTACCCACCAGGCGCCGTCACCGAGATTCGAACTCGGGACACTCAGATTGAACGTCCAACGCTTTAACCACTCGGCTACTGCGCCCGTCGGAGAGTGTTTATTCGTTACTTGGAGGAATGCTGTATTTTCCCTTGCTGGTGATCAGACCCCCCACACAACTGGAAGCCGTTTTCAGTCATGTAATCAGGAATTACGTTTAGTTCATTTTGATATAGCCTTTTTGTATAGTTCAGAGATCTAGCAGGTGTGCACTTTTTTAATGCTACTTTCATCCAAATGCATACGTCATCAGCATACTGGAGAAGTACAATGTTTTTTGTTAGTTTTCTTGGTAGGTCGAACATTAAAATACTAAATAATAAAGGAGCAATAACAGACCCTTGAGGGATACCCATTTGTAGCAGCCTTGTAGAAAAATAAGTATTGCCTATTTTTGTTCGAATTTTCCTACTGGTTAAGAAACCTTTGATAAATTCAAATACATGACCTGACAAGCCAATGCTTTTAAGCTTACAAAGCAATCTTGAGTGCCATACTTGATCATAGGCTTTTGTTACATCAAAAAAAAAAAAAAAAAAAAAAAAAAGTAGCTAATATGCACTTTCGTCTTGCAAACTGATACTTTACTTGAGTGGTTAATTTGACCAAATGTTCAATTGTAGATCTAGCCTTGCTAAGTCCTGCTTGATTCACAGGAATAACGTCATTTTTTTTCACAATACTGGGTACGCCTATTTAAAACGATATAGGTCTATAACTGTTAATACATTTTTTAGGTTTTCCTTCTTTGTGAATTGGAACAACAATTGATTCTTTCCATATTTTAGGTAGACAGCCTGTATCCCAGCATCTTTCAAATATACTTTGGAGAATATTAATCCAATTTTCCGGAAAATGCTGGATCATTTCGTTAGAAATAGCATCGAGTCCAACAGATGCTCTCTTATTTGGAATTGTAGATATAGTTTCTTTTAGTTCTTGGAGGGTAAAAGTAGCATTAACATAATTATTGTTGTCCCCCACAGAATCATTGGACATATCAGAATGTCTTTCTCTAAAAATCCTCTGGGTTTCACATAATCCCTCTGTTCTACTCAAGTACAAAAGGGAATACGCATTTAGGTAATGTATGGTGGAATGCAGATTGTGACAGAGCTGTAAATGAGAAAAAGAGAATGTTCAAGGCGTACATTCCTAATAAGAATAATAAGAAAATCTTGAATAAAAAGTTTATACACATGAAGCAAGCTAATAATATATACATAGTAATAGAGTTGTAGAACAAGCTAAGAAAGATCATTGGATGAACTTTTGTAAAACAGAAGTTTCCAACCATAAGGATTCAAAAAAAGTATGGAAACAAATAAATATTATGAAAAATGTGTGGGTATGCATTAGTACGTTGAATGTAGCCATTTTTTCTTTTTTGAATGATTTGCCTTCTGAGTATCTTTCAATTTTATCAAGTTTTAACGCAATTATTTACTTGTTTATTTCAATTTCATTATATGTTGTTTTATACAAACCTTTGGTAAGCTTTCAAGGCCTAATCAGTACGTTGGGGTTATGCGGAGATCAGACATTATGCTTCTTTTTTTCTTTTTCTTTTTTTTGGAAGTTTTTTCCAAGCAGATGTGATGAAGTGTATATATGGATAAGTCTGCATGCTTTGACACCTCTTGAAACTGCTGTCAGCCCCTTCTGCAAAGTTCGCGACACACTGCATGCCCAAGTGTGTGTTCTCTTTCCCTTCCTCTCTCCCCTGCCTGCCTGTCTCTGAGTCTCTGGTTCTATCCAAGGAGTGGTGGCCTAGTGGGAATGCTTCCACCTAGGAAGCGAGAGAATCTGAGCGCTAGGAGTCAATTCACACATTCGTCAATCTTTTCTCCCCCTCCTCCAGACCCTGAGTAGTGGTCTGGACACTAGTCATTCGCATGAGATGATAAAACTAGGTTCCATGTGTAGCATGCACTTGTACACATAAAACGATTGTCCCTGGCAAAAATCTGTAGAAAATTCCACTTTCATAACGAAAAAAACCCAACAATTGTACTGTAGAGATGCGCTTTCCCTGGGAAGCCTGAATTTCACACAGTCAAATCCATTGTCAACTTGTGACAAAATGTAAAATGATATGATACAAATGGTTTAGAAACTTTGCATTGTTGTAAAAATTTACTCAGCAACAGACCCTCTTCAACTTTGCTGATTTACAGACAAGTTTTTTGTATTTGTATTTGTATTTCTTTTTATCACAACAGATTTCTCTATGTGAAATTCGGGCTGCTCTCCCCAGGGAGAGCGCGTCGCCATACTACAGCGCCACCCATTTTTTGTATTTTTTCCTGCATGCAGTTTTATTTGTTTTTCCTATCGCAGTGGATTTTTCTACAGAATTTTGCCAGGAACAACCCTTTTGTTGCCGTGGGTTCTTTTACGTGTGCTAAGTGCATGCTGCACACGGGACCTCGGTTTATCGTCTCATCCGAATGACTAGCGTCCAGACCACCACTCAAGGTCTAGTGGAGGGGGAGAAAATTTCGGGGGCTGTGCCGTGATTCGAACCAGCGCGCTCAGATTCTCTCGCTTCCTAGGCGGACGCGTTACCTCTAGGCCATCACTCCACATTATGCAGGCCAGGGGGCCAAATGTGAGCTGGACTGGTAAAAGAAATAATAACTGTTGGGAAAAATAAAATGAAAAAAGATTTTCGTGAAAAGGATAGTTCACAGCTGAATACACAGACCTCATTCACCTACATGTTGCATACTTCATAAACATTACCACACAAACATGCAAGTGCACACATTCACAAACATCCACAAGCAAGCACATTAAAAAAAAATCCACAATGCTCATTCAAGGAATTGTTTTTACTTCAGTTGAAGTTGACAATGTTCCCATTTGGCTGGTAATAACAGGCACATCAAGAACAAATGTACACAGAAATAGTAACTGATAATTATTGACAAAATAAACAAATCTTTTTGAAAAGAATGTAATGACCAAAATGAACAATTCTAAAAGTGCAAATTAATAGTCATTAGAACAAAATTAACAGAAACCCCGAAAATTGTTGTGTTTAAACAGAAAAGAAAGAAATAGGTGTCATGCCACCAGAATTAACCCCCTGACTGCAGCTGATCAGCACACCTGTCAGTGAAGGGCTGTCACCTCATGGTCATCAGATAACAGGTGAGGATGTCAGTCACCATTCTTTATCTGGAATTCTTCCTCTGGGAACTGTAATACTTAAGTTTTGCTAAATCAATGACACCACTGAAATCAAAAGAGCAAAAAAGAATTAACTGCACTTCCAACCCAGGCCACATTGATTTCAGTTCCCCATGGTTCATCAGGTGAAGGGGTTAAACCTTTTCTGGACAGTAGCAAAGAACAGTCATCCATTTTACAACCCTCACATCATCCTGACTTGAGTTACTCTCTTGATTACCCTTTGCATCATGTATGAATATATTCTTTTTTTTAAAACAGTTTTTCTGGAAACATTTAAATGTAAGGACTTCCTGTACATGTAATGATGTACGTATGATAAAATGAACAGTTGTATCTTTGAGATGTTTTCATGTAAGTGTTGTTTTGTTTGGATGTACACTGTTTAGTCTCAATCATTTTGTGCCATCAATCTGAATGTTTCTTTTCAATTAAGACATAGCCCAGACTGGTGACAAATCCAACCACTGATGCATAAATTCTTCAGAAGGCGTGTGCCTGTGTTCTCTAGAAGCCCACTGAGGCACATGTTTACCTCATTGCTCAACAAGAAAACGACTTCCGTGCAAAACAGAACATCTTCAACAGTGGATTGAAAACCTTTACTATGTGAACAACGGATTGACATATTTTCTGTTCACTCTTTCCAAGAGTAACAGCGACTGATCCTTGAAACCAGCTTTAAACAATTCACAACTTATGAACTATTGTTTGGTCAGTTACTTATTCAAAATTTTTTCTACATTTGATTGACCAGATACATTCACAGTTTTTGAACTTGAATTTTGGTCATTTTCAGATTTTATTTATAAACGTATGCCACTAGTACACACTCCTCTACTCTCCCCCCCCCCCCGCCCCCCTCCCCACTAAAAAGCTCAGAACAAACAAGCTGCCATGCAGTCTCAATCATTCTAACTGTATCTGTAAGCAACATGAAGACCTTGGGTATGGATGAATGTGGGAGAGGAAGCTTCAATGGGAAGTGGGAGGTTTTCTTCAGTTTTTATAAAATATTACTTGATCAAAAGAAATTCTTATTCATTCTCTGTTTATGTTTTGGACATAAAAAAACGTGTAGTGGGGTGTGTATTTTCAGTGTTGTGTTTACTGAAGGGATGGACCAGTGGCAATGCATCCACCTAGGAAGCAAGGCAATTTACGCGCACTGGTTCAAATCCCACACTTCGCAGTATTTTCTCCTCCTCCACTACACTTTTAGTGGTGGTCTGTATGCTAGTCATTTGGATGAGATGATAAACCGAGTTCCTGTTTGCAGCATACAATTAGCACAAGTAAAATATCCAACAGCACAAACTGGTTGTCCCTAGCAAAGTCATAAAGAAAATTCTACTTTGATAGGAAAACAAATACATTTTTAGACAGAAAAAAAAAGAAGAAAAAAAACAACAAAGGATGGTGCTGCACTGTAGCGATGTGCTCTCCTCAGGGAGACCAGCCTGAATTTCAAACAGAGATGTGTGTTGTGACAAACAGCAGTACAATACAACACAATAATGTGAGCATGCTGGTGCAGTGTGCAGTTTGGCCCCTCACTGTCAGCTCATTTTTCCCACCAGCCTGAAGCCATGGCCTGGAACCATCACATTTTCTCACAAAGGGAACAAACAGTTTTCATGTTGGTGTGTAAAACTCCTTTGTGCCAGTAAATCTGTCAAAATTTGATATCATGGGCACACACACACCTGGAAATATAAAACATGTAAATATCTGATAAGGTGTGATGAGGTTGAAGACATATTTGATTTTATTCTTTACATAATCTAGTTCAGTGAAACTGATAAAGTGTCCTGCCACCATCGCTCACATACCACCCACTCACTGACTTAGTTCTCACACTTGCACACATCCACAGACAAACAAGCACACCATATTTATTTCTCAGGTATCAACGGCACATGTGGAATCATAGTTTGACAGAACAGTCAGTATAAACCGCCCAGGTGTACACAGGTATACACAGTGCACCCAGTCCCAACGTACCTGTGACGCTTTCCAAACGTACGCACCAGTGCTTCTTCAAAACACAGGTTGATCTCTGCTGCTCTTCCAAAGATGTCCAAGATACGCATATCACCGACAAATCCAAACCCTTCAGAAACTCCAGTCCATCTCTGGCAGTTTTCAACCCATCAGTTCCTTTCTTGCACATGTCCACCTTGGACATCTTCAAATTGTGTGCCTGCTGAGTGCCGGTCAAGTCTCTGAAGTGCTCCGCTCCTCACCAACGGTTGTGAAGATGGGGTCTGGCACCCTCCATGGAGCCTGGCTGCTACAGGGGAGGGCTGTTGTCAAGAGGTGTCACTGGGTGTGGCGGAAGCGGGGGTGTTGGCAGAGGTCAAGGTTGGACACTCCTCGCTGGCCCTAACCTTGCTGATGGCTTCCCGTAACAACAAGGCCACGTCCGCCTTGGTCTCCTCACTGTCATCTGGAAGCAAAATCAGTCAGCACTGCTTGTCAGACAGTTCAGAGGTGGAAACCACTGATGCAAAGGGTGTGTCACTGTGACCATTCAAATGAGCATTCCACTGGGCAGTGTTTCATAACTCTGTGTGTGTGTGTGTGTGTTTGTGTGCACCCATGCATGTGTGTATGCGTGAATGCGAATGTGCGTGCTTGTGTGCATGTGTACATTTGAGTGAATGTGTGTCTTTGTGTGAAGGGAAACCATATTTTAAAGCAATTGTCATATTCATCATTTTCTTCTGTAACAGACCATGTCAAACGCACACACTGCTGTATCTGAGCCATGTAAATCATCTCCAGCGAAGGAAGGGGACAGAAGAAAGCAGGGAGGGAGAGAGACAAAGAGAGCAAACACAGCAGGCAGAGGAATGTGCACCAGTGAGAGAGACAAAGAGAAGAATATCTGTCTGTCCGTGTGTGTGTGTGTGTGTGTGTGTGTGTGTGTGTGTACAGTCCGTTCAGCAAGTTACTGATCGATGTCACAGCTGGGTGCTTAGAGAACTGAACTTTCAATTCTAGGATCTTGGGTTTGAATCCTGGCTGCCTTTGGTGGGTACAGGGTGGGAAATGCAACCCACTAAGGTGAGGAAAAAGAAAAGAAAAACTGTGACAAGGTGGTTACCATTGGCGATGGTGGTGACGTCCTGTTCCAGCCTCAGCTTGGCCTGTGCACACCTCAGCATGCCTTCCTCCACAGTGTGACTGGCGATCAGCCGGATGATCCGCACGGTCCTGCACACAGACACACACAGAGAATACACACACAAACACATATACACACAGAGAATGCACACAGAAACACACATAGATAGCACACACAGAAACACACATAGACACACACAACACATAGAGACACACACACACTAACATACCTGTGTGTGGCTAACACACACAAAGCAACACTCAGCAGAACTCTGCATGCGCATACACACACACACACATACACACACATGGGCACATGCATGTATTTGTGCAGCTACACAATCCATGCACACATATAAACAACTCCCCCCTCCCACCCACCTCCTTATACATATGAACACACTCATGCACATACATTAACCAGTTCCCACAACACACACACACCAACTCCCATGACATATGTACATACACACACACACACACACACACAAACACATTCTGCCAGTTTTGCTTTTGTGATGACATAAACCTACAGGTGTAGCAAAAAATGTGGGAAAGGATCTCCAAGGCCACAAAGATGTAATCTCTAGCATGTTGCTCAGTCTAATGATTTTGGGAAACCCCAGAGAAATCCTGCAGCATTTTGATGAAATCTGTGCATTGTTTGTTTGGAGATGATGCCAATATTTGTTTGATTATGATGGCTCATGCTGCAGCTTACAGGTTAGACTTATGGCTGCTCCCTCTCTCCGTCATTTTTTCTTGGTGGCAGTCAATGATGTGATGACCTTGCACCTGGTTTTTGAGGTTCTTCTTTTATTTTCATTGAGATTTCAGATCTTCCCAGTTGTAGGCTGCTCATTGTTATTGTGCTACCAGCAGGCCTATTGGCTTGCTCTTTTCCCTTAACACCTGCATGTCCCGGGAAGTACATCCATGTAAGCTTTTGCACCTCAATGTTTTGCTCTGCCTAATGCCACTCTCTGTTCTGAGTTAAACTCTAAACTTTTTGTAGGAGCTCACAGAGTCAGTCAGAATTATCACATGTTGATTTGAAGACACATGTATGAACGGCAGCTACTGGACAGTATGTGTCACAGCTTCTGCTTCTATTGTCATGCTGGAGGTTGTGACTGTACTTTTTTCCCATCTAAAATAAAAAATACATGAACAAGTAAACCTGACCCTCCCCCACCCCCCTTGTCCCCCCACTCCTTTCTCCCCCCCCCCCCCAACCCCTCCCTCCCCCCCACCTTTTCTGCCCCAGGCGGTGGCAGCGGTCCTCGGCCTGCTTGTCGTTGTAGGGGTTAAAGTCGATGTCATGGAGGATGATGGTGTTGGCGGCCGTCAGGTTGATGCCCAGGCCCCCCGCCCGTGTGGACAGCAGGAAGACAAAGATGTCTGGGTCCTCGTTGTACTGGTCGATCAGCTGCTGTCTGTGCACACATACACACACATGCACACACACCACACACACACATACACAGAGGTGTACATGAGCACACACACAGACACTCTCTCACACACACACACACTTTCACACACCACACATGGACCCACACACACACAGGTGTAAGCAAGCATGCACACACATGCACACACACATAAAGGTATACACACACATATGCACACACACACACACACACACACAGGTGTTCGCAAGTACACACACACAGAGGTGTACGCAAACACACACACATACACTGGTATACACAAGCATACAAACATATACACAAGCATACACACAAACAAAACACACCCACAACAAGGGATCAGTCACTCACAGAGGAAAGTATGGAACTGCAGACAGAACAGCATGACAACTGGGTGCAACAGACAAGTGGTTAAAGCGTTGGACTTTCAATCTGTGAGTCTTGGATTCAAATCTCAGTTACGGTGCCTGGTGGGTAAAGGGTGGAGATTTTTACAATCTCACAGGTCAACATATGTGCAAACTTGCTAGTGCCTGAACCCTCTTCGTGTGTATACGCACGCAGAAGATTAAATATGCACGTTAAAGATCCTGTAATCCATGTCAGCGTTTGGTGGGTTATGGAAACAAGAACATACCCAGCATGCATGCCCCCGAAAACGGAGTATGGCTGCCTGCATGGTGAGGTAAATAAATAAAACAGTCATACAAGTAAAATGCTACATGTCTGTCTGAGTGTGTATGCGTGTGTGCCTGAAATCTGATTAAATGACACAGGAAACGAATGATGAGTGCCCAATGGCAGCTGTCAGTCGGCTCTACCTAGGTAGGCAGCCTGTCGTGCAAATGACCCCGTGTTTGTAAAACACTTAGAGCTTGGTATCAGACCGAGGATAGGAGCTATGTAAGTATCCATATCAATCAATGAATGGTCCAGACTTCAACTTGACTACATCATACTGTTGGCTAAATTCTGTATTTTCAAATACAAGATAAACCAAGTTTTTCCAAATGTTGAGAATTTCAAATGTCATTTATTTTAAGGTCTAAACATGAAACTAAATAATACATACATATAAAAACATGCCACATTATATATCTATGACCAAATGGCTTTATTACAATTGTCTTGTAGAAGCAAAACATAAAATTGACACATCTGAGAAATGTTTCGATTATATAGACAAGTTGTTTTTATAAATTTTGGTAGTTTCCAATGTTCCTAGTGTGGCTTGTATTTGTGTTCAATGAAACAATACCAGAAGAATAGTTTCTAGAAATTAATGTCGTATTTTATCTTTCATACATATTGTCCTCTTTGTCATTATCTTATGCAGAATATTAGTAAATGTCACTGTATGAATGAAGGAATAAAAAAAGAGTTGCACACACATGGTTTGGTGTGTTGTGCTCTTGTGTGTGTGTGTGTGTGTGTGTGTGTGAGAGAGAGAGAGAGAGAGAGAGTGAGTGAGTGTGTGTGTGTGTGGTGTGTGCATGTTCACATGCGTGTGTGTGTATGTGTGTGTATATATATATGGGTGTGTGTGTATGTGTCCACAGAAACCTACCTGTCGGTGACTGGTGTACTACCATCCAGACGGATATATCTCATCTTCTTCTGCTTGAGGAACACTTCAATTATGTCCAGCATCATGGTGAACTGGCTGAACAACAACACTCGGTCTCCCTGCACACGCACACACACACATACATACACAGAGACATACACATACAACACACACACATACACAGGCACAAAGACATGAATACACACAAACACACACACAGAGACAACACACACACACACACACACATGAACACACACACATCCACATACACACAAAGATAGAAATACTTTAATCCTGTAATCCCTTTTTCGGCATGGAAGATGCAAAACCAAAGTGTAACAAAATAAAATTGCAGAAATGCTCACCAATGCAATAAGCACAAGGGATCACTGAGATTTTATTCCATACTGATATTAGGTGGCCACACATACAACCTTAAATGACTTTACTGACCTTGATAAAGTTACTTGAATCTAACAAATCATTCTTGCTCCAGGAAAAGTTTACAATAATTGTATGCTGAATGAATGTATGTGTATTTCTTCGCGAAAAACTTGTTTCTGATTTCGTTGTATTTGGGCATTCAATGACAAAATGAAATTTATCACCAACTTAATTTCTGCCACAGTCTCTAAATAGACGTTCTTCACAGGGGGTGCCAAAAATTTTCATCAGACTTCAATCGTAAGTGTATGTTGCTACATCAAAGATTAACCAATGGGTACATGTAAACATCTGGCAGCTGATAAATGTATTTCTTTTATACATTCACAAAACACACACACACACAGACATACATACAGACACACATACACACACACAGACATAAAAACATGCACATTCACACAAACACACAATAAACAAAAACATTCACACACTCAGTGTTGCACAAACTCATGAACTAACAAGTACAATATACTTTGAAATTAAATATTTGCTGACAGAAAAAAATGTATATCCATATCAATGATATCCTATTTCAGTCTGCCTATCGTGCTGACCACAGCACCGAAACCACTCTCCTCCACATCCTGAATAACCTACTGCTAGCGTCCGACTCGGGACAGATCTCCCTTCTCACTCTTCTTGACTTGTCAGCCGCCTTTGACACGACAGACCATTCAATCCTTCTTTCCCGTCTTCATTTTACATTTGGTATCAACGGCACTGTTCTAAACTGGTTCAAATCTTATCTCACTGATCAATTCCAGTCTGTCATTGTTGATAATTTCCAGTCTGAACCCGTTAAAATTGAACATGGAGTCCCACAGGGATCTGTTTTAGGCCCAGTGCTCTTCACACTGTACACTGCTCCTCTCGCTGAAATTATCAACCGCCATAATGTCAGTCATCATTCTTATGCTGATGACACTCAACTCCAGAAGAGTGACACACATGAAAAACTGTTGTCGCTCTTGCAAGAAACATCTAACTGCTTCCTGGATATTCAAAATTGGATGACTCTAAATAAGTTACAATTGAACGTGGACAAAACTGAAGCGATGATCATAGGAACTAA
Source organism: Babylonia areolata (assembly GCF_041734735.1). Classification (NCBI taxonomy): domain Eukaryota; kingdom Metazoa; phylum Mollusca; class Gastropoda; order Neogastropoda; family Buccinidae; genus Babylonia; species Babylonia areolata. Next base: position 38,611,662 of record NC_134881.1, on the reverse strand, counting down.
ACAAAAACTCTCTTCCATTACAACTAATACAATCAAACTTGGCAGTACATCCATCCCTCTGTCCAGTTCAGTCAGGAACCTCGGCGTTGTCCTTGACAACACACTGTCCATGCAAACATTTATCAATCAGACATGTCAATCCTGCTACTGTCAACTGCGGCGCATCAGTTCCATCCGGAAATATCTGTCCATTGACGCAACAACTAGACTTGTCGTTTCTCTCATTCTCTCTCGCCTTGACTACTGTAACTCTCTATTGTCTGGTTTGCCTGCTTCATCCATTCAGTCCCTTCAGCGCATACAAAATTCTGCTGCCCGACTCGTCCTCAGAAAGAAAAGATCTGAGCACACCACTCCTCTTTTGCAACATCTCCACTGGCTCCCTGTCTCACACCGAATAAAGTACAAGATCAGCACTCTATGCTACAAATGTATTCACAAATCAGCCCCTTCCTATCTCTGTGACTGCCTTCACCTCCATCTCGCTCACTACGATCAGCTTCGGATCCACTCCACTTACGCATACCCAGATTCAAACTCTCGACTGTTGGCCGCCGTTCTTTCTCTGTCTCTGGACCTTGCAATTGGAATGAACTTCCTCTTTCGCTTCGTCAAGTCTCCACACTCAGCTCTTTCAAGTCTGGCCTTAAAACCCACCTCTTCCCAAAATAGCCTCCCTTCCCTGCCTCCTCCTTGTCTTTAATTTCTCCAGTGCGAAAGCGCTTAGATTTGTTTATGCACAAGATTCAGCGCTATATAAGTACCATTATTATTATTATTATTATCAGCTAACTCACTACCAGCTATCTCACTCTTGACAAATAACAACATAACCACCACCGACACCCAAAACCACTCACAATCTAGGAAAACAGAGTATGGCTGTTTGTATGGCAGGGCTGAAGACAGTCACACATGTAACAAATGTTCATTCATTACATGAAAGCTGAAGCACATGAACAAACACACACACACAAAGACACACATAAACACACACACTGTCTAATATCACTTAACAGTGAAAGGACATTAAACTAAAGAAAGGAAACACACACAAACACACGAAACACACATGGACACATGCACACATAGACACACAGACACAAACACATATACAAACACACAGATACAAACACATAGACAGTCACACACATAACAAAAGTTCATTCATGAACATGGAAGCACACACAAAAACAAAGAAAGACAGAATGCACACACAGACAAACACACACACACACAAACTCATAATCATAGGCACACACACACTGACCTGCTGTCTGAGGGTGTCTAGCAGACCATCCAGCTGAGACAGTTTGGCTGACTTGCCAATCCAGGATGAGTCCAGTTCATACTTCCCCAGGTGTTTCTGAACACAGGTATACACACATCTTAACCAGGTGTTTCTGAACACAGGTATACACACACTTTAACCAGGTGTTTCTGAACACAGGTACACACACACCTTCACCAGGTGTTTCTGAACACAGGTATACACACACCTTCACCAGGTGTTTCTGAACACAGGTATATAAATACACACACCATCACCAGGTGTTTTTGAACACAGGTACATACATACACACACCTTAACCAGGTGTTTCTGAACACAGGTACACACACACCTTCACCAGGTGTTTCTGAACACAGGTATACACACACCTTCACCAGGTGTTTCTGAACACAGGTATATAAATACACACACCATCACCAGGTGTTTTTGAACACAGGTACATACATACACACACCGTCACCAGGTGTTTCTGAACACAGGTACACACACACCTTCACCAGGTGTCAGGTGCACACACACACCTTCACCAGGGCTCAGGTACACACACACACACCTTCACCAGGTGTTTCTGAACACAGGTACACACACACATGCCTTCACCAGGTATTTCTGAACACAGGTACACACACACGCCTTCACCAGGTGTTTCTGAACACAGGTACACACACACATTCCTGTAACCATTTCAATGCTTCTTTCATGATCAAACAACCTGTCACTAGCAAAAACCTGCCTCCCCCAATACTGAAGTGGCAATACACATGGCAGGGAGCCTGTTGCCTCTCTTCCCCTCCCCTTCAGCCAGGTTATAAAGGGCTCTGCCTCTTCAGCTGCTCCTTACCCACTGTAATAAAGAAAAGTAAAGGGAAAGAAAGGGGCAAGAAAAGGCACAGGGCACATGTCCTAACATCCATGATACCACTGTCAGGTTTCACTATGCTTGCTTTATGTCACACCAAAGAGCTACAGGGTTAAGCACAACTCCCTATCAGTGAAAGGTAATACTGACAGGTGAGAGGTGAAGGGTTAATCAGCGGTGCTGACCTTGTACTGCTGGCAGAGGGTGATGAGGTCAAAGTCATTCATCTGGGCCATGTCCTCCATGATCAGTTTGGGCAAGGCACCACGCTCCTTGTGGGACGGCTCCTGAAATACCGCATACAGCCCCAACCCATCACCTCACACCGTCTTTTACTTTCATCTGTATGCGTGTGTGTGTGTGTGTGTGTGTGTGTGTGTGTGTTCGCGCGTGCGCATTGACTCACTGCGTGTGTATGACTGTGTGATTCACTGTGCATGCATGCATGCGTGGGTGTGTGTGTGAACTCACTGTGTGAGTGTGTGTGTGTGAACTTACTATTTAAGTGTGTGTGTGTGTGTGTGTGTGTGTGTGTGTGTGTGTGTGAATAGAATAGAATAGAATAGAATACTTTTTATTGTCATAAAACCTTAAAGTTTATAAGACACAATGAAACATAAACATGAGCATATTAAGAAGAGAAACATTCATGAACAAATTTCGCCAGCCTTGGCTGTATTTCTGTTAGAAGAATCAATTCACTAGGCTTTGCATTTGGACGACATATATGTGTGTGTGTGTGCGCATGCATGAGTGTGTATGTGTGGGTGGATACATGCATGCGTGCACCTACACCAGCACCATGCGGCCGTTACCTTGGCCAGAGTGTTGGCCATCTGCAGCAGACGCCGGTCGTCGTAGTGATGGCGCACCAGCAGGGGGTGGTTAGCCACCTTCCTCAGCTGCATGAACATGGCGATGCCCCCCCCACCCTCCCCTCCCCCTGCCACGTCCTGGGAGAAGGTGTGCAGCAGCGTGTCGTACAGTGCTCTCTGGTGGGGCAGCAGGGGGCAGTACTGCACCTCCTCCTCCTTCTTGGGCAGCTGCATCAGCACCTGGGGGACACACAGGCCGGGTCTGACTGACTGACATCTAAACACAGCGTCTATCCTCAATATCTCAGTCACAGACCAAACTCTCAGCGCTTTACAAACACACAGTCATTTGCACAACAGGCTGCCTACCTGGATGAGGCCGACGGGCAGTTGCCTTTAGGTGCTCATCATTTGTTTCCTTAATCATTCAGTCAGACTTCAGGCATGCATGCGAACATGCCCATGCATTCACACACACGTACACAATGCATGCATGCAAATTAGAGTATGTTTTACTGAAAATATTTGCCTGGTACTGCTCTCTTCTTACTGGAGCTTCTTGTATGTGTATGAAGTGCATGTACACATGGGACCTCGGTTGACTGTCTCATTTGAATGACCACGGCTCAAGTGTAGCGGAGAGGGAGATTTCCAGCAAGTGTGGAATTTGATCCTGCAAGGCCAACACTCCACTATGGAGAGGGATGTCAGTTGAGTGTGTGCTGGGGGTGTTACATGACCTGTGCATCAGATGAAATACTGTGATATTATACTTTTCAAACAACAAAAGCTCTATACCAAAATCGGGCACTTATCTATCAAGAGAATGTACCACACTGAAATTCTCCGCTATTCTTAATAGAGAAGAAGCTATGCACTGGCATTTGTCCATGACACATGCACCAGGTGAATGAATATCTTCTTCTGTATTTGTGGGCTGTAACTGTTTTTTGTTTGTTTGGTTGTTTTTTTAACCCCTAGGCTGCCTATATGATGAGATAACTCGTCATCGCAAGCATGTACGCTTCGCTGCCACAATGACGAGATAACTTGTCATCAAAATATTCTGACTTTTCCCTGGTTTGCATTCAGTTCGTTGATGAAAATGCTGGTTGCTTTAGCTCGGGGAATTTTTGTGGATTCTATTCATAGCTAGAAACCCCATCTACGTCATGAGGCAGCCCTTTATTTGAATGTTTTGGTTGGGTCACTATCACAGTGTTTTGCCTTGCTCCTTTTCCTCGCTTGTTCAACAAAATGTCGGACTGACGCCGTGCTCAAGACATGCGATCGTGGAGAACTAAATCAACAAAGATTGCTTTCTTTAGCTGATGTTCAGAAAGAATTGAAGCGTAAATTCGAAGGAGAAGACAGTGATGAACATTTATAGGATGATAGAAAATAAAGGGAGCAATCAAGAGAGTGGCCAAGATATGACTATCAGTGAGTGATGCCGGCTGCACAACCGTAGCAGACAACACAAACTAACCGAATTATTAGCAAGACACAGTGTAGGCGATTTTCTTGGCACTCAGCCAACGCGGTCTGATGAGAACTGGATCAAGTGATCATGAAAGAGGGGTGAAGATCCATATTATCACTTGGAGATGTCAATGCATTGTGTATCTGTCTCTTTTAAAAATTTTTATTGTGGTTGTTCTAGTATGATTTTGTGTGTGCAGATATCCATTTGTCCAGAAAATATGATATTTTAGTACAAATTACCTGACTAATGTTTGCAATGAACAAGTTGAAAATGTGACAAAAAATAAAACACTGATTTCAAAACAACACCATGTCCCTAAAAATATATAAAATTGGAAAACATGTGTTTTGTATTCTTTATTCATTTACCTTTCAGAAAATATATACTTTTATGGGTCTTTCTCAAATAATAAAGAGCACAGAATTTTTTGAAAATTTATACCCGTTTTTTGTGAAAAAACCCTGGTAAATAGATTTCACTTAAAGCTTATTTTCCTGGCAGCGAAAGGGTTAAGGAGGAAGGTGACAGAATGGTTAAGATGCTCAGTTGGCAATACAGAGAGTCTGTGAGGGTGTGGGTTCGAATCCTGCTCTCGCACTTCCTCCCAGGTTTGACTGGAAAATCAAACTGAGCGTCTAGTCATTCGGATGAGATGGTAAACCAAGGTCCCATGTGCAGCACATACTTGGTACACTGAAAAAGAACCCATGGCAACAAGAATGTTGTCCTCAGGCGAAGCTAGGTAAAAAGAAATCCACTCTGATAGGTACATAAATATATAACTTTTATAAGCATGCACTCAAGGCCTGACAAGCGCGTTGGGTTATGCTGCTGTCAGGCATCTGCCTAGCAGATGTGGTGCAGTGTATATGGATCTGTCCGAACAGTGACGCCTCCTTGAGAAACTGAAACCTAAAACAGGCTGTAACTCTCATGCTTGCAAATATTAACTCACTCGCTGCCATTGTCCGCATATGCGGACATCGTCGGAGAAAGCGTTGGATGCCAATGTCCGCATATGCGGACTTGGATTTTAAAAAGTCGTGCTGTCGGAGTGACGCGTCGGATGCGAAAATCAAAAGCAGATGTGATATCTTACGTCACCTCTGGTCAGCTTTTCATTCACACACGCTGCGTGTGTGTCGCGATAAGCTCAACCGCACTTGATAACAAAGCGTGCCCCCTGTCAGCTTTGTAAGTTGTTTGACAAGATGGCGTCACGGCGAAGTGTTCGACACGGTCGGAGAGGTGAAATGTTACTCAGCGTCGAAGATGCTTTGGAAATGATCCAAACTGAAGGCTCTGATGTCGAAGGAGATAATGTTGATTCTTCGGACAGTTAATTTGAACCAGATCCCGATGAACTAGAAACAGATTCGGCCACTGAAGAGAGTGTTTACAATGGAGAGGAAAGTGAGGAACATGTGCCAGCAGATGAGACAGACACAGACGACGAAACCACTGAGGAAATGGACGATTTTGCAAGTGTTTTCACCAGTGATTGGACTGACAATTTTTCCTTTTTCCCTCTTGCACATCCCTTCACTGGCATACCAGGTTTGTCAGCTGACTGGCCAGTCAACACCCAGCCGGTTGAGTTGTTTTCTTTGTTCTTTGATTTTCATTATGTAGAGACAATATTTTTTCTTGTATGAGTGAATTTCAACTTTCTTCACCACCTGTTCATACTTCATTGCATGCACTAGGTCTTCAGTTCCTCAAATAGTGTTAGAATGTGATGTGGAACATGTTGGTGTACCTTTCTGATGGGTGCAAAAATGCTAAAAAAATACACTAAATATGGATACCGCGATCAACATCAAGACGGTGAGTAAATACTTTAATTTTTTGCACACATATGGAACAACATTCCTTGCATACATATACTAAATATCAATTGTCTGGGTGTTTATTTGGTTTTTTTACAATTTTTTCCCCATCCTATACAAACCCTGGGCTTTCAGGGATTGGCAAGGGCAAAAACTCTTGGCATGGAGTGAGTTAAGGAGTGGGTGTTTTTGAAACATGTAGGACCATATTAATCCCCCGCCGTGTAGACTGCAATAATCTTGTTTCCTGGGGTATATTTCAGATGAGAGAATTAACTGAGGTCCTATGTACAGCATGCATTTAGCGTACATAAAATAACTCAAGGAAAGACATGTTTGTCCCTGGCAACATTTTGTAGAAAAATCCTCAAATACAACTGCAAGACAGAAAAAAAGGAAAAAAAACAAAAGTAGCTCTACACTTTGGCGGTGTGCTCTCCCTAAGGAAAGCAGATGGAATTCCAAGCAGAAAGATCTGTTGTGACAAAACATAACACACTATAAAACAATAAAACATAACAGAGTCCACACTGTCACAAATGTACTCTCCCTTTCTCACTCCCTGCTCACATCTTTCTTCAGCCTGCGTAGAACAAAAGGTCGCATGATGCGCTGAGCATGGGCGATGCGTTCCTTCTCATATTTCCCTTGCTCACCGTCCCCTCTCTGCACATCATAACAACAACAATAATAATAATAATAATAACAATAAAGAATTCATATAGTGCTGAATCTTGTGCAGAGATGAATCAACGCTTTCACACCAGTCATTCACATCCATACATCGCTCTGAATCTAAAGGATAACAGACAACTGACATGTACATGGAAGAAGAAAGCTGGAGAAACAACAGGAAGAGTGAGGGGAGGGGAGTGGAGTTATTTTAGACAGAGGAAGGTTTTAAGGTCAGTCTTGAAAGAGGTGAGTGCAGGGATCTGACTGAGGGAGCTCATTCAAAGTGCAAGGTCCAGAGACAGAGAAAGGGCAGTGGCCAATCATGGAGTGTTCAAATCTGGGAATACAGAGACAGACTGGGTGTGAAACTGATGATAGACAGCGAGGTGGGTAGAAAGGAAATTTTCTATCTAAAATTACGTTTAAATAACATACTAACCGTGACCCAACTGGTGCAGACTCTGGCAGGGGTCTGACATTCCTGTCCTGTGCAAACTACTATCCGCCTATGCGGAGCAGACGAAACTACAGCCGATAACCTCCCGGAAGTAGGTAACCTCCCCTTTGTCCCGCTGGTTATCGCCCTCTTTTTTCCGGCAGCCATCATGACTCCTGTACCTGTGCTCTTCATACGGCTAAGTTTTTTCGTATTTTCTGTCTGTCTGTCGATTCTCTGGCGTTCTTGTTTGTGGTCAAATTATGTCTCCAAACAGGTCACATAATTTTGTAGCTCGATTGGGGAATCATGCTAAAATTAAGGCGCGATCGCAATCGATTCGCTGACACTCTGGGCCCTCTACTCCTGGCCCTCTAAACAACGCCAACCCGCCGCCTTCTCCACTTCCTCCGCTCCCTCCGGTCGACTCCAGACCTCCGCCACCTCCTACACCTCCTCTGGTGACTTCTAGAGGTTTGTGGTCACACACTCAGGTCAGTGGGTAGAACATCACTTTCAACCAAGCACATTCTCCAAAGGGATAAAAAAAAGAAGGAGGTGTCTTTCCAGATTAAATTTCATTACAATATACGGATTTCTAAAAAAAGAAAAGAAAAAAAAAGATACAATGCTAGCACCTTGTTCAAGCAATAACTGAGTAGCTAACTGTCAGGAGATAATGTACTCTTTCAAAAACCAAACAGCACACCATAATCAGCAATGAAGAATACCTGAGGTATAACTGAACTGTAATGTAAAAAAAAAAAAAGATAAGTGAAGATGGGGTACAATAAAGAGGTGACTCACGGAGATCATGGAGAAGATTTTCTTGAGGGATGTGGTCTTTCCCTGGAAGATGTCTGGCATGACAAAGCACAGCAAGGACATCAGCTCCAGCAGGTTGTTCTGCAGAGGGGTTCCTGTCAGCAGCAGCCGTCTGTCCGCCTGCACACCTCACACATTGTAAAGCCTCAACCTTAGGTATTGATCAATCTCCTGTATTGATCTCTATCTATCTCTATGCCTGCACACATGACACACACCTCAACCTTCTGTTATTGATCTCTGTCTCTCAACCTGCACACCTGAAACACGCATCAGGCTTTTGTATTGATTAACCTTTACTGATCTCTATCTTTCCATCTGCACACATGGCACACACCTCAATCTTCTGTATTGATCTCATTCTCTCCACCTGCACACATGACACACACCTCAATCTTCTGTACTGATCTCTCTCTCAATCTCTCCACCACACCTGACACACACCTCAATCTTCTGTACTGATCTCTCTCTCAATCTCTCCACCACACCTGACACACACCTCAATCTTCTGTACTGATCTCTCTCTCAATCTCTCCACCACACCTGACACACACCTCAATCTTCTGTACTGATCTCTCTCTCAATCTCTCCACCTGCACACATGACACACACCTCAACCTTATGTATTGATCTCTCTCTTAATCTCTCCACCTGCACGCCTCACACACACCTCAACCTTCTGTACTGGTTAATCTCTGATGCTTCTCCTTTTGGGATACCACAGATTTTTCAGTACTGCATACACACAGAAGCTGGGAAGAAGGTGGGGTGTGGGGGTGTGTGTGGGGTTGGGGTTGGGGTGGGGTGGCTACTCACGGAGATCTTCATCAGGTTCTGGAAGCGGAGGGAGGACATATTCTTCAGCATGTGCCCCTCATCAAACACGGCATAGTGGAACTGGAACTTCTTGAACAGAGACCGGTCCTCCACCCCACCTGTCGCCATGTTGTACCTGTATAACAACCATGTTGTACCTGTATAACAACCATGTTGTTCCTGTATAGCAACCATGTTGTACCTGAAAGACAATCATATGTACCTGTTTTATCTGAAAGACAACTAAGCTGTAACTGTTAAACAACCACCAGGTGTACCTGTTGTACCTGAAAGATTGATTGACTGATTGATATGGATACTTACATATAGCGCCTATCCTCGGTCAGAGACCAAGCTCAAGCACTTTACAAACACGGTGTCATTTGCACAACAGGCTTTCTACCTAGGTAGTGCCGACTGACGGCTGGCACTGGGTGCTCATCATTCGTTTCCTGTGTCATTCAGATTTCAGGCACACACATATACACACTCAGACAGACATGTAGCATTTTACATGTATGACCATTTTGTTTATTCACCCTGCCATGTATGCAGCCATACTCTGTTTTCGGGGGTGTGCATGCTGGGTATGTTCTTGTTTCCATAACCAACCGAACACTGGCATGGATTACAGGATCTTTAACATGCGTATTTGATCTTCTGCATGCATATACACATGAAGGGGCTTCAGGCACTAGCAGGTCCGCACATACGTTGACCTGTGAGATCGTAAAAATCTCCACCCTTTACCCACCAGGCACCTTCACTGAGATTTGAACCCAGGACCCTCAGATTGAAAGTCCAACACTTTAACCATTTGGCTATTGCACCTGAAAGACAACCATGTGTACCTGAAATACAACCATTTTGTACCTGTGATCAACTACCTGTACCTGTTGTACCTGAAAGACAACCATGTTGAACCTGTAAAACAGTGAACTTGCTGTACCTGAAAAACAACCATGTTGTACATGTAAAACAACCAAGGTGTGTCCGAAATACAACACATGCTGTGCCTGAAATAAAACCCGAGTTGTGGGCACTCATGAAATCCCCAAACAAGGCAGACTTTCTTTTTTTTTTTTTTCACTGAAACCCCCCTCTCCCTCCCCCACACCCATCCTAAAATGCCCCATAAGACAGGAGGGGGAAGGAGACTTACGTGGTGAGGAGGACGTGGAAGTTGTCTCTGCCCTCATACATGATGGAATGTCGTGTGGCACGCCGCTCTTCCTGTGACCCGTAGTACACCACCACACCCAGTGCCGGGCACCATGCTGACAGCTCTCGCAGCCAGTTCTCTGCACACACACACACACAAACACAGAGTCTGTATCTGTTTGCTCTTGCAGCCAGTTCTCTGCACACACACACACACAATCACAGAGTCTGTATCCATTTGCTCTTGCAGCCAGTCCTCTGCACACACACACACACAAACACAGAGTCTGTATCTGTTTGCTCTTGCAGCCAGTTCTCTGCACACATGCACACAAACACACACAGAGTCTGTATATGTTTGTTCTCTCAGCCAGTTCTCTGCACACACACACACACAGAATCTGTATCTGTTTTTGTTTCCTGCTTCATTTATTATTTGTCAAATGTTTCGTAGACAGCTTTGTCAGGGAGTCATTGAAACAGCGAGAAAGAGAGACAGAGAGAGAAACATACAGAGACAGACTAGGAAAGGTACAGGGACAGACACGGAGACAGAAATGAGAGACAGACAGAGAGAAGGGACAGACAGAGAGATAGATAGAGAGAGAGAATGAGAGCAAGACAGAGAGAGCGAGAGAGAGGGACACACACACACATACACACACAGAGAGATAAAGAGACAGAAACAGAGAGACAGAGACAGAAAGAGACAAATACACACAGACCAGACAGAGGGAAAGGGAAAGACAGACAGACAGAAGAAGAGACAGACAAATGCAGACAGACAGACAGAGAGACACACACACACACACCAAGTACATATAGGGACAGAGAGATCTATAGACATACATACAGAGAGACAGAGGAAGAGAGCGAGGGTGTGGGACAGAGAGAGACACAGAGAGAGGGACAGAGGACTGACCTATAGTGGAGGATGGCACAATGATGACGTGTGGCCCCTTCTCCCCTTCCTCCATCAGGTGGGCCAGAAAGGAGATGGCCTGGATCGTCTTGCCTAGCCCCTGTCAACGCGCCCACACTTCAGTCCCCATGTCAACACATTCACAGTCCCTATGTCAACACACCCACATCCCCCTGTCAACACATCCACAATTCACAGTCCCCCTGTCAACACATCCACACTTCACAGTCCCCTGTCAACACACCCCTGTCAACACATCCACACTTCACAGTCCCCTGTCAACACACCCCTGTCAAAACATCCACACTTCACAGTCCCCTGTCAACACATCCACACTTCACAGTCCCCTGTCAACACACCCCTGTCAACACATCCACACTTCACAGTCCCCTTGTCAACACATCCACACCTCACAGTCCCCTGTCAACACATCCACACTTCACAGTCCCCTGTCAACACACCCCTGTCAACACATCCACCCTTCACAGTCCCCCTGTCAACACATCCACACTTCACAGCCCCCTGTCAACACACCCCTGTCAACACATCCACACTTCACAGTCCCCTGTCAACACATCCACACTTCACAATCCCCTTGTCAACACATCCACACCTCACAGTCCCCTGTCAACACACCCCTGTCAACACATCCACACTTCACAGTCCCCTGTCAACACACCCCTGTCAAAACATCCACACTTCACAGTCCCCTGTCAACACATCCACACTTCACAGTCCCCTGTCAACACACCCCTGTCAACACATCCACACTTCACAGTCCCCTTGTCAACACATCCACACCTCACAGTCCCCTGTCAACACATCCACACTTCACAGTCCCCTGTCAACACACCCCTGTCAACACATCCACCCTTCACAGTCCCCCTGTCAACACATCCACACTTCACAGCCCCCTGTCAACACACCCCTGTCAACACATCCACACTTCACAGCCCCCTGTCAACACACCCCTGTCAACACATCCACCCTTCACAGTCCCCTTGTCAACACATCCACACTTCACAGTCCCCTTGTCAACACATCCACACTTCACAGTCCCCTGTCAACACATCCACACTTCACAGTCCCCTGTCAACACACCTACACTTCACTGTCCCCTTGTCAACACCTCCACACTTCACGGTCCCCTTGTCAACACCTCCACACTTCACAGTCCCCTGTCAACACATCCACACTTCACAGACCCCCTGTCAACACATCCACACTTCACAGACCCCCTGTCAACACATCCACACTTCACAGTCCCCTGTCAACACACCCCTGTCAACACATCCACACTTCACAGACCCCCTGTCAACACATCCACACCTCACAGTCCCCTGTCAACACACCCCTGTCAACACATCGACACTTCACAGTCCCCTGTCAACCCATCCACACCTCACAGTCCCCTGCCAACATATCCACACTTCACAGTCCCCTGTCAACACATCCACACTTCACAGTCCCCTGTCAACACAGCCACACCTCACAGTCCCCTGTCAACACAGCCACACCTCACAGTCCCCTGTCAACACCCCTGTCAACACATCCACACTTCACAGTCCCCTGATCCACACTTCACAGTCCCCTGTCAACACAGCCACACCTCACAGTCCTCTGTCAACACAGCCACACCTCACAGTCCCTTGTCAACACAGCCACACCTCACAGTCCCCTGTCAACACCCCTGTCAACACATCCACACTTCACAGTCCCCTGTCAACACAGCCACACCTCACAGTCCCCTGTCAACACATCCACACCTCACAGTCCCCTGTCAACACATCCACACTTCACAGTCCCCTGTCAACACAGCCACACCTCACAGTCCCCTGTCAACACATCCACACCTCACAGTCCCCTGTCAACACCCCTGTCAACACATCCACACCTCACAGTCCCCTGTCAACACATCCACACTTCACAGTCCCCTGTCAGTATATCCAGTACAGGGGTGGGTCACTTTCCCCAGCCCCTTTCAAGACATTCACACACACATCATTTTCCCTCAGACTACCAGCTGGACCACATGAAAATATGTCTTTATAGTCTTGAATCTCATTCATGCCACATGTCCAGTTAAATGCACCTGGAGCTGTAGGGTAAATGCTATCAAAATGCACATTATTAATATTAGTATAATGATTATGATCATTATCATTATTACTATCACTATTATGATTATCATTATGATAATTAAGGGAAAGGGCAACGTACCATTTCATCAGCCAGGATGCCGTTCAGCTCCTGGGCGTGCATGATCCTAAGCCAGTTCAGTCCAATCAGCTGGTAAGGCTTCAGCTCATACCTTTCTCATACATGCACACACACACACACACACACACACACACACACACACCACAAACACCCCACATGCAGAGATTTAAGCTCAGAAACAGTTTTGTTAGAAGCATTCATGCCAACAAAAATCATCCAGTGTCAGAAATAATATGTTTTCATTCTTTTCCTTCTAACACCATGGATTTTCAAGCCACTCTGTTTCAAGAATGTCTCTGACAACAAATACCTGTGTGAAAACAATGGCATCAAATGGCATGATTTTATCTCCAATGTCAGAAGTCAGAGAGTGATTCCAGAAGACTCTCATGTCATCCATCATTTGCAAACATCTCCACTGGCTGGGAGATGTACTGAGACTCCCCGCTACAAAGTTGCATGCCATGTCCTGAACTGGACACCTATAGACCGAAGAAAGAGAGGATGGCTCAAGATGAACTGGTAGCAAACAGTGGAGAGAGACCTCTGACAGACAATGGGTGACACAAGCAAAAACTGGTTGAAGACTGCAGACAATGGAGCACTATGCTCCATGCATCCAATGATGCTGGAGCATGTATAGTTTCAAGAATGTTGTGAACCTGGACTCATGGCTATACAGTGCAGGATCCAAACATAATTCAACACATCTTCATAAAACTTAAACAGAAGTGAGTCTTAATGCCAAAAACAAAGTAAAAGAAAGGGAGAGTAAAAACAACAACAACAACAACAAATAAAACCCCACCTAAATGCCTGACACAGAAATTTGTATTGTACAGAAGGATTCCCACCAATGACATCCACACCCTGAAACACCCCCTCACTCCTAGACCTGACACCACCCTGCAATGCACAGACATTGCTATTGTTATTTATTTATTTATTTATTATTTTATTTTTTTGCATGGGGGGCAGGTGTCTAAAATCACACAATGTAAACAGACATTAAACCAAATGAACACAGAGACTGATGGCTGATGGAGGGAGGGCAAGAGGGAGAGAACCCACAATGAAATCAACACAGATACTCTGAGGAGAGAAGGGAGACAGAAAGAACCCACAATGAAAACAGAAAGAACCCACAATGAAATCAACACAGATACTCTGAGGCAAGGAGGGAGACAGAAAGAACCCACAATGAAAACAGAAAGAACCCATAATGAAATCAACACAGATACTCTGAGGAGAGAAGGGAGACAGAAAGAACCCACAACCAAATCAACACAGATACACTGAGGCAAGGAGGGAGACAGAAAGAACCCACAACCAAATCAACACAGATACACTGAGGCAAGGAGGGAGACAGAAAGAACCCACAACCAAATCAACACAAATACTCTGAGGCAAGGAGGAAGACAGAAAGAACCCACAATGAAATCGACACAAATACTCTAGAGGAGAGAAGGGAGACAGAAAGAACCCACAATGAAAACAGAAAGAACCCACAATGAAATCAACACAGATACTCTGAGGCAAGGAGGGAGACAGAAAGAACCCACAATGAAAACAGAAAGAACCCACAATGAAATCAACACAGATACTTTGAGACGAGGAGGGAGATAGAAAGAACCCACAACCAAATCAACACAGATACTCTGAGGCGAGGAGGGAGAGACAGAAAGAACCCACAAATCAACACAGATACTCTGAGGCGAGGAGGGAGAGACAGAAAGAACCCACAACCAAATCAACACATAGTCTGAGGTGAGGAGGGAGAGACAGAAAGAACCCACAACCAAATCAACACAGATACTTTGAGACGAGGAGGGAGATAGAAAGAACCCACAACCAAATCAACACAGATACTCTGAGGCGAGGAGGGAGAGACAGAAAGAACCCACAAATCAACACAGATACTCTGAGGCGAGGAGGGAGAGACAGAAAGAACCCACAACCAAATCAACACATAGTCTGAGGTGAGGAGGGAGAGACAGAAAGAACCCACAACCAAATCAACACAGATACTCTGAGGCGAGGAGGGAGAGACAGAAAGAACCCACAAATCAACACAGATACTCTGAGGCGAGGAGGGAGAGACAGAAAGAACCCACAACCAAATCAACACATAGTCTGAGGTGAGGAGGGAGAGACAGAAAGAACCCACAACCAAATCAACACAGATACTCTGAGGCGAGGAGGGAGAGACAGAAAGAACCCACAACCAAATCAACACAGATACTCTGAGGCAAGGAGGGAGACAGAAAGAACCCACAATGAAAACAACACAGATACTCTGAGGCGAGGAGGGAGACAGAAAGAACCCACAATGAAATCAACACAGATACTCTGAGGTGAGGAGGGAGACAGAAAGAACCCACAACCAAATCAACACAGATACTCTGAGGCGAGGAGGGAGAGACAGAAAGAACCCACAACCAAATCAACACAGATACTCTGAGGTGAGGAGGGAGACAGAAAGAACCCACAACGAAATCAACACAGATACTCTGAGGTGAGGAGGGAGAGACAGAAAGAACCCACAACCAAATAAACACATACTCTGAGGTGAGGAGGGAGACAGAAAGAACCCACAACCAAATCAACAGGCACTGACTGTGAGTTGAGGAGGGAGGGCTGGGAGGTGATCTGTCCGTCCTCCTGCTGACTGGGCCCCTGGTCAGGGGAGGACCTGAGGCGGCTGACGACGGACTCCATCTGGCCCGAGATGTGCTCGCACTGCTTCATCAGGCGCACCACCACGTTGCGCAGCTGGATGATCTCCTGACAGCCCTGCACCAGGGACAGCGACAGCTGCTTCGACCCTTGAACCTTCTCTATCTACACACACACAGTTCCAGTCTCTCAGGGAAGCATCACTGCATTTGGACAAATCCATATATGCTACACCACATACGCTATGCAGATGTCTACCTAATGCGGTAGTCAGGCCTTGAGTGCATGCATTTATATTTGTGCACCCATCAGAGTGGATTTCTTTAACAAAATTTGCCACAGGTCAACATATATGTTGCCATGGGTTCTTTTTTTAGCGCACCAAGTGCATGCTGCACACAGGACGTTGGTTTGTCGTCTCATCTGGAAGACTAGATGCTCAGTTTGATTTTCCAGTTTACATGTTTCAACATTTCACATACACGAAAGTACAGAATTACATGAAAAAGTTAAACACTTCAATAAAATAACAATTTGTTGCTTACAGACCAGCTATTCATGTAAGGCCATATTACCAGCATTGAAAAAAACTGTAAATACTGATCCCAAAGAACCTGATAAAATATATAAATAAAAATAAAGAAAGAAAAGAAAAGAAAAATATTGGGAAAAGAAAATTCAGCTTATGTGTCACATCCATGCACATAAACACAGGACATACCTCTGATATTGACCATTCCATCAATTTATCACCAAAGGATTAAAAAAAATTAAACCTGAACAAAAATATAACTAAACATGATACACACCAACACACATACACACACAAAAAATATATATATGTAACAACAGGCATACAAAACTGAAAAATTGCTCATGGGCACCTTACATATCCCAGGCACTAAAAAACAAATATGGTAAGATTGCCCAGTAATCAAGCTCGTAAAAAGACAAAAAATATTCAAGGCTGTCCAGAACATATACATGTGAAGGGACCAGCAAGGCAGAAAATAAGAAAGGAAGAGACAACAGAGTGAGTCAAAAAAAAAAAAAAAAAAAAAAAAGAGGAAATTTCTGGCACAGAATTTCCAGGTGGGGATGCTATTCATAACTGAAAGACCCCTTGTATCCCCATGGGCAATAACCATTCATTCACTGGGTATGATGGGCACAACAGCCGAGTGGTTCAAGCATTGGACTTTCAATTTAGGTTCAAATCTTGGCTGTGCCTGGTAGGTTAACTCACTGGAGATGTGCTGGCACTTCGGCACCGGCGCTCCGCCTGCTCAGAATGACGTGCCGTAGTGTAGGATTCGGCATCGCGTAATTTTTTTTCATACACTCAGCAGTGTTCAATTAAAGGGAAACTAATCAGGATGTCTTGAGGGATCAGTCTAGGGAAAACTGAGTTATTTCCCCTTGACCGTTGACTGGGTGAAAGGTCGATCTTTTCATAACCAAAATGGCAGCCGAGACGAATGTATTCCCTGCATGAGGCTGTCGAAATTGTGACAGAAGAAGGATCAGACATTGAACGTGACCTCCTTGACACTGGTGACGAATTCTCTGATGATTTTTCTGATGATGATGACATTCAGTTAGTACCAGATGATGATTTTGAAAGTGAGGACGAAACTTTGCTGACTGACCCCTACGATGCTGAGACAGAAATCGACAGTGACACTAGTGACGGCCATACTGCAAGACAGAATGTGTAAATAGTTTTTTTTCTCTTTTTTTCAAGTGATGGATTTGTATGGTTTTTCCTTTTCTCTCTTTCCAGTGTTGTGATCTTCTATTTTATTTTTGTTAACAGTTTGTTGTGCAACATTTGACTTCAAACTGATTCATGAGAATCAGGGAACCTTACTGTGTGAGAAAATCATCTTATGCTGCCTTGCGGATTAGCTGATGGATATGACATGCCTGGTGGGTACAGTATACCTATTTTTCTTTTTTTTTTTGTTTTTCAGTATTTATTGACATAATCTAAAATATTTTTAAAAATATTTAGCAGCATTTAATGAGAAAACTGTTTTAAAATGTTAAAAGAAGAGATGGTAAACTTTCTAGTTATATATAATTTGTATGTCTTTGTCTCTGTGTGAAAGTGTGTTGAATTTTTCAAATATGCCCATATTTGCCTGTCACAGTAAAACTGCATGCACTATTTAACTACGTCTGCATAGAGTTAATCAAGGACAGAGATTTTTCTGATCTCCCAGGTTAACAGATGAGCAGATATGCTAGTAGCTGAACCCCCTTCATGTGTACAGATTTGGAGAACATCAAATACACATGTTAAAGATCCCTGTAATCCTTGTCACTGAACATATCCATCATACACACCCCTGGCTGCCCAGGAACAACAGTCTACCCTCAGTCATCTTTGTTCCACTCCCCCAGCCTCTCTGCACTTACTTCATTTATTAAGACATCTTGCAATGGGAGGTCACTCACCAGGTTGTCCCAGGACCCAAAGGGACGCAAATCTACCAGAATTTCAGCCTTTTTGCGAGAGCAGCCGGGCAGGACTGTCAATTCTGCCAGAGTGGCCTCCTCCAGGAAGGACAGGATCAGCTCCTGTCTGCTGCTGCTGCGGTCATCATCCTGCACAGCGGCAACACACAATGCCAGGAAAGGATGAAGGTCTTATAGCCCTCTACAGCTATAAGGGGCAGTGAATGCATGCCCACTGTGTCTGAGGCTCAGCATAGCAAGGTGGGCCCCATCCTCTCCTTCCACTGTTTTAACCTTCCCCAACCAAAGTCAGGTACCCACTCACACCTAGGGGAGGTGAGGCAAACTGGAGTAAAATGCCTTTCTCAAGGGCACAACACACACTTTCTCAAGGGCACGGCAAGCCTCGAACCCTGATCACCGGTGGACACTGGATCAGAAGTATAATGCCTAACCGATTCTGCCATGCTGCCTCCTACAATGAACTGTGGCTTCTAATTACACACACATTATAGTTTTCATAATCTTTCTTATCATCATTCTTGCTACCCTTACTATTGCTACCATCTTATCAATGTTTCTAACATCTCACCAAGGTTTATAACATCACTGTTGATATCATCATCAGCATCAGTAAGCCACCATCTTTTTTTCCCAATAACAGAATATTCATGTTTCACCACCATCACTGTCAATTATCAGCAGTGAAATCAGCTGTCTGTTCATCACACTTACCACGCTGTCATCACTGTCCTCATCTTCCTCCTCATCAAAATCATCCTCTTCATCGGACAAGCTGAGTGATTCATGGTTCACTGAAAACATACCACTAGTTTAGAACATCAACAATCTGAACAAAATGATTGTTACATCAAAATAACCACAGGTTTTGCTTAATCTGAATGTACAGTAATTTGATATCAAGACATGAAATAACTTTTCGCTTTATAAACAAATGTCAACTGCCAACAGTTCACAGACCAGTGGGTTGAACTGTTCCAGATCTCCTTCAGTTCAGTTCACAGACAAGGTCAACTGCAATGAATGTATTTACCACATAAAGCACACTGATTAATAATCATTGCTTTTAAATCATCATGATGCTGATAAAGATGATGAAGTCTGACCGTGTTTGGAGGAGCGTGTGGCATGGGTGGAGGAGGCCTGGGGCTGGGTGGTCTCTGTGACCTTCACCTCTCTGGACAGCACCATCACCGCCTGGTCTGTGTTGCCATGGCAATCCTCCAGAGCTTGGCGCAGTCGCTGGGTGACACACACCACACCCACACAGTATTCAACACAGTTTCCCTGTCTGCAGAGAGGACACAAACTTAATCAGATATCTGTTACTTTTGCTGATTTCAGTGTGTCAAGAAGTAAACACTGTTCTAAAAAACATCCATCTTTAAATCAAGCTGCTCCTGGTTGTGCCTCCAAATGTACTTCAATTTTCAAATTAAAGTGAAAAAGTTTCAAAGTTTCATAACTTTTCATTGACATCAGGGCAGTGAATTCATATCCACTGAGTACTGGACTCAGCACAGGAAGGTGTGGCCCAACTCTCTCCTTCACTGTTTTAATCATCCTTAACTGGCCAAGTATCCATTGACACCTGGGTGGAGTGAGGAAAATCAGAGCCAAGTGCCTTTCCCAAGGACACAATACAACCCTGAAACAGGGCCTCGAACCCTGATCACAAGTGAACTCTGGATCAGAAAACTACTGTAAAATTCGGTCTATTAGCTGCAACTGTTCCACCAAACTTCGACCCCTGCGGCTAAAATAATGGTGCGGCTTGTTTATGGATTTTTCCTGATGTTGCGGGATTTCCAATGATGTGTTCAGGTCAAATTAAGTTGTTGCCGTCATTCTCCAGTCTATTTTTAGATTCACATTATGTTTCAATGCTTATGATGCAGCTTTCAAATCGAAGGTGATCAATCTGGCTATTGAAAAGGGAAACCAAGCTGTTGCCTACGAACTTGGACAATCTACAGTCATCAATGGCTTTCACAAAGTTGGACTCTTGAATGCAGCAGACGACAGAGAAGCCACCAGCTCCAGCCAGCAAGACTCGAATCCATCCAACAGTGAAAACGAGGCCAGGGTCAGCGATGCCATGGCAGAAGAAGCTTTTTAGTGACTTCAGTGGAAATGATGACGACGATGAATGAATAAATATGACTACCGGTAATTGTTAGTGTGTGTGTCAGTGTGTATCTTTGATGTAGCTGTACTTTATTTTTGTGTTGCTTTGTCACTGAATTGTGACTAATGTTGTGCTTTGCGCGCATCTGACAAGTTTCTATGCCTCTCGATTTTCTCACTTATTGTGATTAATTATCAGATGTTTTTGCACTTGGTGTTTTGTGCAACACTTGTGGCTTATAAACCATGGTGGCTTGTGTGTGTTTAAATTGCAGTTTTCTTAAAAAAAAATCAGTGGATGCGGCTTATATAACAATGCACTTAACAGTAGGAGGAGTTTGTATTATACTCCATGTTTGGTGTTACATATACTTACCATGTCAAACTGATGCAAACTAGGCCTATTGGTTTGCTCTGCTTGGCCAAATTTTGCGCGGCTAACAGTGAAAAGACGAGCAGTCTTGCCCCGGTCCGCTCTCAGCCAATCAAATGCCTCTAAAAGCTATAAGCGCTGAATCATTCCGTGGCCATTGAAGAAAATGCCCCATGAGAACCACGGCAGAGACGCGGGGACGGACAGGCGGGCATTCGAGTTTGACATGGTAAGTATATGTAACACCAAACATGGAGTATAATACAAACTCCTCCTTTTGGTGTCATATACTGTACCATGTCAAACTGATGCAGAATTTAAAGCAAATGGAGGAGGGCAACGCCTACTGGTTCGTATGGGGAGCCCTTGTAACCGAGACGGCAGTGTTAGCCGCGACAAAGGAAATCCCCTTGGAACCGTCAGCCCTGGTCATACGGAAATTCCTGAGGTAGAAGTTGATGAAGGGATTCTCAGACCGCCAGAAGGCTGCCTCCAAGACATGCTGCGGTGGCACTGAGTGCTGGAAAGCAGCCGAAGTAGCTATGGCCCGCACTTCGTGTGCTCTGGGATGAAGACAGCTGATATCCCTGTGTGCATGAGAGTAGGCTCTACGAATGACTTGGGAAACCCAGCAGGAAATGGTGCCTGCAGCAATGTCTTTCTTGTAATTCTCATTGAGGGAGATGAGCAGACGCCTCTGAGAAGAACGCCTATGGCGAGACCTATCCCAATAGTATTTGAGACACCGAACAGGGCAGAGATGCCTATCCTCATCCTCTTGGGCAAGAATATCAGACAAAGGTCTGACCCTCAGAGAGGGGAAGGGACCTCAGGGTCTTGGTTCTTAGCCAGAAACTCTGGAAGGAAACGAATAGTAATGGAACCATCTCTGTGGAAGGCCAGATCTTGTGGCATTCCACTAAGACCATGAATCTCGCTTCTACGACGGCCAGTGGCCAGCAACAGAAGGAAAGTCGTCTTGAGGGTGAGCAAGTCGAAAGGAATAGTCCCCAATGGCTCGAAGGGCTGTTTTCGAATGAAATCCGGCACCAGGAACAAGTCCCAGAGGGGCACTCTTCTGGGGTTTCTAGCTTCCTTCAGAGAGGCACCCCCAGCCACCTCTCTGAGCAGGAAATCTGCTTCAAAGGCGGGACCACCTAGCTGTTTGATTGTGGTACAGATGGCAGACCTGTACCCTCGCACAGAACTAGCAGACAGGATGAGAACCGAGGAGCAGTGAGCCAGAAAGTTGGCCAGGTTAGTAGGGTTAGTAGGGGGAATGCCCTGAGCTGTACACCACCGCAACCATTTCTTCCAGCGAAAGTCATACAAAGTCTCCGTTCCCTCCCTCCTTGCTCTGGTGACTATGGAGAGGAGGTCAGAGGAGGCACCCCCCTGGGTCAGCGCAGCCGACACAGAGGAGGACCGAGGGGTCGAAGACTTCAATGGTGATGCTGACAGTTCCGATCGCACAGCAGCCATGCGTGCAGGTGGAGCAGTTGAGGATTGGAATGAGGAATGCCCGAACGAGGCTGCCTCAGCAGATGAGATTTGGTTTCGAGTTCCAGGGGTGGAACATGTGTCAGGGACTGAAGGTCCGGAAACCAGGGCTGGGCTGGCCATTTCGGCGCAATGAGGATCAGCTGCGGGCATTCCAATCTGTCTTTCCGTATCACCTTGGACAGAATTGGAAAGGGAGGAAACGCGGAGGCAATCAGACTGCTCCAGTCTAGAGAGAGAGCATCCACTGCCCACACTTCCAGGTTGGCGACCGGAGAGACATAAGTGGGAAGTCTCTTGTTGAACTTTGTGGCAAAAAGGTCCACCATCGGCCGAAACCACCGTTCCCACACCCCCTGAAGGGTGTCCTTGTCCAGGGTCCACTCTGTGTGGATGACACTTTTGGACCTGCTGAGAGCATCTGCCAAGATGTTGGCTTTTCCTGCTATGTGTCTCGCTGAAAGTGCAATGCCCTTGCTGTGGCACCAACGGAGGAGAGCCTTGGTCCGCAGGGAGAGGTCTGCCGAGTGCGCTCCCCCCCGCCCCCCCTTTGTTCACATAACATGCAACCGTCGTACTGTCCATGAACAAGCGGATGGTCTTGCCAGTGGCCTCCCCCATGAAGTGCAGGAGAGCCCTGCGAACTGCCTCCAGTTCCAGAACATTGATGTGGCATAGGCACTCCTCCGGGGACCAAGTCCCTGCTGCATGGAGTGAGTCCATGTGGGCTCCCCAGCCCAGGGAGGAGGCGTCTGTGAAGAGTGCCACCTGAAGAGTAGGTGGGGCTATGGGCACCCCCTGTGTCCGAAGAGGGGTGATTAACCACTCTGATGTCACCTCGAGGAACCACTCGCCCAGACATATCTGGGTATCCCATGGCTGAGTGCTCTGGGACCAGCGTAACCTCAGTGCCCTCTGGAGAGGGCGCTTGAGAACCCTGCCCAGGGGAATGAGAGGTGCCATGGACTCCATCATGCCCAGGAGGGAAAAAAGTGTCCGCACTATTGCTAGGGAGGAACGGCGCAAGTAGCTGAGGAGGCCTGCCAGACGGTCCCAGCGATCTGGCGTTGGA
Source organism: Babylonia areolata (assembly GCF_041734735.1). Lineage (NCBI taxonomy): Eukaryota > Metazoa > Mollusca > Gastropoda > Neogastropoda > Buccinidae > Babylonia > Babylonia areolata. The sequence goes on along the minus strand of NC_134881.1, from coordinate 38,588,098 downwards.
GAGACTATCATGGACCGCGTGTCGAATTTCATCCCTAAGAAGTCGAAGGACTGACTTGGGGACAGATCGCATTTCTCCTGGTTCATGAGGAAGCCCAGTTGGGAGCAAAGGTCTAGAAGTCTGGCTGTATGACTCTGGCACAGGGCCTGCGACTGGGCCAGGATAAGCCAGTCGTCCAGGTACACACAGAGACGAATGGATTCCGAGCGGACGATGGACACCAATTCCCGAACCACCTTGGTAAACAGGAAAGGGGCAAGGGACAGACCAAATGGGAGGGCCGGGAACTGGAACACCTTGTCCCTCCACACGAACCTCAGGTACCGACGGGACGCTGAATGGATGAGGATATGAAAATAAGCATCTTTCAGATCGATAGAGGTAGCCCAATCGCCCTGTTGGATGGTCTCTCGAATCTGTGCCTGTGTGTCCATCTTGAATTTGATTTTGGGGAGGAATTTGTTGAGGGGGGACAAGTCCAAAACTGGTCTCCACCCTCCCGAGACCTTTGGAATCACGAACAACAGGCCGTAAAAACCGGGGCCCAGGTCCGAGAGTTGAGATATCGCCCCTATGAGGAGTAGGTGCGATATCTCTTTCTCTAAGACGCTCTCCTGCTCCGTCGAGCTGGGCACATAAGGAGGAGGAGTGGATCTTAGAGGGGGGTGGTCCTCCGCCCAAGGCAGCAAGTACTCCGACTCTAGCACCGATACAATCCCGTCGTTGAGTCCCAGAGCACGCCACTGATGTGCATGCCGGGACAAGTTTCCTACTTGGAGGGGCTGAACAACTGGCGGTGCTGAATCGGGGCCCAGTCATTGGGGGTGCTGCCTTCTGGCCTTGGGCATGGCCGGTCGGCTTGGACGGACATAAGGTGGTTTATTCCTCTGCCGCTGATTCTTCACACGCCGCTTTGACTTAGGTGGCGTGGTATATGGAGGGGCCCTGGTGGCCGGTCTCTTCAATGGCACAGAACCCTGGAGCCCCTGGGAGGTGTGGGCCAAATATGAGGCCACCTCCCTGTTTGTCTCTGCCCTGTGGCTGACAAAATGGGGCGCATACTGGCCGAAGAGGGAGTGCTGCTGTGCTGGGATGGACCGCAGGGCAGCCCTCTCCTCCACAGGAATGTTAGAGAGGCGGAGAACGGCATCACGCCGCGCTAGCACAGTATTGAAGTGAAGGCTGGTAGCTGTGTCTGCAGCTGCCGTGAGACCAGATGCTACCCTATTGCCCAAAGCGTTTAACCTCTGGTCGGTGAAGAGGCCAGGCGGGACAGAGGAAGGAGACCCCGTGTCCTGATTAACCGGACGCTGTTCCCACAGCTCATTGGCCCTGTGGAGCAACGCGTCGAAGAAGGTATAAGCCGTGGAAACCTCGAGGAGGCAGCGGCAGGCCAATTTGTCCCACTCTGCTAACGTTTTAAAGGATAGGGTAGCTGAAGTGGGGAAGGTGGTGCGCTGTGAGACCAACATCCTGTCCTGCGCGGAGGGCTCTGCTTCCCTGTAGGCAGGGTGGTCCTGTGTGTACCAGGACAACACCCCTCCCTTGGAGGAATCTTTAAGGAACTTTCCCGGGGAAAAAGCGCCCGGGGCAGAGAGGGACTCCCTGCCTGGAGGAGGGATGGAAGCAGCACCCCTGACAGTGCGGGCTGGCTTATTAAGCCATTCCTGCACCATTTCTGGCACTCTGAGTCGCCTTGTGGTTCTGGAGTTAGAGTCACATGGCGTAAGGAGGGTCAAGGGTAACAAAGTAGCCTGAGGGACTGATTCGGCATGCGTGACCCTATTGGGGAGGGTCAGTTCCAGCTCGGCAAAGTCCGAGTTTGGTTCAGGCTGGTCCCTAGGGAGGCGCGGGCTCAATCTGTCCCCCTGGGATGTGGGCGAAGAGTGCTCATCCGCTTGTTCGTCCTCATCTGAAGACAGGGGCTCCCACTCTTGTTCGCAGTCCATCCCCTGCTGGGTGCCATCCCAAGTGGATGTACCCACTGGGGCGTCCTGTGAGCTGTGGTCAGCCCAGCGGGATGAGCTGGGATGATCCCGAGCCGGGACCATGGCCGCCGCTGTTATGTCCATGACGCCTGAAGCGGGTGGGGAGCGTGTGGACCGTAGGTCCAACCATGCTTGGGATGGTGGGTGCCACACCTTCTCAGAGAGGGCGTCCCTGGATGCAAGAGGGACCCACGAGTGCTGTGCGGGGACAAACACCCACTCATCTTCCTGTAGGACCGAGGGCTGGGTAGGTGGGAAGTGCAGGCTCCCCCGGGCCGAGCAGGGCCCCTTAGCAGCCGTCGGTCCTGACAAGGAGGCCGTTGTGACCATGGAGGTAACCTGTGGGTTGACAGAGGACCGATTTGTGGACAGAGTGGCAATATTGGTTGAGGAGCTCGACCTGACCAACAAGAAGTCGATCCCACTTGTCGGGGCTGTGTGTGTCACCCTGTGAGATGTGCTGGGTTGGGTCCAGTGGGGAGCGGACAAGGTGTTGGCCCCTGGTACTCCCGGCAACCCAGTGTGCACCATAGGTGCGCCCCAGTACGGGTAGAATGGGGGAAACCACCCGTGGGCACCAGCCATACTGTGACCCAAACCCCAAGGGTCACTGGCACCTTGACCTCCATGAAGGGAAAAACCTGGCCAAGTCGGAGGGAGGTCAGGTCCGACTTGGGTGTCAGTCTCGCCCGAAGACGAGTGGGCTGACTGCCAGGAACCGCCTGACACGCGCGGGCCTCCCCCAGCAGGGGAGACCGGCCGGATAGCGGGAAGACCTGCAGAGCAGGTTGCCACGCGCCCCGAATCCCCTCCCGTGGGGAGACTGGGGTGGTTTGGCCTGGGGTGGGCAAAGTAGAGATCCCCCCCCCCCCCCCGGAACCAAATTTTTCTTCCCCCCCAGAAGGAGGTGGGGGAGGGGGGTCGACAGAGAAGGGAGGAGGGGGAACAACAACGGGGCCCGTGAGGGCTGTCTCCAAGTGGGGACCCGGGTAACAGCCGGGCGCGGCCTCCCCTTGGGAGTTCGCGCCTAGCTGTGAGTCCCCACCGCCAAGAGAGGACTTGCCACTCCCCCTTCTCCCTGCCTCGCGCTGGGACACCTCGGGAGGCGACGCTCGTACCTCTTTCCACCCAGTCCCCTTCATGACCGTTTTACTGGTATGAAAGTCGCCTCCGCAATCAGCGTCTAAAGACGCATCGCCGCGGTCCGTATCGGGAGGAATCATGAGCTCTGGGCCTGGGAGAGTCTCTTGCCGAGTCTCAGTCCCAGCATCATGATCCCTGCCTTCGTGGTATGGCACACGAGGCATGGAACCCGCGCTTAGGCACCCAGCGAAAATCCGACCCCCAACAGAGAAAGGAAAGACAGGATCGACTTAGAGGTAGAGAAAAACGAACGAATCAAGGGTGCTGAGTCGAATCGAGTACACAGAATTTAAGAATACAATACAGACAAGCCGCATGCAGCAAAATAAGGCCAAATGAATACGCTTAATGGCCAAAAAAAGTGTAAGACGAGACAGAGCGTAAACCTGACAAGATGGCGTGGAGAGCCTTGGCCAAAGGAATGATTCAGCGCTTATAGCTTTTAGAGGCGTTTGATTAGCTGAGAGCGGACCGGGGCAAGACTGCTCGTCTTTTCACTGTTAGCCGCGCGAAATTTGGCCAAGCAGAGCAAACCGATAGGCCTAGTTTGCATCAGTTTGACATGGTACAGTATATGACACCAAACCAAATTTTACTGTAATGCTTAGCTGTTTCTTCCATGACGACACACATAGGATCATGCCAACTTCACACTACAAGAAAAACAAATTGTCCAACATGTCTATCCACAAATACCATTAAGTAAGCTTCACATGCAAAGAAAGACAAAAGTAGGGTGGCTTACACAATGTTGACCCATGGTCTCACCTCAGGAAGAAGGGCAGGAAAAGCCCCCTGAAGGAATTGGATGCTGGTCTCCTGTGAGGGGGAGAGAGAAGAGCTGTTGGTTCTCTGAGTGTCTGTCAGGGAGCAGCTCTCTGTGTGCTGCTGGGAGCTGGGCTGTGACAATGGGGGGAGGGTCTTCTGGGAGTCTGGAGTGTCGGCGGAGGACATGTGGAGGCGTTTTGCCTGACTCCCTTCTGCATCATCTCTGTCCATGTCTTCATGACTTCTCTTGACCGCTGTGTGACCTGAACACACGTCTCTTCATTTCTCATGTCTTTCTCACAGCACAACACTTACCTTAAACATTTATTATATCTTTGTTGCTTATGCTGACCACATACATCCACATCAGGGCTGAAAAACAGTAAACATCAATCCCATCGAACCTGAAAATACCTGGAAAAGAACCTGAAAATACCTGGAAAATAAGATTAAGCACAAATACAGTCATATTCATACACATAAACCTATATGCCTCTAACAATGACCATTCCATCAATTTTTTGTAGGATTAAAAAAATAAAACCAGAATATGAACATAACTTATAATGCACAAAATATATATAATGACAAGCATGCAAAACCAAATTGCAAATAGGCAACTAAAAAGTCCTTTCAGCAAACCCCCCATGCCAACCCCTCCCCCCCACCCAAAATGTAGTAAGAATGCCTGATTATCAAATCTAGAAAACTAACAATATCAAAGGCTTTGTAGAAAGAAATACAAGTGAATGGACCTGAAAAGCAGAAAGTAAGAGATGAAAAAAGGCCAAAAGCAAAGAGATCAACAGAAAAGGGGAAAATTCCAGCACATCATGTCCAAAAGTTGGGGATATTATTCATATTACCTTCATAAATACTGGTAAAAACTTTCTCAACATAATACAATGTACAAGTGTTCCAGTTCCCCTCTGCTCTTTCAAGGATATGGAAATAGACCTCTCCACTGGAGGGGCTAGGCTCCACCTGGCAAGTGAAGAGAAAAACAACACCTGCATGGGGTTGGCAACATGCTTTCATCCTCATTTTACAGTTTTCTTGCCTTGTATCTGGCTTTGGAAATGGAAAGATAATGTCACTCTAACAACGTCAGTCAACTCATATTCTTCCCACTATGTGCAAGTCTTCACATGTACTGCCCTCTCAGCCAGGCCAGAAGTTTGCCAGGCCTCGCTAGGCTAAGCTGGCACTGACCATGTGGTCATCTATTTATAAGGTGACGTGATATGATGAGCTGCATGCAAACAGCAAGGATGACTGACAGGGGTGAAAAGATATTTTGCACACACAAACCAAGTACACAGGCCTGACAGAGGAAACTGATTACAATACCCAGTATTGGTAAAATGACATGCCTCCTGTACTCCACACCCCACCATTAACTTCTTTTTTCTCTCCTCTCAACCACTTTTACATCTTCCCCACCCCCACACCAACTGTGTGTGAATAGACAATCTATCAATAATCCAGTGAGAGGACAGGTCTGTTTATCAATAAACAGACAACTACCATCACCTTTCAGTAAATATTCCACACCCGCCTCCAGACTGCCAGCCCGACAGGCAGCCGCCACGGCGGCTTTGACGTGGAGAGGAGTGGAGGAGGGAAACATGCGGTGAAGCTGGTTCTCCCACTGCACCGCTTTAGTTGGCTGGGCACCGTCACTCTGTGGGGTCTGCACCGCCCTGGTGCCGCTCACTCCCCTGCCACACACATCAGTGCCACAGACATCATCTCTCTTCCATTCATCAGTCACAGCCACTTTCATTATTACGTATCTATATGTCAACAGGGCCAGAAAACCAAGAGGAGATCTACTCTAAAACAACAGCATAAAAATCAAAGCAACAGAAAAGCAGTATTTTCATTGCTTACTTTCCAGTTGGCAGGAATACTATCTTAACATTTAATTTATTCTTCTTTTTTCTTTTTCTTTTTTTAATGCTGTTGGTGCACTCAGGAGATATGCAGTGCAATAATGCTGCTTTCCTGTCCATGAGTTTTAATAAGCAAAAAGGGCAAAACAATCCAGCAACAGACTTTTTTCTCACTTGTACACTGTTATCATATTACATTCTGTGTCAAGAGCTCCCTGTGAACTGACAACTGAGTGTGCACTCATAGAGATTGTGGGTGAGTAACTTGTGTCTCAAACCCTTCTTCCAGTTCTAGCGCACCAAGACTGGTTTGTCTTGTTACCAAGGGATATATATATATATATATATATATATATATATATATATATATATATATATATATATATATATTTATGGCCATCGGTGTTGCCTGTGACCTTCAACATACAAACAGCGTCCCTAAACACATGAGTCATTGAGTGTGTTCACGGAGACCCCGAAACAAGAAACTGGGAGATGATGATGATGTCCGAGAGAAAATAATAACATCCAATTTAAAGGAGAAAAAATCAACAACAAAAAACATTAAAAAAAAAAACACACACAAAAAACAACCAACTTTAATTATTATTCAATAAAATTTACACTTTACTTATAATTCTGTAATCACTTTACAACATGCACCCTAGATTCTAGAACACTCCCTTCAGAAACAAAATTTTACTGCTTATTTTTCTGATGTGAACCTCTTTTAACCTTCATTGCTTGAAAATGACTTGATCTGGAGCAATGAGATTACTGACTTTCACTTGGAATGAAATTGGTGAACAAGAATGAAGGGAACACAGCAATGCTGGATCCCATTATGTCCTCACACAGCAGCTTGAGAAGTCTGCTCTCCATTGGATGGATCACCTGCCATACCACAAGGCTTGGAAGATGCAGCAACTCCTGAAAAAGTCTCACATCATCAGTCTGTTTCAACATCTGTTTTATACATTGCATCAAAATCTACTGGTACTATATGTGATTGAGTACACACCTGAATGAGAGTGGATGGAAACGAAAAACAATTCCTTCCATGAGTTTACAGGTCAAAAACATCTTTGATTTCTGGAGTATTAAACTTCGCAAAATTCATCTTAAGATTACAATAATATCCATTCATTTATTCATTAGATATTAAAGCTCTATTTGATATCTATATACAGGGTTTGAATTTAGCGGCTGCCCGGGCGCAAATGCTATGAAAAGTTGGCTCAGGCACGCAAATTTTCTGTCAAGAGTGCTCAGATAGCACTCAAAAATTGATAGAGGTGAAAGAAAATGAATCAAAAGGCACACCAAGAAAGCAGGCTCGAACGCGGTCAATCGAAATGTAAAGTGTCCTCTGCTACAGTTCACTTCGCGGAACAGCATCTTTGCGTGTGCGCGATCAGACGTTGAAGTTCATGGTGCATTAGCAACGAACGATGTTTCCCATCTTCAATGTTAAAAGAAAGGCTACCGAAACAGAGACGAAAGCTCAGGATGACAAAAAGAATAAACAGCAGGAGTACAAATCAAAGCGCCAGCACCTGTACAATGAAGCCTGGCAGAAAGACTTTCCTTGACACATTTTATTTCATTTTATTATGCTGGCGCCCAAAACCACAAGTGGGCACTCAGATGTTTTGTCCAGAGTGTGCTACTGGCACTCAAAAAAGAGAGTTAAATTCAAACCCTGATATATCTGTTGCTTTTGTTAAAATCCAGAATCATGATAAGAAGTAAATGACAAACTAGAATACATAACACTGATCAATGTTCTGTGTCCAGTTCAGTAAAATCAGTTTACTAATCTGCTACCTGCACCTTCACCATATGTAGTTTCTAAACTTACTAGTATACAATAAATACATACATCTTTTTTTTCAATCTGCAAAAGGATTTTAATAGCCCTTTGCTGCACATCTTCTATCTGTATTCACTATATATGTAGACCCACAAATAAACAATGTTCTCTATCTAATTTGTGCATTTTCATGTTCAGAAAGGAAATAGGCCACATCATTTTTAGTTTCAAAAATGGAATGGCAATAACTTTTGGCATTTCATTCAACTTTTTTCTTAAAAAAACAACAAAAAACATTAGTTATTAATCAGCATGCTTTGCAAGGTGACTTTGGAATTGAACAAAACAAGGAATGATCTTCTTCAGGAGGTGTATAAAGCTGCATATAAATACTTTATAATTTATATCTGTGGACAATTATTCTTATATGGAACTGGATCACTTGTCATGGAGGAATGGTTCACGACTTGTACTAGTAGTACTATAGCCAAGATATCTGAGGAGTCCACAATGGAAAAAAAACTGCGGTCATATATAACAGATTAGGATAAAATAAAATAGAATAGAACAGAATAAATCTTTATTACCAAGTGTACCGGGGTCACAAGGAATATTAGGGGGGGTGGTGGGGGGGGGGGGGGAGTTGTACATAAAAAGGGTACAAACATAAATTGAAAATCATAAACATAAATTGAAAATCATACACAAACACAAATACAGTAGAATTTAGGATACATATGTGTGCATATCAATACAAGTACACACACACACACACGTTTGAACAGAAGCCGCATATTACATTTGGATGGGGCTGGTGACTTGATCTTCAGGTAAATGGTTGTTGATTGCACTATTCTATTTAATCATACTGGATTTGATTGACAAGCAGGGCACTGACTGCTTTGGGGAAAAGCTACTGGCAGAGCCAATGGTTTTCGACCTTATACTTCTGTACCGTCAACCAGAGGGGAGCATCTTGAAAATCCCAAAAGCTGGATGCGATTCGTCCTGGCTGATTGATTTTGCTTTTTTGAGTAGCTGCTTACGATATATGTCGTCTAGAAAAGGTAGATCAACCCCGGTGATCTTGGTGACTTCTGCCTTGGAAATGTTTTTGTACCAAACAGTCATAGCGTAGGTTAACACACTTTTAATGACTGCTCAGGAGAAATCAACCATGATTTCTTTTTTAATTCTGAACTTTTTGAGATGCTGAAGAAAGTACAGGTGCTGTTGTGCTTTTTTAACAATTTTTTTCTGTATTTTTCTCCCATTTCAAATCATTGGAAACGATCAATCTGAGAAATTTAAATTCGCTGATGATCTCTATTTGCTTGTTTTTAATGACCAGTGGTAAGGGGTCAGATCTGGTCTTCCTGAAATCTAAAATCAATTCTTTTGTTTTTGATACGTTGAGTTCTAAGTTGTTTTGATCACACCAGCTGACAAATTCTAGTACTTCTTCCATATATTTTGACTCATCACTGTTCGTAATCAGCCCTTCTAGAGTAGTATCTTCAGCAAACTTGACCATGGTGTTACATTCATCTTGAGTTGCAGTCATGAGTGAATATTGAGTACAACAGTAGGGTGCCGATGTTGAGAATGCATGTGGAGGAGGTGAGGTCGCCAACTTTAAAAACTTGTGGTCTGCATATTAGAAAATCTAGGATCTATGCACAAACTGATTCAGGCAGCGAGAGGTCTTTCACTTTGAAATATAGTTTTGATGGTACTATTGTGTTGAACACAAAGCTGTAGTCAATGAAAAGGATCCCAGCATAGCTGTTAGGATTTTCGATGTCTGAGGATGTGGTAGAGAACTATGCTAAGGGCATCTTCAACTGATCTGTTAGCTCTACAGGCGAACTGAAAGGGATCAAAAGATGGAGGAATGCAGGTTTTTAGGAATTTCAGAATCAAGCGTTCAAATGTTTTCATGACGACTGATGTCAACAGTCAAGGCAACTGGACGATAATCATTAAGACAACTAGGCTGTGATTTCTTTGGAACAGGAATGATTGTTAATTTCTTAAAGCAGTGCCGCACCACACATGACTGAATGGACATGTTAAATATGTCAGTGAAGACACTAGATAGTTGGACTGCACACTTCCTCAAAAAGGCCTGGTGAGATGTTGTCAGGGCCAGCGGCTTTTCTCATTTTCAGATGACTGAAGTGGCGTCTGACTTCATTCTCTTGTACTATGAAAGGGGGAGTGGGTGTGATTTTGGGTGCAACCACGTCAGAAGTAGACAGTGGTTTGTCAAATCTGGAGCAGAGTGTGTTGAACTTGTCTGGAAGAGTTCTGTCAGTGCTGTCAGCTGTCTGGTGGGTAATTTTGTAATCAGTGATGTTCACTATCAGGCATGCAATTGCTAAGTCTCTTCATTACACAGAATTCAAATAAACCCTGGTTGCTGTTTTCGAAGAGTTTATATAGAGTCCTCAAATCTTTCTCTTATCTCCCTTATTTTTTTCCAAAGTATATATATATATATATATATATATATATATATATATCCTTGCAAAGTCATTTTGTACAGACAAAAGATTTGTGTAGTTGTTGCCTGCACTTGTTTTGTCCACTATCAATCATGTTGTTTGAACTTCATTTGGTCAACCAGTGGTGGATGGTATCTCTTCAGAGATCTATAGATCCAAATAAAGGTGACAATACCTAATACTTTCTCTGTGACAGTGCTTGTTTGCTTGACAATGCTTGGCTGAGCTGAGCTAACCATTCAAGCTTTACAGTCATTTGCGACCTCCTTTGCATACTTTTTGAATGGCTGTTTGGACTCCCAAGCAAAAGGTGTAAAGATAAATTATCTTTGACATATTCCATTTGTTACTGTAATATAGATTTCTGTTTTCACAAGATATTTTTTGTCTGGTTTTCCTCTTTTCATTTATCTCATCCTTTAGGGACAACTTTGGGAACTCACTGAATTCTGCTTTGATAAAATCAAGAACACCACTCAACAGTGACTGGTCTTTCTCGATCACTTAGGAAATCATTTCATTGTCTTTCCTGAGATATCTGACAAGTTCATAGGAGATGAAACTGCAGTTATATCATTATCATCAGACATGCAATTGGATCTCTCCCTCAGAGAGAATTCAAATTGCCCCAGTTACTGTCTTCCAAAGGTTCATATTGTCTGCCAACTTTCTCTTCCTCCCCTATGTCATTTTTCTTTCTTTTCTTGCTTTTGTCCTCTTTCAGTCTTATATATATATATATATATATATATATATATATATATATATAATAATAATGAAAATAATATTATCTATGATAAAGCTTAAGACAAGGTTTAGAGTCTGTCAGTAACTCTCACTCCAAATGCGAATGTCTTGACTTGCCATGGTATGAGTGTGCATGAAACTTAACTATGTGGCAAAAAAGAAGAGAAAAGAAAAAAAGAGAATAAAGCTCAGATACAAATAAACAAGCAATAACCCCCCCCCCCCCCCCAAAAAAAAACAACAACAACAACAACAACAAAAAACAAAAACAAAACAACAACAAAAAACAAAAACACCACCCAACAACAACAAACAAACAAACAAACAAAAAAAAAAAATCTAGAAGTCAAGCTATGGATTGACTGACAAAATGCCATCATAATCATCTCTTAATAATTACAGTTGATATAAAGATATATATCCTTTCCATCTCAGCAGGATTATACTCAAAGTAATATGGTACTAATTTGGCAGCAGTGCAGATTGGGCCACTGTTATTCCTGCCTTTTGATTCACTTACCTGTAGTAAAATCAGGTTAAGAATCCTTTGTTTTGACTTTTAAATGTCTTCAGTATTTTGTAGTTAAATGGTGTTTAAATCTATCAAATTGTTTTAAAATAACCTCTGTATATTTTGTGCTACCCACTGAAAGTTAAAAAAAATTGTTGTTTTTCAAATCATTAAGCTCACCAAGGCATGGAAATCCCAAGATTTCATTTGTCCATTGGTTTTATTATGTTGCAAAAAAAATACTGCACCACATATCCAAATTGCACACAAATCCACCAACTAGTTCAAAAGTTACAGATATTTTATCATTTTCCATGTTGCTTGCTTGTCTGTCGTGTGCCATTTTGAGCATTTTGATTACTTTGAATCCTAAAAAATTCTCTTCTTGGAACAGCCCAGAAAAAATTTGAGTTAGAATATATACACAAATGGTCTGAAATATGTATATTCAATCACACATGCACTATTTGTTAGCCAACAACATTTGGTCAAACTACCATCACCATGGAAATTTCACCTTGTTGAACTTACAAAATTTGTCATTTTTGAAGGACCCTACCTTTTGAAAGGTAAATACAAAAGACATATAATTAGCATTGTCAGCTCTTTGTATACTGCAGATTAATTTCTCCAACTGTCAAATCTACTGAATGCATGTTCTCCTTGTGGTTGGGGCTTAAAAATGGCTTCTTTTTTTAAGCTAGTGGAAAATGAAAATGGTAACGAACTTTAAAAGGCTGTATGTAATTCTGGAACAAGTTAAGATATCAGCAAAAACGTTTTTGCTATTTACTTGTCTTAAAAAGTTCTACATGAAAATTGGAATTTCATGTTATGCATCTGTACTTAAAATTCTACCTACTTACCATTTACATCAGCACACGATTTAGCTGAAGCCGCGACTCCACCACCACCATTCTGAGTTCCCTGCTGACTCTGACCACTTGTCCCTGAACTGGGGCTGTGCTTCAGTTGGTCAGCTGGCCGTCTGTTGAAGCGGTACTTCAGCAGAGAACTCAACGACCCGTTCTCTGACATTGTTACTGTCGTATTCTCCGATCTATAATTCAAACAAAACAAATATCAAAATTTGACATCGAGTTCAACTTGATGTGTGAAGTTCATTTTTCATCTGGTTAAAAGCAGCCATAAATTATAATTCCTCTCATCTAAAAGAAAGAAAAAAAGGAAAACTGCTCTGATACATACCACATGTGGTTAAATTTGAGAAACGGCTCGCACCAAAGAAGTCCAGTTGAAAATGACGAAGATTGAAACTGAAGATAAGAAAGAAAAAGAAAAGAAAAAAGTTGTTAATTTTAGAGCCTTTGTTTAGATATGTTTTCACCGATAAGAAGGAAATAAATAATACCATCATCAGCGCTAACACATCAGAGAAAACAAACACAAAAGAATTTACACAATGCAAGATAATCCGTACCCAAAACACCAAATACACTCCTTTCAAATAATTTTCCTTGCCTCGTCGGCGGCTATCGCAGCCATTAGGCTACAACATTGGTGATTTTTCATATGAAAGAGCTCACGTCATTTACTTCCCTTGTATGCTTGGGCTGTAATGAATAAATGCATTTACCGCTCTTTCACAGGCGCTTGTCTTTATCACATGTTTAAAGGTAACTTCTTTGTTGGTTGGTTGGTTTGTTTTTCCATGACAGGACTAGTATCAGTTTGTTGCTGGTTCTGTAGTTGGCGCATACTGAATATTTCAAAGTTTCCAGTGACCCACCAAACTCTGACATGGGTAGCCTGTGTACACATGATCTGCACACCACATTTTCTGGGGAGGGCAATCACTGAAGCCGCACTGGTAGGTCTACACATTTATCACTGTATTGTCATGGGAAATCCTAATAACCCCCACCCTTCACCATACAAGTGCACCGAAAGCGGGGATCCAGCCCAGGATTACTGTCGAGCAAGAATCGAACTGTAAAATCACTCGACCATCGCATCTTCGATTACGCGCATATCACAGTTATCATTATTATTTTACGATTGTACCGAAAATAATCACCGAAAAGCAGTAAATACAATATCAGTTTGGCTCCATCTCTAACTTGGCTGGGAAGAATTTAGATTCAGCTTTCAAACGAAAACGCACATGCCATGCTGAAATTAGAAAAAGGAAAGTGCATTTATCAAGCACCTATGAATTGGTGAATGAACCAGGCCTGTAACGATGCACTTTTTGTACAAATACATCGGATTTCTAGCAGCTTCTTGTGACAGTCAGTGCATCACATTAGCTTAGTTACCTGGAGACAATGTTGAACACACACATTATATCAGTTGTTAAAATACTTGTGATAAATGCTCTCTCTCACTCACACACACACACATCTAAACTTTTTTAAACAAATACTGGGTGTCCACAAAAAAAGCCACAAAGTTTAGCAATACTTGGTGAAATAGGTAAACACCCCTTAAGTTTAAAAGTGATTTGTCAAGTAATAAAATTTTGGTTTCACAGAACACAGGCACGAGAAAATTCGTATATCAAAATTGTGTATGATGACATGCTTACAGAGGAAACAAAACAGCGAACATGGATTAATTTCGTTGAAATTATATTACAGAATCTTGGCTTAGGACACGTTTGGAATAATCAGTCAACATTCAATATTCATAGACTTAGCCACGTTATAATGAGTAAACTAGAATATGGATATGTTTTATTCTGGAAGAGAAACAAATCTGAAAATAAACCTAAACTACTATTCTATAATAAAATTACTCGTGAATACAGAACCGAGCCTTATTTGCTTGAAGTATATCTTAATTATAATCAAAAACAATCATTGTGCAAATTAAGAATATCCTGTCATGATTTAGCAAGAGAAAAAGGCCGATATTTCAACATTCCAAAAGAAAGGAGACTATGTTTACAATGTCAAACAATAGAGGATGAATTTCATTTCTTAGATGACTGCGAATTATACAAAGAAATTAGAATAGAATTCATACAAAAAGTTCAAAATTACATCCCAGATATTATTAAACCCAGTCAGCTAATACTGGAAGACAAACTTGTGGGACTGTTTGGGAAATTTGTCAGTAACTGCTGTCAAAAACGCCATAGCGTGCAAGAGTGATTCAATGTCTTGTTCAATATTTATCTATTTTTGTTTTGCTTTTTTGTGCGTGGTTTCATGTAACTTTGCATGCGTGTCTTATAAACCTTGTTCAGGTTTAATTGACATTAAAATTGATTCTGATTCTGATTCTGATTCTGCATGCATGCATACATACATACATACATACCAGCTCTCTCTCTACATATAAAAAATATATATTTATATACATATATATATATATATATATATTTTTTTTTTTTTTTTTTTTTTTTTTTAACGATAAACATGTTCTTGAGAAAGACAAATAAACTGAGAAATAATTTCGTTAAGAATCCTCTTGAGATTATGACACCCCACAAGTTGGGACAATGACTAAATCATCGCAGAAACAGAGACAGAGAGAACAATTAAATGTCAAAAGCTTTTCAGCCCTAATGACATGCGGCAACAAGAATAATGATGAAGACTAAAAAGGAAGCAGTATCTCGACCATAAACTTTAATAAATTTGTTGTGAAAAAATCACAATACATCTGCAGAAAAATATGAATACCTGTAAGTGGCTGACTAAACTTAATTTGATCTTCCCTATGAACAACAAACGTTCCACCTTTAAATGCAGCTGAATGTATTGATACTTCCTGATTAATGTTAAGCATCAAAAAGATCTTTTTTTTCCACAAATATCACCAAAAGCTTTACAGTGAAACAAGAAACATAACACAACCTCCCGTAAAAAGTGCACTGACACCGGACAAGGAGAGTATGTGCGGGCCAGTTTTTTCACAAATATCACCAAAAGCTTTACAGTGAAACAAGAAACATAACCCAACCTCCCGTAAAAACTGCACTGACACCGGACAAGGAGAGTATGTGCGGGCCAGTTTTTTCACAAATATCACCAAAAGCTTTACAGTGAAACAAGAAACATAACACAACCTCCCGTAAAAAGTGCACTGACACCGGACAAGGAGAGTATGTGCGGGCCAGTTTGAAACCAATGTCCACAAGCATTTAGTCTGTGTGTTTAAGACCTCAATCTGGCGAGACTTATGCTGTGCCATTTGTTGGTCGTCACAGCTGAAACATATCTTTTTCTGTTTGAGAAAGAAGCGGAGAATCAAATGACTTTTAATGCACTTTGGCCATGGGCACACACACACACACACACACACACACACACACACACACACACACACACACACACACACAGAGTCTCTCCCCCCTCCCCCCCTCCCCCTCTCTCTATATATATATATCTTATTATTGTCATTATTTGTCAAAACAGATTTCTCTGTGTTAAATTCGGGCCGGTCTCCCCGGGGAGAGCACGTGGCCATAGTGCAGCGCCACCCATATTTTTAAAGTGGCTTTTTCTTCAGAGTCAGTCAGGATCAACCCGGTTGTTGTTGCCGTGAATTCAATCGTAAGTGCATGGGACACGGGACATCGGTTTATCGTCTGATGGGAAGAAGCAGGAGACACCCTGACCACCACTCAAGCTCTGATGGAGGGGTAGTGGGAGTAAAAATCCCGGTCCACACAATACTACAATGGCAATGAACGAACGTAGTTTTAAAAGAAGTGGCTTCCCAATCAGTTAATAATAAAGAATACCTTTTAACACTTGTCACAACTGCTACTGCTACTGAAGAATCTATAAACATGGCTGTCGATGAAAATATATGAAGGTGTGCATTCTTATACATGTATGTATAAATGCTGGTGTTTAGATATGTCAGGGTTTTTTTTCTTCCTTGGGCCATGATACTTTCTCAGTATCGTTGACTGTGCGATGAATCGTTTGTTGCTTTTTGTCGTTGTGTTGTCTGTCTGTTTTTTGTTGTTGTCAGTTATTGTTGTTTTTTTTTGTGTGTGTGTTTGTTGTTACTGTGTTGTTGTTTGTTTGTTGTTGTTGTTTACACACACACACACCTATATATATATATATATATATATATATATATATATATATATATATATAATACACAGGTGACAGCGTTGGAGCAGGTGAGCAAAGCGGAGGAGCTGAAATGAAGAGAACTGTTCTGGATATGTAACATTGGGACAGTTTTTGTTGGACTGAACTTGAGAAGCGACATCCATGGGTTTTCATTGTGAACTCCAATTCGTGGATTACCAGTCTGGTTTGTCGTAGTGGTTCGGGGGTTAGGGGGTGCACGGGAGGGGTAGTACCTCTAAAGGGGGGGCTTGTCACGCTCTTCCGGAAGTGGTTCGTCCTCTGTTGGTCCCCACCGGCACCCAACTCTCACCTATGGGTCCTAGAAGCTGCTAGCATGCGGCAGCGCCCAACCCCCAGGCAACAGCTTTGACAGGCTGGCTAAACTAGGTGAGGGTAGCCGACGGGTATCAAACCCTCGGTGAGTTAGGGCTTGTCTACCCAAGCATGTGAAGACAGGATCCGGCGGACTCTGAAACCTTCATGGTTCAACGGAGAGGAAGGCGGTTGCAGCAGAGCACTGTGGAGTGCTGAGGGCAGGATGAGGCACATAGGACATCCTGGTCATCCACTGCATCCGTTTCCATCTCCAGTCGTCTTGACCTCGTCTTGCCACTGGATACAGACGGTCTCGGACAAGAGAGTGAGGTCGACGGTGCGCAACTCCTCCTCACTATAAACAAAGTCATTGCCTAAGTCATCAGTCATCCTTCATCCCATACCATCATTTTCCCCAAGCCCTGTGGCGACAGGCGAGCGACGAAGCGACAGGTGTGGGTACACTGGCAGTCGTAGCCGCGGACCTGCACACAGGCGGCTCAGGCCATAGGGTCGTTTTTCACCGACTGGAGCAGCGGTGGAGATCAGCAGCCCCCTGAGCGACTGAGCAGCCCTCTTCAGGACAGCACTGCTCACCTCCATGGCATGAGGAAGGGGCTAGAAAAGGTGCCCTAAACATTGCCTGCTCCACACCACCCAAGTCAGCATACCGCGGCTGACGGGGACCCTACTCAAGCGGTCGACACACAAAGGAAAGAAAGAAGAAAACAAGGAGCACCCCATTGACCATTGCCACATGGAACGTGCGTACGCTTCTGGACAGAAGCGACTTAGCCAGACCACAGAGACGCACAGCACTCATTGCGAGTGAATTAGCCAGGTACAACATCGACATCGCTGCCTTAAGTGAGACCAGACTGGCAGAAGAAGGCGAACTCTGTGAGCGAGGCGCAGGCTACACCTTCTTTTGGAGTGGTCGCGGACCTGAGGAGAGACGTGAGGCTGGAGTTGGCTTTGCAGTGAAGACAACCCTCGTTGGCAAGCTGGCTGGCCCCCCGAAAGGAGTGAACGATCGCCTGATGATGATGAAACTCCCTATATGCAACGGGAAGAAGTTTACCACCATTGTCAGTGCCTACGCGCCCACCATGACCAACCAGGATGAGATCAAGGACAAGTTCTACGAGGACCTGAACGCTGTCATCACCACTGTTCCCAACGCAGACAAGCTCATCATTCTTGGTGACTTTAACGCGAGAGTTGGTTGCGAAAGCACCTCCTGGGAAGGCGTGATTGGGAAGCATGGGGTTGGTAACTGTAACAGCAATGGCCAACTACTTCTCCAGACATGTGCCGAGCACGACCTTCTTATCACAAACACCATCTTCTGCCTCCCTACCCGTAACAGGACGTCATGGATGCATCCTCGCTCTGGGCATTGGCATCTCATCGACTTTGTCATCGTCAGGAAGAGAGACAGGCAGGACGTACGAGTCACGAGGGCCATGTGCGGCGCCGAGTGCTGGACAGACCACCGCCTTATCGTCTCCAAGCTCAACCTCCGCATCCAGCCCAAGAGACGGCCTCAGGGCATGAAAGCACCCAAATGCCTGAATGTCAACAAGCTGGAGCTAGGCAACATCAAGCAGAGCTTTGCTGACACCCTGGAGGAACGCCTTGAGTCCACCATGCTGGACAACCAGAATGTGGAGGCAGCATGGGGCGCACTGCATGAGACGGTGTTCAACACTGCCATGGAGTGCCTGGGGCCTTCTGTCAGGAAGCACAAAGACTGGTTTGATGAGAACTGCACTGAGATCAAGCAGCTGCTAGAAGACAAACGCCAAGCCTACAGAGCCCACATTGAAGATCCCAAGTCACAGTCAAAGAAAGACATACTGAAGAGCGCACACAGCACCATCCAGCTGAAGCTGTGGCAGATGCAGGATTCCTGGTTGAGCAACAAAGCTGATGAGATCCAGGGCTTTGCAGACATGAAGAACTTCTATAACGGCCTGAAAGAAGACTACGGTCCCACCACCTCCGGATCTGCTCCACTCCTCAGTGCTGATGGTTCTACCCTGATCACTGACAAGGACGGGATCCTTGAGAGATGGGCTGAACACTTTGACAGCATACTGAACCGCCCTTCCACCATCAATGATGAAGCCATTGACCGACTCCCCCAGGTGCCAGTCAGTGAGTCGTTGGATGCCGTTCCAACTTTGGAGGAGACCCAGAAAGCTATCCGTCTGCTATCTAATGGCAAAGCCCCTGGCTCAGACTCCATTCCAGCTGAGGTCTACAAAGAAGGTGGTATGGCGCTGACTGAGAAGCTTCATCAGCTGTTCCAGCTCATCTGGCAGCATGAGGCAGTTCCACAGGACGTCAAAGACGCTTCCATCATACACCTGTACAAGCGCAAAGGAAATCGTCAGGCCTGTGACAACCATCGTGGAATATCCCTGCTGTCCGTCGCAGGCAAGACTCTGGCCAGAGTGCTACTCAACCGTCTCATAGCGCACCTTGAGAAAGGTCTCCTACCAGAGAGCCAGTGTGGCTTCCGGAAAGAACGCGGGACTATCGGCATGGTGTTTGCTGCCAGGCAGCTCCAGGAGAAGTGTCAGGAACAGAACGCCGACCTTTACTTCACCTATGTCGATCTGACCAAGGCCTTCAATACTGTTAGCGGAGATGGCCTTTGGAGAATCATGGCGAAGTACGGATGTCCCAGAAAGTTCATCACCATCATACGGCAACTACACGATGGGATGCTGGCCCGAGTCCAAGACAACGGAGAGACTTCAGAACCATTCCCTGTCTCCAACGTAGTCAAGCAAGGGTGTGTTCTTGCTCCCACCCTGTTCAGTCTCATGTTTTCAGCCATGCTGACAGGTGCCTTCAAAGACGCTGACGTAGGCATTGGCATCAGGTACCACACAGATGGCTCACTCTTCAACCTCAGGAGGCTTCAAGCAAAAACCAAGGTGAGGACAGACACTGTCAACGACTTCCTGTTTGCTGATGACTGTGCTCTCAAAGCTGCCTCCGAAGCTGACATGCAACACAGTGTCGACAAGTACTCTGCTGCCTGTGACAACTTTGGCCTCACAATCAGCACAATGAAGACTGAGGTGATGCACTAGCCAGCTCTAGGAAAGCTTTACGTTGAACCAAACATCTTCATCAACGGGCAACGACTGAACGCGGTGGACAAGTTCACATACCTGGGCAGCACGCTCTCTCGCACAGTTGTCATCGACGACGAGGTGAATGCCAGATTCGCCAAAGCCAGCGCTGCCTTCGGCAGACTCCATAAGAACGTTTGGAACAGGAGAGGCATCACCCTGGAGACGAAGCTCAAAGTATACAAGTCCATAGTTCTCACCACACTGCTCTATGGATGTGAATCATGGACGGTCTACAAACGCCACGCCAAAAAGCTGAACCACTTCCACACCACCAGCCTCAGAAAACTTCTCGGCATAAAGTGGCAAGAGAAGATCCCTGACACAGAGGTGCTCACTCGTGCAAACTTGCCCAGCATCAACACCATCTTGATGCAGGCCCAGCTGCGCTGGGCAGGCCATGTAGTTCGCATGCCAGACCACCGGCTCCCCAAGAAACTGCTGTACGGCGAACTCCAACATGGCAAGCGCTCCCATGGAGGCCAAAAGAAGCGCTTCAAAGCCACTCTGAAAGCTTCTCTGAAGGCCTTCAACATCAGCCACGACACATGGGAGCTGAATGCAATGGACAGACCAAAGTGGCGTTCAGCTGTCCACAATGGCGCCAAATCCTGTGAGGCCAACAGAATCGCTGCAGCAGAGCAATGCAGACAGGCCAGGAAAAGCAGTGCCAGCAAGTCCCCGACAGCCGCCACCATTCCCTGTCCACGCTGCGTCAGAACCTTCCGGGCGCGGATTGGCCTGACCAGTCATCTGCGCACCCACAGAGCCCAACCCACCCACCCCCAGGACGACTAGATGGTCCTCGTCGATCCCGACGGACGAACCACACACACGGTCACTGAGATACAGAGAGATGGAGAGTGTGATTGAGAAAGAGAGATGTGTACATGGACAATTGAAGGAATATTTAGAACATGATATCTTTACGTAGTAGAAGACGTCATGTCAGCTTAGGTCAGACAGATGACGTAAAAAATAACATTACGTCACCTGTTATAAGTGTAGTCTGTGACCAAGCTGCCAAATGGCAGCGAAAATTCATATTTTATTTTTATATTTTTATTTTTTTGTTTACCAAAATAGGTGTTGGTTTTCAACTTTGTGTGTGTGTGTGTGTGTGTGTGTGTGTGTGTGTGTGTGTGTGTGTGTGTGTGTGTGTGTGTTCTTTAGTTTAACGTCTTTTCACTGTATGTGATATTAGACGAGAGAAGGAAATAAAATCGACTGGGTGGAGGGGAGGGCTGGGGAGGGGGGGATTACTGTGTGCGCATGCGGGTAAGTGAAAGTGTGTGTGCGTGTGCGCGCACGTGCGTGCGTGCGTGTCTGTGTGTGTGTGTGTGTGTGTGTGTGTGTGTGTGTGTGTGTGTTACATATAGAAAATGATTGATTTAAGTTTTGTTTAAAAAAAATCATAACATATTTCTAATGAAAAACCAGCAACTGTAACAGCGAACAAACTGGACTATTTAACAAGGAGTTGAAAAAGTCATACATTAGCAATGAACTGCTGAAGATCGTCAACACTGAAGATGATTTCAGTTCAGGGATTTGAGACTTTAACATATTGCAAGTTGGTATAGGATCAGCTGTTATGTGAGCACCACAGATGCAAAAAAAACATTACTGACATATTTTGTCTTAAAACAATTCATTTTCCATCTGCAGATTAGAGAAATGATTTGCCTCTTATGAATATCATTGTGGTAATGTCTTCCCATGAAACCACACATTTTCTGTATATTCTTATGTAACTCCGAGTTACCGGTGTGTTTTTCTTCAAGCTGAAAATTTGACCATTGGACTTTTTCTACCATGGTGTAACATTCCTGTAGTGAAAGCGAAATATTTAAATCTAACTCCTTTATGGAACTTCTAGCTCCTTTTTTAGCCAAAATGTCAACTTTTTCATTATAGTAAAAACCGCAATGTGTGTGTGTGTGTGTGTGTGTGTGTGTGTGTGTGTGTGTGTGTGTGTGTGTGTGTGTGTGTGTGTGTGTGTGTGTGTGTGTGAGTGTGTTGAAATATCTTCTTTATATGCAATGAAATAGAAATACCCTCGCAAATTAATTGCCGCTGTAGTACACTGCTATTGGTCAATGTGTTAATGCTATATTTGTGATAATGATGATGATTATGTTTTTCGATTGAGAAATATAACCTTCAATGCAAGGGACAAAAAAAAGTAGAAGAAAAAGAAAAAGAAAAAAATCCAGTCCAGTTGGCCTACCTTTTGGTTCTCTGGAAACCTTGTGGAGCCCTGGAGAAAGATGAGTGTCCAGTTAGTTTTCATAGTTTGTGGAAAAGATGCTTTGTAACGCACTTCGTATTTGTTCGCTTCTTTTGTGTGTCACGTCCATCCATTGACGCGCGCAAAGTGATATTCGTCCGACAGTGGTCAAACCGAACTTGAGCATCGGTTGTGGAGCTTACACAGAGTTGTTTCAGTTTCCAGGAGGCGTCAAAAGCGAGCCGTGTTCCTTTCACCACATGTGCATCAGAAAGACAAAGGGGCAGATGCCTGACGCGCTGGTCAGCCTGGAGAGCCCGCCATAGTTATGAACAAAACATTAAGAATGAAATAGAAACCAAATGACCAGCTCACTTGTGCAAACACACACACACACACACACACACACACACAGAGTGAGAGAGAGAGAGACATGACGCACATGCACCAGTTTGCAGTCTCACAGACGACCAGGCTTGCAAGAGAAAGACAGAAGGAAAAGAAATCGCTGTGCACGGAGAACTCTTGTGACTGACTGAAGAAATGTCATGATTATTGTATTGGCTGGCTGATTTAATTCAGTCATAGCAGAACGGACATCGACAAATGGATTCAAGGTTCAGTATGCCTACTTCATAAATATATAAAAGTAACGAATGGATGAACGCATAGATATATAGAGATGAGCCCCCTCCCCCTTCCCCCTCCCCGAAACAGATGTGGTGTAGCATGTATGGATGAGTCCGCACGCTCTTTTACAGCCTTGAAACTGCAACTGTTACTTAATCATTTATTTACAGTTTATATTTACAACGTGCACGCCTGCAACCTGAATCTTTTCGTCTTAGTTTTCGGTTCACCCAATAACAGAGCAGCCAGTGTTCTGGACGAAAACATGCAGCACTCAACTGATTTCCTGGTCACAGGTGCACGTGCAGTAAACTTGGCCCCGTTTTTCTTCTTATCACACTCAACTACTGCTGTGCGTGATAAGTGTCCGTTTGTAATGGGAGATGGTGGCGATGGGATAGAGGGGAGGAGATGGGAGAGGGGACATTTTTTTCGTGCAGCGCGTGCCAGTGGCAGGGAAGGGGGAGGGGTATGGTGGTTGTGAGGGGCAGGTGTCTATCTTCAAGTCATTCACGTCTGCCAGTGAAGCCGCCAGAGTTCCGCCTCACTGATTTCGTTGGGGGGGGGGGGGGGAGAAAAAAAGAAAAAGAAAAAAAAGCCGCGAGTTTGTGTGTGTTACAGAAGGGAGCCCTCTCACAGACAGAAAAAAAGGCTTCCATGTTATGAGTCGTATCATCTTGAAATCAGTTGTGAGAGAGAAAAACAAAAGCAGAGTGTTGTTTCAATGTGAATGCAATGATTCTCACACATTTACATCGCCGCTTCACAGTAGACACAGTGACAAGGTATGGAGTGGTCACAGTAGACACAGTGACAAGGTATGGAGTGGTCACAGTAGACACAGTGACAAGGTATGGAGTGGTCACAGTAGACACAGTGACAAGGTATCGAGTGGTCACAGTAGACACAGTGACAAGGTATCGAATGGTCACAGTAGACACAGTGACAAGGTATGGAGTGGTCACAGTAGACACAGTGACAAGGTATGGAGTGGTCACAGTCGACACAATGACAAGGTATGGAGTGGTCACAGTAGACACAGTGACAAGGTATCGAGTGGTCACAGTAAACACAGTGACAAGGTATGGAGTGGTCACAGTAGACACAGTGACAAGGTATGGAGTGGTCACAGTAGACACAGTGACAAGGTATCGAGTGGTCACAGTAGACACAGTGACAAGGTATGGAGTGGTCACAGTAGACACAGTGACAAGGTATGGAGTGGTCACAGTAGACACAGTGACAAGGTATGGAGTGGTCACAGTAGACACAGTGACAAGGTATCTAGTGGTCACAGTAGACACAGTGACAAGGTATCGAGTGGTCACAGTAGACACAGTGACAAGGTATGGAGTGGTCACAGTAGACACAGTGATAAGGTATCGAGTGGTCACAGTAGACAAAGTGATAAGGTATCAATCAAGTGGTCACAGTAGACACAATGACAAGGTATGGAGTGGTCACAGTAGACACAGTGACAAGGTATCGAGTGGTCACAGTAGACACAGTGACAAGGTATGGAGTGGTCACAGTAGACACAGTGACAAGGTATGGAGTGGTCACAGTAGACACAGTGACAAGGTATGGAGTGGTCACAGTCGACACAGTGACAAGGTATGGAGTGGTCACAGTAGACACAGTGACAAGGTATGGAGTGGTCACAGTAGACACAGTGACAAGGTATCGAGTGATCACAGTAGACACAGTGACAAAGTATCGAGTGGTCACAGTAGACACAGTGACAAGGTATGGAGTGGTCACAGTAGACAAAGTGATAAGGTATCAATCAAGTGGTCACAGTAGACACAATGACAAGGTATGGAGTGGTCACAGTAGACACAGTGACAAGGTATCGAGTGGTCACAGTAGACACAGTGACAAGGTATCGAATGGTCACAGTAGACACAGTGACAAGGTATGGAGTGGTCACAGTAGACACAGTGACAAGGTATCGAGTGGTCACAGTAGACACAGTGACAAGGTATGGAGTGGTCACAGTAGACACAGTGACAAGGTATCGAGTGGTCACAGTGGACACAGTGACAAGGTATCGAGTGGTCACAGTAGACACAGTGACAAGGTATGGAGTGGTCACAGTAGACACAGTGATAAGGTATCGACTGGTCACAGTAGACACAATGACAAGGTATGGAGTGGTCACAGTAGACATAGTGACAAGGTATGGAGTGGTCAAAGTAGACACAGTGACAAGGTATCGAGTGGTCACAGTAGACACAGTGACAAGGTATGGAGTGGTCACAGTAGACACAGTGATAAGGTATCGAATGGTCACAGTAGACACAGTGACAAGGTATCGAGTGGTCACAGTAGACACAGTGACAAGGTATCGAGTGGTCACAGTAGACACAGTGATAAGGTATGGAGTGGTCACAGTAGACACAGTGACAAGGTATCGAGTGGTCACAGTAGACAAAGTGACAAGGTATCGAGTGGTCACAGTAGACACAGTGACAAGGTATGGAGTGGTCACAGTAGACACAGTGACAAGGTATGGAGTGGTCACAGTAGACACAATGACAAGGTATCGAGTGGTCACAGTAGACACAGTGACAAGGTATGGAGTGGTCAAAGTAGACACAGTGACAAGGTATCGAGTGGTCACAGTAGACACAGTGACAAAGTATCGAGTGGTCACAGTAGACACAGTGACAAGGTATGGAGTGGTCACAGTAGACACAGTGACAAGGTATGGAGTGGTCACAGTAGACATAGTGACAAGGTATGGAGTGGTCACAGTAGACACAGTGACAAGGTATCGAATGGTCACAGTAGACACAGTGACAAGGTATGGAGTGGTCACAGTAGACACAGTGACAAGGTATGGAGTGGTCAAAGTAGACACAGTGACAAGGTATGGAGTGGTCACAGTAGACACAGTGACAAGGTATGGAGTGGTCACAGTAGACACAGTGACAAGGTATCGAGTGGTCACAGTAGACACAGTGACAAGGTATCGAGTGGTCACAGTATGGAACGACACCGTCACGCCGAGTCACGACCCAACACACAGCACGACACACCAATGTGCTGTCTGATCCAGTACTATGCAGCGCAGCGTGTCGTGCTGTGCACGCTAATGGAATGCAAACGCTACGGCTCACACAAAACAGCACAACTCTACTACACAACACAACTGACACAACTCAACGCAAAGCAACACTGACAACACAACACAACGTAACGCCGCAGCACAACTGACACAACGCAACACCACGCAACGTAATGCAACACAGCGCAACACCACCGACACAACGCAACACATCACAACGGACACAACACAACCGACCCGACTCAACGCGACGCAACGCACCACAGCACAACACTTTGTATACCACAACACAACTGACACAAGACAACACAACACAACACAACTCAGCTTGACGCAACGCAACACAACGCAAATCAAATCAACTGAACTGTGACCAGACCTGACAACGGTGGTACAAAAAGTTCAAATAGGCAGGGATATAGTGACAAAAATCACGATTTCCTCAGCAGTTTAACTCCATTTCCTTCACAGTGAATAATTATTGTGACAACGTCTTCCGAATGGGACGAGTGTCAAAATCAAGGGAGGGAAATTGTTTTTCAAAATGCTTTTTTTTTTTTTTAATGATGATTAGTTCCCTTTAAACCGCTGGTAACTGAATGAGAGAAACGGCAGATGCACACACACACACACACGTGTGTGTGTGCGCGCGCGCGCGCGCGCGCGCGCGCGCGTGTGTGTGTGTGTGTGTGTGTGTGTGTGTGTGTGTGTGTGTGTGTGAAAATAAGAAAAAAAACAAACGAAGGAGCAGGCATCTTTGTGTGTGTGTGTTATTTTTCAGATGTCATGGTGGACTTCCCTGACAAAAAGTCGATCATGACGTATCTCATGTGCCTGTACCAAGCCCTCTCTCTCCCTCCCCGCGCCCACTCCCACCACCCCCTTCCACAGGGAAAGGCTGTACCCACCTCCTCCCCACCCCTCCACCATCCATGTCCTTCCACCCGTCCTCAGTCATCGTCATCGGCGTGGTCTTCAGTTCGGGAGAGCGGTTCGCAAAATACTGCCGTGACGGAGGTAAGCAGTGGTGATTTGTTTATTTATTTTTTCTGAGTGCTGCACGCATTTTCTTTTTTGAAAAGAGAAAAAAAAGGCGGTTCAAATCACGCGCGCGCGCACACACACACACACACACACACACACACACACATATATATATATATATATATATGTATATATATATATATATGTATATATATATATATATATATGTATATATATATATATATATATATATATATATATATATATATATATATATATATATATGTATATATATATATATATATATATATATATATATATATATATATATATATATATATATATATATATATATGTCTGCTCGACAATTTGAATCATTTTTCTTACAAACGAACAGACAGTGCGGTTTGAGTTATGTAACTTTTATCGAAAAGTATCATGGCGTCTAAGTTTTTTGTTTGTTAATCCATTATCAACTTCTTTTGTTTCTGTTTTCTCAAGTTTTAATCACAATCTTTGAGAATCAGATAAACTGGTTTGAATAATCATCAAGTTTTCAAGTTTTAATTATCCTGTCACTCCTATTGGAGTATGGAGGATTACTGCAAAATAAAGTTTTCATGCCCAGAACAATCATTTCCAAATACACAACAATGTCACATAAAAGTTGAGAAAACACAAGTCTTTTAACTCCAAAAGTGTAGCAAGGCAACATTTGCAAATCTAATCATCTTACTTACAGCAAAAATGGCTTTTTTTGTGCCTCCTTTGAGCATATTACAAAAATTAAAAACCGATTTTGAGACAAGTATTTTTTTAGGAACATATCTATTTCGTAACTGATCATAATTGGGACATTCCATTATAAAATGAAACTCATCCCCAGTCACAGACATGTTACAAACCTTACAAAGCCGTAACTCTCGTGGTATGCCTTTGTGTCTCCCTGTTTCTATTTCCAGCTTATCATTACTACTTCGAAATCTGAAGAAACTGATAACGTAAGTATCAGGCATTTGACTTATATATCTCTACCAAATCCACTTTTGAAATTTCGATAAAACAAACATTTACTACTCGCCTCAAGAGCATGTCTCCTTAGATTTTGAAAACTATCTCTAAAAGCAATGTTGACATTCTTGCAGAAAGATTCCCTCTCTAAGAAGAATTGAGCATCCCAAACACAGTCAAACCCTGTTTCTATTAAAATTTGTCTGATATAACTCATCCATTTTGGAGAATAAATACCATTTCGATATTAATCAAGTAATATCAAATATATTTTCCTATAATATTTTTCTGTTGTTTGATATCGCTAAGCTAGTCCAAAATCGAACTAATCTCATTTTCACTGACACACTAATTGGATAAATACCAGTTTCTCCATAAACAATTTGGGTCATTGTACACGCGTTTCAAAAATTTCAATTCTATTTTTTCAAGTATATCTACATTTACGTAACCCCATCACAGTACACAGAACGCCTCATTGTTATCATTATTTTCGCTGAGTGATACCTGTTGAAGTGGCAAGAGCTTGTTTTAACCCCTTGGTTGCTGCCGACACTTACGCACGTCAGTGAACAGGTGTTGCCAAACTGAGATGACTACAGGTCAGTACATTAGTCAACAGTGAGATGACTACAGGTCAGTACATTAGTCAACAGTGAGATGACTACAGGTCAGTACATTAGTCAACAGTGAGATGACTACAGGTTAGTACACTAGTCAACAGTGAGATGACCACAGGTCAGTACATTAGTCACCAGTGAGATGACTACAGGTTAGTACATTAATCACCAGTGAGATGACTACAGGTCAGTACATTAGTCAACAGTGAGATGACTACAGGTTAGTACATTAATCAACAGTGAGATGACTACCGGTTAGTACATTAGTCACCAGTGAGATGACAACAGGTCAGTACATTAGTTACCAGTGAGATGACTACAGGTTAGTACACTAGTCACCAGTGAGATGACTACATGTCAGTACATTAGTCAACAGTGAGATGACTACAGGTTAGTACATTAGACAACAGTGAGATGACTACAGGTCAGTACATTAGTCAACAGTGAGATGACTACAGGTCAGTACATTAGTCAACAGTGAGATGACTACAGGTCAGTACATTAGTCACCAGTGAGATGACTACAGGTTAGTACATTAATCACCAGTGAGATGACTACAGGTCAGTACATTAGTCAACAGTGAGATGACTACAGGTCAGTACATTAATCAACAGTGAGATGACTACATGTCAGTACATTAGTCACCAGTGAGATGACCACAGGTCAGTATATTAGTCACCAGTGAGATGACTACAGGTTAGTACACTAGTCAACAGTGAGATGACCACAGGTCAGTACATTAGTCAACAGTGAGATGACTACAGGTTAGTACATTAATCACTAGTGAGATGACCACAGGTCAGTACATTAGTCACCAGTGAGATGACTACAGGTCAGTACATTAATCACCAGTGAGATGACTACAGGTCAGTACATTAGTCACCAGTGAGATGACTACAGGTCAGTACATTAGTCAACAGTGAGATGACTGCAGGTCAGTACATTAGTCAACAGTGAGATGACTACAGGTCAGTACATTAATCAACAGTGAGATGACTACAGGTTAGTACATTAATCACCAGTGAGATGACTACAGGTTAGTACATTAGTCAACAGTGAGATGACTGCAGGTTAGTACATTAATCACCAGTGAGATGACTACAGGTCAGTACATTAGTCACCAGTGAGATGACTACAGGTCAGTACATTAGTCAACAGTGAGATGACTGCAGGTTAGTACATTAATCACCAGTGAGATGATTACAGGTTATATACATTAGTCAACAGTGAGATGACTACAGGTCAGTACATTAGTCACCAGTGAGATGACTACAGGTCAGTACATTAGTCAACAGTGAGATGACTACAGGTTAGTACATTAGTCAACAGTAAGATGACTACAGGTTAGTACATTAGACAACAGTGAGATGACTACAGGTTAGTACATTAGTCACCAGTGAGATGACTACAGGTTAGTACATTAGTCACCAGTGAGATGACTACCGGTTAGTACATTAGTCACCAGTGAGATGACTACAGGTTAGTACATTAGACAACAGTGAGATTACTACAGGTTAGTACATTAGTCACCAGTGAAATGACTACCGGTTAGTACATTAGTCACCAGTGAAATGACTACAGGTCAGTACATTAGTCACCAGTGAAATGACTACAGGTCAGTACATTAGTCAACAGTGAGATGACTACAGGTCAGTACATTAGTCACCAGTGAGATGACTACAGGTCAGTACATTAGTCACCAGTGAGATGACTACAGGTCAGTACATTAGTCACCAGTGAGATGACTACAGGTCAGTACATTAGTCACCAGTGAGATGACTACAGGTCAGTACATTAGTCAAGAGTGAGATGACTACAGGTCAGTACATTAGTCAACAGTTTTTCTTTGGAAGTCTTCCTCTGCAGACTGTATTACTGTTGTTCAGCAAACTCGGTCATTACACTAAAAGTTACTCAAGAAGTGGCGCATGCGTTTCAAGTTTATACCACACTCTGACTGGTTTCGTTTTAAGACTCAGCAGTCTAGGGGTTTAAAAAGTAAAGGCATTTGCAAACGAGTGGGGGAAGGGGTGGAAGTGAAAAGATTCACTTATTCAACTTGATGCAGCTAAAAAAGGGAAGAAGGGGAGTAAGAGGAAGGTTTGTTGTGAAGGGGAGGGAGGTGTGTGTGTGTGTGTGGCGGGGGGAAGGGAGGGGGAGGGGGGATGGCGAGGGGGTGGGGGGGTGAAAGGAGTGTGGGGGTTGAGGGGGCGGGGAGAAGGTTCGTCTGTTGTTTTTTTTTTTATTTTTTTTTTTTTAATCTCCTCAAAGGCGTGTTGTTGTTGTGAGCCGCGAGAGAGAGAGAGAGAGAGAGAGAGAGAGAGAGTGAGAGAGAGAGAGAGAGAGAGTTCTCTTCCCATCCCCTGGGAGCTGCGTGTACGTGCTGGCAGCAACAGAGCGCCTGGACTGGTGTAAACGTTATCTGCCAGCCACGCCATCACTCACCCCCTCACCCTACACTTACCTGCCTTTTCCACTGTTGTCATTTTGTTTCTGAAGAAGGGAGGGACGGGGGGGGGGGGAGTGGGGGGGTGGGGGGGCGGGACAAGAACCCATTCAAAACAACCAGAGGCTTTCTCTCAGTGCGTCTGTTCACGCACACGCACACAGACACACACACACACACACACACGCGCGCTCGCATACATACATACATACATACATACATACATACATACACACATACATACATACACACATACACACATGCATACATGCATACATACAGAGAGCAATCTGTTGTGACAGTATTCAGTAGAAACATTCAATACCTAGTACAGCACAGAACAGCACCGTACAATACAGCACAGCACAGCACAGCACAATACAGCACGGCACAGCACAGCACAATACAGCACGGCACAGCACAGTACAATACAGCACAGCACAGTACAATACAGCACAGCACAGTACAATACAGCACAGCACAGCACAATACAGCACGGCACAGCACAGCACAATACAGCACAGCACAGCACAGTACAATACAGCACGGCACAGCACAGTACAACACAGTACAGCACAGCACAGTACAATACAGCACAGCACAGTACAATACAGCACAGCACAGTACAATACAGCACAGCACAGTTCAATACAGCTCAGCACAGTACAATACAGCATAGCACAGTACAATACAGCTCAGCACAGTACAATACAGCTCAGCACAGTACAACACAGTACAGCACAGCACAGTACAATACAGCACAGCACAGTACAATACAGCTCAGCACAGTACAACACAGTACAGCACAGCACAGTACAATACAGCACAGCACAGTACAATACAGCTCAGCACAGTACAATACAGCACAGCACAGTACAATACAGCTCAGCACAGTGCAATACAGCTCAGCACAGTACAATACAGCTCAGCACAGTACAATACAGTATAGCACAGTACAATACAGCTCAGCACAGTACAATACAGCTCAACACAGTACAACACAGTACAGCACAGCACAGTACAATACAGCTCAGCACAGTACAATACAGCTCAGCACAGTACAATACAGCTCAGCACAGTACAATACAGCACAGCACAGTACAATACAGCACAGCACAGTACAATACAGCACGGCACAGCACAGTACAATACAACGCAGCACAGCACAGTACAATACAGCACAACACAGTACAATACAGCACGGCACAGCACAGTACAACACAGCACAGCACAGCACAGTACAACACAGCACAGCACAACACAGCACAGTACAACACAGCACAGCACAGTACAACACAGCACAGCACAGCACAGTACAACACAGCACAGCACAGCACAGTACAATACAGCACAGCACAGCACAACACAGCACAGCAAAGTACAACACAGCACAACACAGCACAGCACAGTACAACACAGCACAGCACAGCACAGCACAACACAGCACAGTACAACACAGCACAGCACAACACAGCATAGCACAGTACAACACAGCACAGCACAACACAGCACAGCACAGTACAACACAGCACAGCACAACACAGCAAAGCACAGTACAACACAGCACAACACAGCACAGCACAGTACAACACAGCACAGCACAACACAGCACAGCACAGTACAACACAGCACAGCACAACACAGCACAGCACAGTACAACACAGCACAGCACAACACAGCACAGTACAACACAGCACAGCACAGCACAACACAGCACAGTACAACACAGCACAGCATATCACAGCACAACACAGCACAGCATATCACAGTGCAACACAACGCAGCACAGTACAACACAGCACAGCACAACACAGCACAGCAGAGTACAACACAGCACAGCAGATCACAGCACAACACAGCACAGCATATCACAGTGCAGCACAACGCAGCACAGTACAACACAGCACAGCACAGCACAACACAGCACAGCACAGTACAACACAGCACAGCATATCACAGCACAACACAGCACAGCATATCACAGTGCAGCACAACGCAGCACAGTACAACACAGCACAGCACAACACAGCACAGCACAGCACAACACAGCACAGCACAGCACAACACAGCACAGTACAACACAGCACAGCACAGTACAACACAGCACAGCATATCACAGCACAACACAGCACAGCATATCACAGTGCAACACAGCGCAGCACAGTACTTCACAGCACAGCGCAGTGCAATATAGCACAGTACAGCACAGTAAAGTACAACACAGCACATCACATCACAGTACAACACAACACAGCACAGTACAGTACAGCACAGCAGAACACAGTATAATACAACATAGCACAGTACAGCACAACACAGTATAGTACAGCACAGCATAGAACAGTATAGTACAACACCGCACAACACAGTATAGCACAACACAGCAAAACATAGTATTGTACAACACAGCACAGCACAGTACAACACAACACAACACAACACAACACAACATAGTACTTTTAGTACTATGCAATGCAATGCAGACATAATTATCACAATACACGTGTCAAAAATGATTATAGTCCACGTCAAGAGTTTGACAACTTTTATACCTACACACACACACACACACACACACACACACACACACACACACAGATATATATATATATATATATATATATATATATATATATATATATATATATATATATAGAGAGAGAGAGAGAGAGAGAGAGAGAGAGAGAGAGAGAGAGAGATGTAAAGCACGAAGGTACCAACATACACCACAACCGAATACGAAGTCCGGCTGCCCAAAAACAGCAAGGCAAAACGTTAGGAAAAAAAAGAAGAAGAAGAAAAAAAGCTCTTCCCTACAGGGGGTAGAAAGGTAAAAGCAAAGTGGAGATATTTCCCTTCACCGGTGTTGAAATGCTGGGAGCATGGGCTTTCACATCTTTGCTGCTCATTTAGTCTGGCAGAAAGCACCGGGACCTCTCAAAAAAGGTCTCATAATTGTTTTCAGCGGTTTTGGGTTCCTTAATATGTATACACCAAATATCCGACTGATGCCACCTTGTCATCATTGAGCATTTAAAAAACAAAACAAAACAACAACAAAAACCCAAACAAAACCGCATTCTCTCCTTTTCGTCCACACGCCACACTATCGCCGCGAAGACCATGTGCGCCAGTACCGCTGGCTGTCAGCAGCTGACTTAACTCTTTCCATACGAACGGCGAAAGAGACGACGTTAACAGCGTTTCACCCCAATTACCATCATCAAAATATTGCAAGCGGAAGGCTCTTATACTGAAGAGGTAAATGTTGACAAAGAATACCACAATTCTGACGACGGAAGCTAAAGGTTGGGTCATTCAGACACCCACTGGACATCCGAGGGGTCTGTGCAGAAGAGAAGAGAGAACTGGCAGTTAACTGAGGAATGTCCCGCCTGTCATCACCAGTGTCTGGTCTTCCGCCTCCCATCCCCTAGAGAGACCGTGGCACCATAAAACAGCCACCCTTTTCACTGCAGTGCCACCTACCTCTAGCCAATATTTCAAAATACCGGCACAACTGTTGATGGTAACATAATATTACGTTTGTAATTTTAATTGCATTTCTATACATCCTGTGTCCCTTTCTTCTAACAGTTTGTTTGACCACAAATTTATCCGTGGCCAAAATCTGAATGGCATCGCGGGATTTCCACTATTTTGGAATTTGAATGGAACGTTCTGTAACAACGCACACAGTTTTAAAGTGAGTGTAACTTATTTCACACTGAAATATTTCTCAGTAATCCGTATTTTATTATGTTCGCGAGTTGTTCATCAGTTGTTTCAGTTGCTTGGAATGTGTGCGTAAAAACAGATTGATTGTTCAGTTGTTTGACATATTTGTGGAATACACTGTTTATGATTCTGCCGCTAATGTGATATTTGTAACGAGAACACGAGAACGATTACATTCTGAAACAACGTTCATGTCAGTCATAGCTTAAGCAGACTGCTGGGTTAAAATGAATGTATGGTAAAATATTCGCATCGTAAGTCTGTTTTCCTGTTCCGTATTTTTCAGCTTTGATGAACGCAGTTCAAGGAACATGTTTTGAAAATATACATAATAAACATGTCGGAGTGTCCTCTGTGTGTGTGTGTATGTGTGTATGTGTGTGTGTGTGTGTGTGTGTGTGTGTGTGTGTGTGTGTGTGTGTGTGTGTGTGTGTGTGCGCGCGCGCGCGTGTGTGTGAGAGAAAGAGAGAGAGAGAGATAGAGAGAGAGAGAGAGTGTGTGTGTGTGTGTGTGCGTGTCTGTGTGCATGCGTGCGTGCGTGCGTGTGAGTGGGTGGGTTGAAGGTTGTTTGTAACAGAGGGAGAAACAGAGACACAGAGAGAGAATGCCTGTCTGTCTGTCTGTGTGCACGCCCACG
Source organism: Babylonia areolata (assembly GCF_041734735.1). Lineage (NCBI taxonomy): Eukaryota > Metazoa > Mollusca > Gastropoda > Neogastropoda > Buccinidae > Babylonia > Babylonia areolata. The sequence continues at coordinate 38,552,836 of NC_134881.1, read as the reverse complement.
CGCATGTGTGCACATACTGAACATACCTCTGTCTTTTTTTTCAACTGGTGGGAGAGGAACTTTGCTACTTCCAGCAGCATACATCTTTACATAAAAAACTGTAAAGTTTGTTCTCTGTTCGCTGCCATCTTAACCGTGGGTCCACTTGAACATCTCTTCACATCAATCGCTACCTGAAACGCAAAAAACAAGCCAGTACCACATCCAACGCAACAGTCGCCTTCCAAAAAAGTCAGAAGGTCATGGTCCAGGTGGTCTGATTGGCAGAAGTCTGAACCCTTGTGCACAAGCCAGATGGGCACTCAGTCCCCACACTCGCAGCCAGCTGATCAAAGGCATCTCTGAGATTCAGGACCAGAACACTGAATCACAGAATGTTACATTCCACAAAAAGAAATGCCAGTGTGGATTCAGTCCGATGTCAAAGACAGAGACAAAACTCAAAGGAAACTTCTGGTGTGCATCAACCCACTTGCTCCAAATGATCATACAGCAGCATGTTTGGGGTATCGGAAAAGCCACAGTTCTGAAAATTCTTTAAAAAGGGTTTTCACTTGAAAGCTTGGGGAACCCAGAATCCGATTTTGATTACATCATCCAGCAATCTACTCAGTTTATTGCTGGTTGTTACGGCTGCAAATGCACAGAAATGACCAAGATCAGGTTTGAAGCCTGATTCTTTGAAACATCAAGAAAATCAGCAGCAACTCCAAAACTGAGATCACTGCCACCAACAGCAGCAGCCTTCGCTGAGAATGTGAAACGTGCTCATCTGCAGGCATCCGTTTGAAAATAAACACTGGATCCGCCATATCTTTGCCTGACTTCAGGTGGTACAAGACTAACACAATTTTGCTGCCTCTCAGATTACCCCCTGGTGTTGAAGCAGCACCTGCTGAGGTGCTGCAAATGTTGAAGTGTGGCTGCAGTACAGAAGAACCGCGTTCAGCTGCACGGTGTGAATACCCCACTGCACAAATGATATGCACTGTCTTTTGAAAGTGTTATACAAACGAAAGCTGTCAAAACCCATGGACCAAATGTGCTGATGTCCTTGACAGAGAAGACAATGAAGAACCTGATACTGCAAGTAATAACTACTCTGTGCTTGATTCACAGACAAAAAATATATTTGCCATGCTTTTATTCTTTTGTGCTGACTGAAAAAGTCCGAACAAAACAACGGCCATTCTCATGTTAAGAAATATAATCGAGCTATGTGAACGAATCAAAATATATTCTACGTATCCCAAAATAGAAAACAAACAGTGCTGTTTTGTCGCAAGAAAGAAAACTATCGCTCTAAGCGAAACCAAACATGGGCTGCAACTGTTTTTATTTTCGGCCGCCATATTGGCAGCCATCTTTGAAATGAAAACAATGAAAAATGAAGTTTTCTTTAAAGATAACTTCTGCTAAACATTTCCTGGGAAGTCTGTCACAAAAATAGCGTTTTGTATTTAAAATATTATTTTATACCAATTTTTTTGCAGTTCGGGCCGCCATTTTGGCGGCCATGTTGGATTTCTCAAAATGCTCAACAATGACAGGGTGGCATCAGTTGGATACGTGATCTAGGGACACTATAGAGCTCAAAACCGCTGAGATCTATTGTCAGAGGCTGCACCAACAACGGAACAACGAAAGTGTTGCAGTCCCGACCCGGGGGGTCGTCCTTAGGTGGGGGCAAATCTGACTCATATCTCACTTTGAACGAAGACTCTCTCTCTCTCTCTCTGTGTGTGTGTGTGTGTGTGTGTGTGTGTGTGTGTTTCGTTGTATTGAAATATGACACCTTTCTTAAAACTCCGTTTAGCTTCGTAAGATTAGTCAAATCCGCCCCTTCCTGTCTGTTGATGCTGCCAAAAAACTTGCTGTTGCTTTCATTTTATCCCGCATAGATTATTGCAGTTATTGCTATTCTCTCTTAGCTGGCCTTCCCAATTATAAACTCTACAAGCTCCAGAAAATACAGAACAGTGCAGCTCGACTCGTCTTTAAAAAGTCGAGGAGAGAGAGTGCTACTGCTCTCCTGCGGACACTTCATTGGTTGCCTGTTCGAGCCAGAATTGAATATGAAGTTGCCTGTCTATGCTTTCAGTGCCTGTATTGTGATACCGCACCCTCATATCTTTCTGAGCTTGTTAACCCATACTTGCCAAACAGAACATTGAGATCTCTTGATTCTTCCCATCTAACTGTTCCCCGATACTTCCTTAACTCCTGTGGAAAGAGGTCATTTTCCGTCTTCGGCCCAGCAACTTGGAATTCTCTGCCTATTGCTCTCAGACAAACAACTCATCTTTCTACCTTTAAAGCAAATCTTAAAACTTATCTCTTTAAAAAATACTTATCATAACTCAAATAGTGCTGTTGTCCCAGGCTCATGGCAATGTGAGTGTGTGTGATGGGTTAGTAGAGATAATGGGGGTGGGTAGATGGATGGTGGTGGTGTGGTTCGAAAAGGAGAATGACTGCCGATTTTTACCCCTTTTACCCCCCCTTTTTTTTTAATCCAAAACTCTATTTTACTATTTTTACAAAATCTGTGGCATGCAAATTACAATTATGCTCCTTTTTACATGTATGTATTTTAATTGAAAATTGCTGTTATTTCAGCCGTTTAATCATGTGTGTGTGTGTGTGTGTGTGTGTGTGTGTGTGTGTTTGTGTGAGTGTTGGAGTGTAACAGTTGTAGTATTGAGAGTATGTTACTTTATGAGATTTATGCATTGTGTTTTTATAATATTAATGAATCTGTTTTATTTTCTACTACTTTTTATTTGCTTTCTTGTTTCACTTGTTTCTTGTTTGACTGTAAAGCGCTTAGAGCTTGCTCATGCTTGTATTATATTATTATTAATAAGGCGAGACAGAGTTGACTTTAACGTTCTGTTGGTTTGTGCCAAGTTGTTCAGTGCTGGGGTGTTGGTGTTGTGAAGTTTTCGTTGTTCAGTGCTGGGGTGTTGGTGTTGTGGAGGTTTCGTTGTTCAGTGCTGGGGTGTTGGTGTTGTGAAGGTTTCGTTGTTCAGTGTTGGGGTTTTGGTGTTGTGAAGGTTTCGTTGTTCAGTGCTGGGGTTTTGGTGTTGTGAAGGTTTCGTTGTTCAGTACTGGGGTGTTGGTGTTGTCAAGGTTTCGTTGTTCAGTGCTGGGGTGTTGGTGTTGTGAAGGTTTCGTTGTTCAGTGCTGGGGGGTTGGTGTTGTGGAAGTGCAGTGTCTATGTTCGAGGGCGTGGAGGTTTGGATGTCAGTCTGTCCGGGCGTGAGGTCCTTCTGATGTTCTATGGTGAAGTCCTGGCTGTCTGTAGAGGGTGAAGTCCTGCCTGTCTGAAGAGTGGTGAAGTCCTGGCTGTTTAAAGAGTGGTGAAGTACTGGCTGTCTGAAGAGGGGTGAAGTCCTGGCTGTCTGAAGAGGGTGAAGTCCTGGCTGTCTGTAGAGGGATGAAGTCCTGTCCGGTCTGAAGGGTGAAGTTCTGCCTGTCTGTAGAGGGATGAAGTCCTGCCTATCTGAAGAGGGGTAATGTTCTAGCTGTGTTAGGAGGGTTGACGTCCTGGCTGTCTGAAGAGTGGTGAAGTTCTGACTGTTTGTAGAGGGTGAATTCCTGCCTGTCTGAAGAGGGGTGAAGGTCTGTCTGTCTGAAGAGCGGTGAAGTCCTGGCTGTCTGAAGAGGGGTGAACTCCTGGCTTTCTGAAGAGGGGTAAAGTTCTAGCTGTGTGAGGAGGGGTGAAGTCCTGGCTGTCTGAAGAGAGGTGAACTCCTGGCTGTCTGAAGAGGGGTAAAGTTCTAGCTGTCTGGGGTGAAGTCCTGGCTGTCTGAAGAGGGGTAAAGTTCTAGCTGTCTGGGGTGAAGTCCTGGCTGTCTGAAGAGGGGTGAAGTCCTGGCTGTCTGGTCCTGGCTGTCTGAAGAGGGGTGAAGTCCTGGCTGTCTGAAGAGGGGTGAAGTCCTGGCTGTCTGAAGAGGGGTAAAGTTCTAGCTGTCTGGGGTGAAGTCCTGGCTGTCTGAAGAGGGGTAAAGTTCTAGCTGTCTGGGGTGAAGTCCTGGCTGTCTGAAGAGGGGTAAAGTTCTAGCTGTCTGGGGTGAAGTCCTGGCTGTCTGAAGAGGGGTGAAGTCCTGGCTGTCTGGTCCTGGCTGTCTGAAGAGGGGTAAAGTTCTAGCTGTCTGAAGAGGGGTGAAGTCCTGGCTGTCTGAAGAGGGGTGAAGTCCTGGGTGTCTGTAGAGGGGTGAAGTCCTGGGTGTCTAAAGAGGGGTGAAGTCCTGGCTGTCTGTAGAGGGGTGAAGTCCTGGCTGTCTGAAGAGGGGTAAAGTTCTAGCTGTCTGAAGAGGGGTGAAGTCGTGCCTGTCTGAAGAGGGGTGAAGTCGTGCCTGTCTGAAGAGGGGTGAAGTCCTGCCTGTCTAAAGAGGGGTGAAGTCCTGGCTGTCTGTAGAGGGGTGAAGTCGTGCCTGTCTGAAGAGGGGTGAAGTCCTGCCTGTCTAAAGAGGGGTGAAGTCCTGGCTGTCTGTAGAGGGGTGGTCGTGCCTGTCTGAAGAGGGGTGAAGTCCTGCCTGTCTAAAGAGGGGTGAAGTCCTGGCTGTCTGTAGAGGGGTGAAGTCGTGCCTGTCTAAAGAGGGGTGGAGTCCTGGCTGTCTGTAGAGGGGTGAGGTCCTGCCTGTTTAAAGAGGGGTGAAGTCCTGCCTGTCTGAAGAGGGGTGAAGTCGTGCCTGTCTAAAGAGGGGTGAAGTCCTGGCTGTCTGTAGAGGGGTGAAGTCGTGCCTGTCTAAAGAGGGGTGAAGTCCTGGCTGTCTGAAGAGGGGTGAAGTCCTGCCTGTTTAAAGAGGGGTGAAGTCCTGCCTGTCTGAAGAGGGGTGAAGTCCTGGCTGTCTGAAGAGGGGTGAAGTCGTGCCTGTCTGAAGAGGGGTGAAGTCCTGCCTGTTTAAAGAGGGGTGAAGTCCTGGCTGTCTGAAGAGGGGTGAAGTCGTGCCTGTCTGAAGAGGGGTGAAGTCCTGGCTGTCTGTAGAGGGGTGAAGTCGTGCCTGTCTGAAGAGGGGTGAAGTCCTGGCTGTCTGTAGAGGGGATGAAGTCGTGCCTGTCTGAAGAGGGGTGAAGTCCTGCCTGTCTAAAGAGGGGTGAAGTTCTTTTTTTTTTTTTTTTTTCCTCAAGGCCTGACTAAGCGCGTTGGGTTACGCTGCTGGTCAGGCATCTGCTTGGCAGATGTGGTGTAGCGTATATGGATTTGTCCGAACGCAGTGACGCCTCCTTGAGCTACTGAAACTGAAACTGAAACTGTAGAGGGGTGAAGTTGTGCCTGTCTAAAGAGGGGTGAAGTCCTGGCTGTCTGAAGAGGGGTGAAGTCCTGGCTGTCTGAAGAGAGTGAAGTCCTGGCTGAAAGGAGTGAAGTGTTGTCTGTTCAACTGGGGTTGAGGTCCGTCGAGCGTCCCGGGAATAATGTGTCATACGTGTTTGTTTATGAGTGGCCAGAGCTGGGTCAGTCATGATCTGTTGTGTAAATGACCCCAGGTCTGTAAAGTGCTGAGAGCTTGGTCTCTGACCGAGGACAGAGCAGAATAAGTATTAATATGATCATCATGATGACGGCGAGTTGGCCCCGAAAGGCCCGTGTGGTGGGCTGTGCGATGCCCCACACAGCCAGTGACTGGTCCACGTCAGGACATTACACCCGGTGTAACAGGCCAGATCTTACCCTGGCCAGATCTTACCCCCGTAAGAACTGGCCTAGGCCAGAGTTTACTCCCGTAAGAACTGGCCTGGGCTACATCTTACGCGGGGTAATGTTTGGCCTAGGCCAGTTTATATCCCCTGGGCCAATTCTTACCCCCTCTCTTTTTCTCTGAAATACATTGATATTTGAAGAGTGCCAAGATTAACAACATTAGACTGAAGGGTATGTGAACTGCGAGAAATTTATTTCACACAATAGTTATTACCAATGGGCTTCTATTCAAAACTGGAAAGTTATCAATGAACTTGTTGCTTGGATAAAACTGTTGTCTTATTTGCAATTCAAATTTTCGATATGGAACACCTGTTTTAATTGATATTATCTTTGAACATGAAGTTCGTTCCTACAGACTTTCAGTCGTTCTGATGTACAGTGACTGCTTTTGATGAATTATGCTTAGTAATCTTGAGTTGGAAATAGAAAGAGGGAGACGTAGTGGCACACTACGAGAGTTTGCAAAGTTTGTAATATGGCTGTGATTGGGGATGAGTTCTATCTTATAATGGAATGCACAAAGTATAATGGCTTCCGAGACAAGCGTGTGCATGAAAAAATATTTGTCTCCGAAGTCGGTTTTCATTTTTGTTTTTTGTTTGTTTGCTTGCTTTTTGTTCATAGGAAGCAGATGGAATTTGTTAGCTATAAGTTGTCCGCGGTTAATAGTGGTCAACGGTGGTCAGTAGTGGTCCATATATAGTGGTCAGTGGTGGTCAATAGTGCTCTGTGATTGTGGTCAGCGGTGGTCAGCAGTAGCCAGTGGTAGTCAGCGGTCAGCAGTGGACAGTAATAGGCAACGGTTGTTATTAGTGGACAGTGATGTCAGTGGTTAGCAGAAGTCAGTGGTCAGTGGTGGTCAGCAGTGGTCAGTTGTCAGAAGTGGCCTGTGGTCAGAACTGGTTAGTGGTCAGAAGCGGTCAGCAGTGGTCAGAGGTCAATAGTCATAAGTGGTCAGTATATAGTGGTCAGTGGTTGGTTCTGGTCGGTCAGTGGTTAGCGGTTGTAAGTGATCAGTAGTGCTAGTAGTCAGTGGTGGCCAGTGGTGGTCAGCTGTCAGTAGTGGTCAGTGTTGCTCAGCAGTGGTTAGTGGTGGTCAGCATTAGTCAGTGGTCATCAGTGGTCAATGGATGTCACCGGTGGTCAGTGGTCAATAATGGTTAGTGGTCAGTATATGGTGGCCAGCAGTGGTCAGTAGTGGTCAATGGTTAGCGGTG
>NC_134881.1:38510909-38535909 GCF_041734735.1 Babylonia areolata | reverse complement strand
AGCACCAACATCGACGTGTCTCCTCCCTCCCTCTCTCTTCCTCATCGCCTCTCCCATCCAGTTTCTTTCGGGCTGAGGGGAGGTGGGGGGGGGGCTGAGACTGGGAATCTTGTCATCTGTGACCGTTGGGAGAACTTCTCTGCACATCGCTGGCAACAAGGTGTTCTTTTGGCGTGGTGGTGTGTTTGGTGAAGGTGTGGTGGTGGTGGTGATCTCACGAGTCCCCGGCAAAACAAAGGTTCGGATGGGTGGGAGTGTGGATGTTTTGTCAGGTCGGTAACGGGGCCACGTCTGGGGGAGTGGTGTGTTTTTGTCATCATCGTCGTCGTCAGTGTCGTCGTGATGAAGTGGTCTACTTTGACTTCTGACAGTTTGGATTTCGTCGTTTTGGGTAGGGAAAGCTTTGCTGGAGACCTTCGTTTTTTGTGTGAAACACCTGATGTTCAGCTTTGCCTTCCATGTATTTTTCACGTTATCATAGTTTAATGTATTGGCTTATTTGTTTAGTTATTATATTTCACGTTATGTTGATGTTGTACACAAACCTAAGGAAGGCTGTTATGACCCAGGCCAGCGCGTTGGGTTTATGTAAAGGTCAAGCATCTACCTTCTCTTTTCTTTTTCTTTTTACAGCTGATGTGGTGTAGCGCATATGGCGGCCGTCAGTCCACACGCTTTGACACCTTGAAATGAAACTGTTGAGCAACACAGCTGTTGGTTGGTCATTACTTTAATGTCTCTTCACCGCTAAAGTGTTTTTAGACGGGCTGGGTTGGGGGGCGATGTGCATGTACAGTGCGCGTGTGTATATGAATAGTTACGTGCTTAAAGTGTGTATGTTTACAAATGTAACAGGAAACTGGCAAAAATAAAACCAATATGAAATTATGGAATCGAACAAAGTAACAGAATTGAGTTAACTAGCCATGAATTCAACTGACCTATACAAACAGATAATGTTGAATCATTTGTCACAATACTGATATGAAATTAGCTACTGGACATTTGGAAAAGCTTACAAAAATATCCTTAACTTAAGGATGAAGAGTTAAATGTTTTTGTAACAGTAGCATTATTAGAAAATATAGGAATGAACAATTTTGTCTTGTCACAAAAAAGAAAACGCACATGATATTTATGCCCGGTACAGGTATACAAATATTTCTGGTGTATTTTGTTTTGAAGGCGTTGATTTTCCAGCTCTACACACGGTCTGTATTTTGGATTATTGTGTCAGTGTGTCTGTCATTTGGTCATCACTGGGATGTCGCGGCACTGTGCAATATCTGATGATGTCGGCAGTCTTTTCTTTTTTTCCCCTATGTCACCGCGGTGTGTTGAAGTTGAGTGGAAGGAATGTCTCAGTGTGTCGACACGGACTTTGCTTTGTGTCTGGTGAGTGTTGGTGACGTTCAGTGCCCTGTGCTGGTCAGCCAGTGTCGCTGTCCCCAAGTCACCAACGTTGCTTCCAAGCCGCTCGTCACCGTTGTTACTGTCAGTTCTGTTGTATCCTATACGTCTTTAAATGAATCTGTTTCAAAATCATTCCTCTGGTATTTAACTAAACTGTATCTCCGAGAAAGAGAATACATGTTCATCAGTTTGAGTCGTTGGTTGTTGCAGAATGTAGAGCACCAAACGAGTGAAAAAGTTCAGTGTCCACTTCGTGGGAATGTACGCATATACCGCAGACTTTCACATAACAAAGATTTCAGAGATCTTTTCTTTCTCAGCACAAAGTAGGGACGGGCGCAACAGCTGAGTGATTAAAGCATTGGGCTTTCAGTGTGAGGGGTCCTGGGTTCCAGTCCCAGTCACTGTGCCCGCTGGGTTCAGGGCGGACATTTTCCCTATCTCCCAGCTCAGTAGATGTGCAGACCTACAACTGCATAATCCACAGTCTTGTGTTAACGTATGCTAAAGATCCCGTAATCCATGTCAACATTCAGTGGGTTATTAATATAGGAACATACCCCTTTCTCCTCCGAAAACGGAGAATGGCTGTCTACACGAAGTAAGCCTATTCGAACATATGAGTGAATGTGGGAATTGTAGCCCATTGACGCAGAAGAAGAAGACGAAGAAGAAAACACGAAGATTTTACATGTCTTCAGTTTCACAACACAAACATTAATTTACCAATCACAGTGGCAGTCGTCAGTCCGCTCTACCCAGGTTGGCAGCCTGTTGTGGAAATGACCCCTTGTTTGTAAAGCGCTTAGAGCGTGGTCTCAGACCGAGCATAGGCGCTATATTAGTATGCATATCAATCAGTCAACCAATCAATCAATCAGTCCAGTCTTTCACGTACCCTCTCCTGACTCGGAGCTGGCCCATGCACAGAGGAGGAAACATCCCGAATATTTTTTTTCTACGACTCGCCCTTCTCTTTGTAACCTGTATCTCCGCGTTTCCATTTCCCCCTCAAAATAAAAGCAGTGTGTGTCAGACATACAGGCAGAGTGTGTCATACACAGTCATCTATTGTGTTCCGTCCTTGGTAAGATGCCACAGGCGGGATGAACGTGCAGTAATCACGTCATCCCTGTTTCGTCTTGTCACCGGGGAACCTGGCTGTTTTGTCTTACCTGTTCCAGTGTCTGAAGGTAACAAGGTGGTGCCGTTGTAGAATTGGTTAAGCGATGGACTTCTGATCCAGTGTTCACCAGTGGTCAGGGTTCGAGGCCCCGTTTCAGCCTGGTGTTGTGTCCTAGGGAAAGGCACATTACTTCGACTTTCCTCACTCCTCCCAGGTGTGGATGGGTACCAGACTTCGGTCGGGGACGGTTGAAACGGCAGAAGGAGAGAGTTGGGCCCCGCCTTCCTATGCCGAGCTCCAGACACGGTGAACATGAAATCACTGCCCCGATGGTCGTAAGAGGCTGTGGGACAATTTACCAGAGTACCCTTCACTGGCTTTGTGTGGTTTTGTGACTGGGTCGTCAGAGCTAAGGTTTGTTCCGTTTTCATTAGCAATGGAGTTTTCTTCTTCTTGTTCTTTCTTTATATATATATATATGTATATATATATATATATATATATATATATATATATATTAACCAGTTACACTGAGTTTCAAATCAGTTTCAGTGTGAAGGAAGTGTTAATTAAAGTGTGCGTTAACAGAGTATGGCTGCCTACATGGCGGGGTAAAAACAGTCATACACGTGAAAGCCCACTCGTATACACACGAGTGGACTTTGGGAGCTGCAGCTCACGAACGAAGAAGAAGAAGAAAGCGTGCTGACTGGTCTATACGTGATTAAGTAAATAAAAAGGAGCAGGTGCCTGCCCCACCGAATTCTTCATTGCCATTGCGGCGCCGCACAGAAGAAATGTCCACCAGATCTCCGGATTGCTGTACTGTCAGCTTTAAATAGAAAGTGTTAGACGTGACTGACAGAAAGGATTAAGTGTCTACAGTTAGGCTGCATGTGTACCCAGAGCCTTCTTTCAGCACAAAGAAATGAGAATTTTGGGAGTAGCCACTGTCATGGATTGAAGTGCAATACCAACAGCAAAAAGTGGTTTCAGCATAACATCACCAGTGTTAAGTGAATATGATATGACGGCGAAAAAAAAAAGTTTCAGCATCACGTCAGCAGTGCGCAAAATTTTAACTTGGGGTTTGTATAAAGTCAGCATTGACAGAAAGGATTCAGTGGCAGCTGGACTCAGTCTAACATCCGTCCCGGTAACGACATTCAGCCGGCACAACTTGAGCAGCAGTGGTCACTGGTTCAGGAGACATACTTACACAGACAGACTGTGTCTGTGGCTGTAGCTGGATTTCATAAACAACAACAGCAACAAACAAAAACCAGCTCATAAACATGTTATGAAAAAGGTAGCCTCTGTCATCAAGAGTGACGAGAGGACACCAACAATAATGATAATCATCATCATCATCATCATCATCATCATCATCGTCGTCGTCGTCGTCATCATTTTCATAATAAATAATAATAATAATAATAATAATGATTGTGATGATATGATAATGTAAATCTATATAGCGCCCTTTCTCTAAATAAAGCTCTAGGCGCTTATCAATTGTGGGTACAGAGACACAGACAGACAGACAGGGGTGCACAATGAGAACAATAGAATGACGTGGTGGTTTGTCACAGCAGTCGAAAGAAGTGGGTTTTCAGGGAAGACTAGAATGAAGTGGAAGAAGGAGGGTTCCTGATCTGCAGAGGATGAGTTGGTGCCAGACAGCTGGGCCATGGAAAGGGAAAGGAACCTGGCCAGCAGAATGATTGACATGTCTGTCAGGACTGTCCTGGCTGAGCGGGTGACAGGCTGTCTCTCCACTGTACCTGTACCTGGCCCCGCCTCCCTCCTCATTCACTCCCTTTCCGACCCTCACCATCCCTGTACATGTCACACACACACACACACACACACACACACACACACACACAGACGCGCACGCTCGGTTTTTTTTTATTACCTTTTTTTTAACCTCCCCCCCCCCCGCCCCCGGCCCCCTGCCAAGGACCCACTTTGCACTGAGCCACACTGTCACGCCGTGTCAGTGTCTGTCTGACCTATTGCAGTTGACAACTTTGATATTTGGCAGTCGGGTGTTTTCGGAGAGGCTGCAGTGCAACATTCAACAAACCAGTACTCTACTTTTAAAGTGATAACATTAAAACGTGAAAATTGATGCTGCGATAGCTCGATGTATACAATGACCAGTACGTATGACGGGACATTAAATATATTTTCTGCTCCTGGTAATTTTTTTTTTTTTCGTATTGTTAGTTTGAAAAGAGCGTCAGTTAAACTGTGTCACAGCCATCTACAATAATTATGTGATGCTGTTCAGTCTTTGACGAAGCAAGGGAGATAATTGGTGTCATCAGAGTGGTGACAGTTGTGGTTCGTTTCTTTTTGTTCTTCCTCGTCGATGTTTGTGCTGACGTGTTCCCTGGATGTAGCACCGTGGTACCGTGGTGCTCCTTGTGTGTGAGTGGCGGGGAGGACAGTTCAGTTCTCACAGGGTTCTTCGTGGTGTTGTGATGGTGGAGGGCTGTTTCCCCTTCACACACAGGCGGAGCTGAATTTCCTTTCTCGGTGAGTTGATGAGTTTGTTTGTTTTTTGTGTGTGTGTATTTTTCCTTGTGTGTTTTTGGTCTTCAGTGGTGCATGTGATTCTCTGTCTGTCTGTCTGTCTGATTATCTGTCCATGTTTGTCTGTTTGTCTGTCCATAACATATGGCCTAAAATGAATAAAAATCATTAATGTCCACATTTACATTCGCATTCTCTGTGTGTGTCTGTCTCTGTCCCCCCCCCCTCTCTCTGTGTATGTGTGTGTGTGTGTGTGTGTGTGTTTCAGTTTCAGTTTCAGTAGCTCAAGGAGGCGTCACTGCGTTCGGACAAATCCATATACGCTACACCACATCTGCCAAGCAGATGCCTGACCAGCAGCGTAACCCAACGCGCTTAGTCAGGCCTTGAGGAAAAAAAAAGAAAAAGAAAAAAAAAGGTGAATAAATAATAGATAAGCTTACACAAATAAATAAATAAATAATAACTATAATGTAAAAAAAAAAAAAAAAAAAAATGTGTGTGTGTGTGTGTGTGTGTGTGTGTGTGTGTGTGTTTATCAGTTTCTGTCTTTCTCTCAGCCCCCCTCTACCTTCCCCTCCCCTTCTCTCTTATCGCGATCTTGAACATCCCTGGTGAAGATCTGTTGTTACAGCGGGTGTTGTTGCTGTTATTGCTGTTTCGTTAAGGCTGTTGTTGTTTTGTTATGTTCAGTTTCTTGTTGTTTCACACGCGTCTGGTTCGACAGCAAGTTTAAATGTGTGTAGATGAAATTACTGGTTTCGAAATGGAGTCGATTATGCATGCAGTGCAAGGGAGAGCAAGGCAGACTGGTCATGATTATGGTTATGACAATAATTGTGATAATAATGATAATGGTGATGACCTGCAATATAATCAGACACAGATTGGTTATGAGTATGCTGATGATTTATTGCGATGACCATGACGATGATGAGGAGGAGGAGGACGACGACTATGATGATGATGACTGGTGTTGCCCACAGTGTAATCAGTCACAGATGATGAAGATGAACATGATGATGATGATGATGATGATGATGGTTACGACGACGATGATGACCATGATGATGATGTTTGGTGTTACGATACAGTATGATTAGACACTGAGTGGTTATGATGACGATGATGAAGATGAGGATGATGATGATGACGATGATGGCTGGTGGTGCCCCACAGTGCAGTCAGGCAGCAGACAGGGCAGAGCCGTGACGGGCGGTGACAGTGTGTTCAGTGACAGTCATTGGCACACAGACACGCCACACATGTTGGCACGGAAAATCAGAATTGTTTCTTCCTCCACCTCCCTTCTTTCCGCACGCACCACCCCCAAGTTATCTCCCTGCACTCCCGCCACACGCACTTACGCATGCACGCGCATACAATCTATATATCTCTCTCTTACACACACAATCTCTCTCTCTCTCTCTCTCTCTCTCTCTCTCTCTCTCTCTCTCTCTCTCTCTCTCTCTCAGACACACACACTCTCCCTCCCCTCTGCCCCCACCCTCACACCACATGTAAAACAACCCACGGCAACAAAAAGGCTATCCCTGGCGAAATCCTATGGAAAAGTCCACTTTGATTGTAACAAAATATACTTGCAGACATAAACGAAGACCAAATATTGGTAGCATTGCACTGCGGCCAAGCGATCTTCCTGGGGAGAGCAGCCCGAATTTCACACAGACAAATCTGTTGTGACAAAAAGTAATGCAATACAACTCTACAATACTACTCAATGCAATGCAATGGAATACATGCAATACAACACAATTCAATGCAATGCAATGTAATACATGCAATACAACACAATTCAATGCAATGCAATGGAATACATGCAATACAACACAATTCAATGCAATGCAATGGAATACATGCAATACAACACAATTCAATGCAATGCAATGTAATACAATGCAGTGCGAAGCGATACAAAGCAACGCAACGCAACGCGGTACAATACAGTATGATACATTACAATACAGTACAAAACAACAATATGCAGAAAAATACAAATATAATGCAATATCGTACAATACAATACTAAATAATCCAATCCAATCCAGTCCAACACAACACAACACCACTCATCTTCCCACAGGGAACCCTTCCTCCCCCCCCACCCCCTCCTTGTTCAGCAGACACATTGTACACCCACCAGTTTGCACCTCAGGTCTGACTGATGATGATGATGATGAAAGCTATTCCACAGGGACCTATCCAGACCCTCAAACACCAGTTCCATTGTGCCGATGTGTGTCTGGTTTCAACAATATATTACGTCTTAGCATTTTTGAGCGACTGGACAATTTATTTCACACGTTGAATTATTCATGACTTTTTGTAGATATGAGAATCCAGTTTTGTCGATTACATAGAATCGACCCTTCTACAGAATGATGCAGCGTGCAGACATCGCTTGGTTTGCTGGATATCGATTTGTCTACCCCTATACAGTCACGTAGCCTATCAAAACGTCATATGTCTTTATACTTCAGCTGGCTCCTTTTGTCAGAGAGAGAGAGAGAGAGAAGGGGATTTCAGATTTCGGATGATTTATTCATTTAAGGCCATAGCCCCATATGAACAGGAGGCGATAACAGACTGAACATTGTTTAATTATCAGTCGATGACACCAATGAACATAATCTTAACAGACATGGATATGTATAATATTTATTCGGGGTAAATTTAACTCGAAGGTCTGGTAGGGCAGGACATTCCAAAACAAAATGAACTTCATCCTCTCTGGATACTTTGCACAGAGGACATAATAATTCTGAATAATTCATGGTTTTATAACAATATCTGTGTACTTTTATATCAGAAATACCAAATCTGAATCTGGTCAGAGTACATCGCAGTGTACTATCAGAAATACCAAATCTGAATCTGGTCAGAGTACATCGCAGGTATCTGTTCACGTTACACAAAAGGTATCTCTTCAGTGTGTGGGAGAGAAGGGGAGAGAGAGTGAGTGAGTGTGTGTGTGTGTGTGTGTGTGTGTGTGTGAGAGAGAGAGAGAGAGAGAGAGAGAGAGACAGACACACACACACAGAGAATATATGTGTGTGTGTGTGTGTGTGTGTGTGTGTGTGTGAAAGTGGAGAGAGGGAGGGGGTAGAAAGAAAGAAGGAGAGATAGAGAGACAAACAGAAAGATAGGAAACAACCCCCAAAACAACAACAACAACAACGAAACAAAAACAAAACAAAACAAAACAAACAAAAACAACAACAAATAAACAAAAAAACAAGCAACAACAACCGCAGCAAATAGACACACATACAAACAACAACAACAACGAGAAACTTATGCAAATACCATCAAGGAGAAACAGACAGACATACAGACAGACACAGAGAGTCCGTCACGGCCCAGATCTCGTGTTGACTGTTGATAAGGGGCAACACGACACCAGGTCCGTGTGGTACAGTCACACATTGATACAGCAAGTGCTGAACAATCTTCCTCTGCGTTCCTGGGATGCACCTCAGTGACACGTTGGCTCATATAGATCTACGAGTGGACTTTTTCCGTGTGTGTCCTCATTAACCCCGCCGTGAAGGCAGCCATACTCCGTTTACAGGGATGTTCATTCTGGGTATGTTGTTGTTTCCATAATCCAACGAACTGTGACATGGATTACGGGATCTTTAATATTTTAAACACGCCCTATTTGATCTGCATGCGTATACGCAGGATGTTTCAGGCAATAGCATATCTGCGATTCTGTTGAGTTGGGAGATGAGAAAATCTCCCCCCCCCACCTTCCCCCTTAACCCACCAGGCGCCATAACCGTGATTCGAACCCAGGACCCTCAGACTGAAAGTCCAACGCTTTAACCACACGGCTGTTGCACCCACTAACATGGTAAAGAGATGTTTACCAAACGAACTGAACCTGTTAATGCCTTAACCCTCTCTGGAGATCAAACTATCATGCTGATACGAATAATACTGACAGCGTTAAGGACCCTGAAACCTGTAATGTGTGTCGGCGGTCATTTGGTTATGGAAACAACAAACTTCCCCTGTGTGCACCTGTCGCGGAAAACTGAGTATGGCCGCCCACATGGCTGGTTGGAAAAGAAACGGATACACCTGTGAACAAACAACTGAACAACAAACACTCACGGATCTGGAAATGAGTGAACATTGGAACTGACGCCACCTGCCCTACCCCCCCTTCCTCTCTAACCCACCCCATCCTTCAACTCCCATTCCCCTTCACCTTCCATTACCCCCCACACCCCCGCACCTCCCCACAAAATCAAGAAGAAATGTGCAAATGTTAAAAAGGACAACAAAACGAAAAAAAGGAAGCACTGTATTGTCTCCAGTACAATTCAGACTACAGTTAAATAAAAAAAAAGAAATGATAAAAAAGAGGAAATTCTAAAACGGAGAGCTCACGAAGCAGCTGCACCTCCCCCTCCTCATTCCCCCCCACCCTTCCTTCTTCCACACTGCACCACCACCACCCTCCTCCCCTCTCTCCTCTCACCCATAGACACTAAATATTAGCTTTCGTGGGTGTGCATGCTCGGTAACTATGTTCTGGTTTCCATAACCCACTGTATGCTGACATGAATGACAGGATCTTTAACGTGCGTATTTTGATCTTCTGCACGAAGGGGGTTCAGCACTAGCAGGTCTGCACATGATGTTGACATGGGAGACCGGGAAACTCTCCACCCTAAACCCACCAGGAGCACCGAAACCGGGAATCGAACTCAGGGAACTCGTGCGTTAATCCATCGCTGTGACCACTCGTCCACCGCCCCTGCCAGTTCCCTGCCAACTCCCTGGCCTTGTTTCTCACAGTTCAGTTTTCCTGGTGTGCTGGTTCATATGGAAACACCAGTCCTCTCTTCGTTGAGTAGTCAGTCAGTCTGTCAACCGATCATCAGTCAATTAACCAATCAATCAATTAACCAATCGACCAATCAGCCAATCAACCAACCAAGCAACCAACCAGTCATTCAGTCAACTAGCATACTAACAAACCAATCAATCAACCAATCAATCAGTCAGTTGATCACTTTGAGGTCTGAAACAGTACAGAAATTTGCCTTCAGGCTCGCCATACGAGAGACAAAGAAGTTAAACCCTGTTTTAAGAAGTGATAATTAAAAACAGCAACAAAACAAAATAAAACGTTTACCATCATAAAAGTCGATTGCGTTGAATTTAAAGCCAACGTAACAAATCACTCATGTGATCCATGGCGGGGAAGGGGGGTGGGGAAGAGGGTGTGAGGGGGGAGGAAGGACGTAGCACCTTCACCGTCATGGTGAACTTAGTTCTCACAGTGTGATGTATACAGTAAAAAACACTGAAGTTTCCACATGCACATGCATTCGTTTAACTCTCTCCATACGAACGGCGAAAGAGACGACGTTAACAGCGTTTCACCCCAATTACCATCATCAAAATATTGCAAGCGGAAGGCTCTTATACTGAAGAGGTGAATCTTTACAAAGAATACCACAGTTCTGACGACGGGAGCTAAAGGTTGGGTCATTCAGACACCCACTGGACATCCGAGGGGTCTGTGTAGAGGAGAAGAGAGGACTGGCCGTACTGAGTGAGTTAAAAGCTGGATGTATTAGTTAACAAGTTTGACATACACATACATTCGCTAAAAAGTCTCCAAGTTAAAAACAGCGTGATTAACCGTTGTTCAAAAACGAGGACTGGTGGGTGGGGCAGGGGAAGTAGAGTGAAAAATGTAGGATGGAAAACGTTAAACACCGTTTAATTAACCATCGCCCACGTTCCCCACACACTTGTGCTGGCAGACTTCCCGTTCCCAGAACTCCGCCAACATCTGAAGCTGCCTGGAGGGCTGGGGATGAGACGGCCAGGAAAACGATACAGGCTCATTTAGTTTTTCTTCTCTCTCTTTTAACCCGTGCAACAGATAATGGAACAAGTAGGCCAACCTGGCACTTCTTTGGCGAGTAATTACTTTGTCAGCTGCTTAGTTAATGAGCTGAATGATTCTGTTGCACAGTTGCAGCGGATGTTCTGCACTGACACGCGTGTGCGCACGCACACACACACACACACACACATACATGCACGTGCACCCCCCCCCCCCCACCTCCCTCTCCTCCACAAACATCAAGATATTCGTATGTGTTAACATTCTCCATCTCTGTAGCTGTTGTAGCATTGGCAGCAACTACAGCAGCAGCAGCAGCAGCAGCAGCAGCAGTAGTATTGGTAGTAGAGGACTGGTCGTTGTACTGGCAGCAGCAGCACCGAGCAGAAGCAGCAGCAGCAGCAGTAATAGCAGTAGTAGTGGTTATAGTAGTAGTAGTGGTAGCAGCAGCAGAACAGAGACAGCAGTTATATAACAATAATAGCGCAGTTAAACAAAAAACCATAATCAGCAAATCAAAGTTTTCACGACTATTGTTTCTCTTTCGCAAGCGAAGATGAACATGAGCTTCACGCTGGGCGGCCAGTGTGGGTCCGTAAATGGCTAAGAAGTCCAGCCCGGGCTCTGAAGCGTATGGCACAGCACAGACAGTGCAGCTGGTGCTGTCCAGGTGTAGATGGGTTAAGTGCCTTCTCCTGGCGTTGCTGGCGTTTCAGAATGGCGCTGCCGATCCTCTGCTCCTCATGAGTGGCGACACCAGATTGGACCCCGCTGCGCCATACCTGAGCGATCGGAGGCTGGAGCTTCCCATGTGTTTGGGTCAATGCCGCAGTGCTTGGGGAAGGTCAAACGATCACACACACACACACACACACTCACACACACACACACACACCACAGCACAGACCCCCATCACTTCTCTCCACCCTGTACTCACACACATATAACCGTTACCACCACTCCCAACTACCACCACCACCACCCCTCTACCCGAAACACCCACTAAGGTCAGTCACCTTTCCCCCTGAGGCCAGTTTATGGAACGTTGTGAATGTAGACCTCACCAGTGACATCTGGGAAAAGCCTGCTCACTTCCAGGTGACATCTGGGAAAAGCCTGCTCACTTCCAGTTACTCTTGACAGGAAAGGTCCAGAATAGCTCCAGGTTATCGGACATAATTATGTATCGGGTTATCGGCTTGTTTCCCCAAATAGGGTGGAAAGAAGAGAAGGCGAGTGAATGGTGGAGTTACTGGTGGGGAAGGGGGTGGGAGTGGGGGGAGGGTGAGAAGTGCATGAATACGTACTGTTTTCTGGGCCTGGAAGAACTCAAATGAAAATGTCATTCTGTTGTTCACTGCTTTATCTGCCTTTCTCTCTTCCCACTGATCTAAAAATAGGAAAAATATCTTCTTAGATTAGTGGTCCCCCCCCCCCCCCTCTATCTGTCTGTCTCTGTCTCTCTCTCCCTTGATATAATCAAATATTTCTTCTTTTTTTCTTTTCCTTTCGAGGGCTGAATGAAAAAAAAGCATCGTCTTCAATAATCTATAACCTTCAGAATATGAAGTTTATTCTTTTAATGAAGTGTAATCCCCTCTCTTTCTGTGTCTCTCAAGGCCCGATCAGCGCTTTGGATTATGTGAAGGTCCTTTTATTTCTTCTTTTGAGCAGATGTGGTGTGGCAAATATGGATATGTCCGCACGCTCTGCCACCTCCCTGAAACTGATATGTGTCCCTCTCCACCCCTACCACCCTTCTCTCTTTCTTTCTTTCGTTCTTGCTTTCTGTCTGTCTGTCATTTCTTTTTTTTGATTTGTTATCGTTTTGGTCCTTCGTGTTTTTCTGTGTTTAATTTCAAATTATTTCTTTTCTTTTCTGTTCTCCTTCGTTTCATTCATCTGTTCGTTCGTTTATAATTATTTCTTTAGTTCATGTGATGTAGACAGACCGTGTTATAAAGCATACATGTAGCACTTTGGAACTGTTTAGAGCAGAAACAACTTGTTTGGTTTATTGTTTCAAAAATGTCCTCGAACTATATTTATTTCAAAAACACCAGCCGCCGTGGCGAAGTGGTTAGCGTCGCGGACTGACGGCTGGAAGGACGCGGGTTCGAATCCCAGCGGAGGTGGATTTTTCGGCCCGTGGCCGGTTCCTACCCAGAGTTGAGTGTGCTGTGGGCTTAAATGGGGAGACTGGGACCACACAGTCGAGTGTCATCCACTTCAAGTCTTTGGGTGTGTTGCTCTAATTACCTGACCAACAGTGCAAGTGTCTGTTTCTCTCGGGACTGGTTAACGCCGGGATATCATTATGACAGAAAGCGTAGAGTACAGCCTTGTCACGCAGTCCCAAACCAAAATGGACCTCCATAGCAACATAGTCATCGTCATCGTCATCCTCCTCCTCCATCATCATCAATATAAACAAAACAGTCTCAAAGACTGTGGCCTTTCATGCCCTGCTCTCATGGTGACCTCAGTTTCGATACCCCTCCACTTCCGTGCTTGGGGTGAGTCCTGTAAATGTCTTCTGTGTCGGCAGATTCATGGGAGGCTGTTGTTTGAGGGACGTGGTGGCGGTCTCCACTCTGGGAGGGGCGCTCACTCACTCTGGCTCCGCGACTAAGCCATTATTGTCGTTAGCAGGGGGCTTAGGTGGTGTCCTAAGTGCGTTAAATCAGAACAGGCACCACTGAACACGACCGAAGTGACTCAGCAGCAGTGCAGGGTCTCCTCTGGTGTGTGGCCTCCTGGCGACCTAACATCGATGGTTCCCTGCGGACTGCCGACGCTGGAACTGTGACGGACGAACCCGGGTGTGGCCGTGAATGGGGGAGTCTAAATGAGCGGCGTGGGTGTAGATTCTGATTCGGTGCAGATGATGGGGTAGGAAAAAAAAAAAAAGAGAGAAAAAAAAGAGTGTGTGTCCTAAATTGTTTAGAACTGCTATATACATGTGCTACAAGATGGTTACCTGGGTTCAAGTTGATAGTTTGTTGAATTTGAAACATATAGATTGCTGGATTGAAACGGACAGATTGCTATATTTAAATATATATGTTGTTTGTTGAAATGGATTGGTTGTTGGATTTGAATACATAGACCGTTTGACTGAAATGTTGCTGACTTGAAATGGAGAGGTTGTTGGATTGACGGGGATAGTTTGCTGGACTGAAATGGTATAGATTGCTGGATTGAAACGGGCAGTTTGCTGGTCTGAAATGGATAGTTTGCCGGACTGAAATGGATAGATTACTGGATTGAAATGGACAGTTTGCCATTGACAGTTTGCTGAATTTGAAATGGTAATGTTGTTGGGTTGAAATGGATAAGTTGCTGGATTGATATATATATATATATATATATATATATATTAGAGAGGGGGGGGGGGGGGGGATTGAAATTGATAGATTGCTGGACTGAAACGGCTGTTGCTGAATTTGAAATGGAAAGGTTGCTGGATTGCAATGTATAGATCGTTGCTGTTGTTTTCATAACCCATTTGCTGTAACCACTGGAAGTATACCTACATCCGCCGCCACTCCTGTTGCTGCTGCTACCATTGACCTCTGTCAAACATACATCTCAGTGGCTGCTACTGTCTGCTTCTGACGTGGCAACTTCTGGTCACCACCAGGGAATCATTTCAGCTGTGCTATTTATAGATCAAAAGGTCGCCTTTGTTATGGAGAGAGACGTACACACACTGACACACACTGACACTGCGTCTGGCCGCAGTGTTTTCGTTGTCTCTCACCCCTTGCACTCAGCAACATCTGATGCTGCCTTCTATCAACCAGGGGCCGGCCTTCCTCTCCCCTCCCTCAAACCCCTTTGTGCTGACAGCTGTGAGAGGGAAAGTGGGGACTTTCCGCTGTCGGCGTGTGTTAAAGATGACGGGGCGAGAGAGCAATAGAGCAGCTGTGCACGTTTACACATCTGTCTGTCTGGTGCATCATGGCTGCTCCGTGGGGAGAGAACGGTGACCTCCCCTGACCTAACCCCCTTCCTCCCCCTTCCGCCCCGCTCACAGTGCATCCCGGTGCAAGGTGACGTGATCGCTTCAGGTCTGCTGGGGGATGATGCTTTTCGGTGTCGGGGATGATGAGAGTTAACTAATTTTTATCCACGGATAATTTTGGGATACGGTCATTTTATTTCATGTGCTGTCGCGATATTTCTGCTTGAGGTCAATTTCATGGTGATGCTTTGCAGTGTGAGAGATAAGAGTTAACCAGTTCTCTTGTAGATTTCGTCCACAGATTGTATGGTGGTACAGTCATTTCAATACGTCCTGTCGCCATCTTTCTAGTGGGGATACGGCAGTCAAGTGTGTTGTGTCATGATGTAGTGTTGTCGGAAAAGGATCAGTTTTCATGGTATTGTTGTTTTTTTTGCAGGGGCTTTTTCTTGAGAATTTTCGGCCGTGACATTTCCTTATTTTGCTTCAAGAAGAATAGATAGCAACAGGGAGAACAAGAACAAGAAAGAATAAGGAGGAAAGGAGGAGAAAGGAACAAGAAGACGGAGGAGGAGGAGGAGGACTTTTTTGAAGAAGAGAAAAGGAAAACGTGCAGTATTAACTTTGGAGAGGGTATTCATTTTGGACCTACACCGCTCGTCCTGCACTCGCTGGGCGTTGGCTGGCGTGTGTTGGGGGCTGAAGGAAAAAAAAAGAAGGAAAACAGAGGAGAGCGTGGGATTGAGGGAGTGGTGGGTGGGGGGTGATATGGTGTCACAGGTCTGATCCGGTCAGGCACTGTATCACGTGCGCGTCACTGAACAACTGTCACATGGACTGTGTCGTTCAGGGATCGTCTCTCTCCCCCCCCCCCCGCCCCTGCCCTCTCCCCTGCTCCCTGCACATGCGCGAGTGTTCCCATCCCACACCCCTCCACCCAACATCCTGTCGCTTTTGAGAGACGAATATCTCTTTCATGTAATTTTTTGGGGGAAAGCTTGTGCGATGATGAAAGGGGGAGAAAGTGGGGTAGGATGCGGGATGGAAGGGTAGGGGGTTGGTTAGAGGGAGGATGGGGTGGCGGGGTAATACGAAGAAGGCAGGTGGATACTCTGCGGAACGAAGAACCCCGTTCACTACCTGCATCACATGCCGTGCATCCCGAGTTTATTCTCTGTGGGTGATGTGTACACACTGCGTACTGTTTCACCGAAAACAAAGGCAAGCGGGGTAATAAGCGTGAACCTCCATGTGTTTGACAAGCCTGGTTTTGGTGGTTGTTTTACATGCTTGCTTCCGTTTCCGCGGCTCACTCCCTGCCTGTCTTCAAGTTCCTGTCTGCTGTTGTTCAAAGCACGTCTTCCTTCCGGTTTCTTGTGGCCTTCTTTCTTCTTGTTGTTGTTGTTCTTCTTCCTTCTACCTTGTTGTTGTTGTTGTTGTTGTTGTTTTTGTTGTTCTTCCTCCTTCTCCTTTCTTCTTGTTGTTGTTTTTGTTGTTCTTCCTCCTTCTCCTTTCTTCTTCTTGTTGTTGTTTTTGTTGTTCTTCCTCCTTCTCCTTTCTTCTTGTTGTTGTTTTTGTTGTTCTTCTTTCTCCTCCTTTCTTCTTGTTGTTGTTGTTGTTCTTCCTTCTCCTCCTTTCTTGTTGTTGTTGTTGTTGTTGTTCTTCCTTCTCCTCCTTTCTTCTTCTTCTTGTTGTTTTTGTTGTTCTTCCTTCTCCTCCTTTCTTGTTGTTGTTGTTTTTGTTGTTCTTCCTTCTCCTCCTTTCTTGTTGTTGTTTTTTGTTGTTCTTCCTTCTCCTTCTTTGTTGTTGTTGTTGTTCTTCTTCTTCTTCTTCTTTCTCCTCCTTTCTTCTTGTTGTTTTTGTTGTTCTTCCTTCTCCTCCTTTCTTGTTGTTGTTGTTGTTGTTTTTGTTGTTCTTCCTTCTCCTCCTTTCTTCTTCCTTCTCCTCCTTTCTTCTTGTTGTTGTTTTTGTTGTTCTTCCTTCTCCTCCTTTCTTCTTGTTGTTTTTGTTGTTCTTCCTTCTCCTCCTTTCTTGTTGTTGTTTTTGTTGTTCTTCCTTCTCCTCCTTTCTTGTTGTTGTTGTTGTTGTTTTTGTTGTTCTTCCTTCTCCTCCTTTCTTCTTGTTTTTGTTGTTCTTCCTTCTCCTCCTTTCTTCTTCTTGTTGTTGTTTTTGTTGTTCTTCCTTCTCCTCCTTTCTTCTTCTTCTTGTTGTTTTTGTTGTTCTTCCTCCTTCTCCTTCTTTCTTGTTGTTGTTGTTGTTGTTCTTCTTCTTATTCAATCTCTTCCTTCTTCTGGTTTGTTGTTGTTGTTCTTATTCTTATTCCTCATTGTCTTTCTTTCTTCTTCTTCTTCTTCTTGTTCTTGTTCTTCATCTTCTTCCTTCTCCTCCTCCTGCTCCTTCCTTCTCCTCCGTCTTTCTTGTTGTTGTTCTTCTTCTTCCTTCTCCTCCTTTGTTCTTCTTCTTCCACTCATCCTTCCTATTTTTCAGATTCTCCGTCGTCTTCCTTTCATGTTTCTCTTCATACTCTGCTAGACAGATAAGTAAAAATGATGTCCATGGGGTTTTCGCTTTACCTTACCCTATCATATATATTTCAAAACTTGTCTTCTGTTTTTGAGTGTGTGTGTGTGTGTGTGTGTGTGTGTGTGTGTGTGTGTGTGTCTTTCTCTCTCTCTCTCTCCATCCCTCTCTCTCTCCTTTTCTCTATACGTGTTATCCCATTCTCTCTCTCCCATTCCCTATCTCTCTGTCTCTGTCATTGTCTGTCTCTGTCTCTCCTTGCTAACCATGGTCGGAACGTCTTAAATAAACACAGCTCGAGAGAACTGGAGAAAGAAAACAAAAAGAGGAAGAATGGAGTATGGCCTGACGGTTTCGTTCCCCCCCCCCCCCCAAGTTCTGTTTGACTTGGTGTGATGCCCAGAATCCTGTGCAGTGCAGAATGCCAGTGCTCAGCAAAGTGTGTCAGGCTGCAGTGCCAGACTCCAGACACGCCGTCTGTCTGACCTCACAACTCTCCTCCCTACCCGGCCAAATTTCCACCCGAGTTGACTCCAGCAAAACTGAGAGCGGCTTGTGCCCGACACGTGTTTGAAACAAGCCTAGCAAGCAAGCATGCATGCACACTTGCTTGCATGTAAATGCTTATTATTATTGTTACGATGATGATGATGGTGGTGATTGTTATTGTCTATCCTCATCTATCCTCGACCAGAGACCACGCAGTCTAAACGCTTTACAGTCATTTGCACAACAGGGAGCCTACATTGGTAGAGCCGACTAACTGCCAGCTGCGTTCAGGCGCTCTTCATTCGTCACTTTCCTGTGTCACCCAGTCAAGCTTCAGTCACTGACTCGCATTTACACTCATGTAATCTACCTACCTACCTACCTCTCTCTAATATATATATATATATGTCAATCACCTACCTACCTACCTAGATACCCACCTATCTTTCTATCTATCTGTGGATTTTTTTTTTCTGAATTATTCTGCCAGGGACAACCCTTTCGCTGCGCACAATACACAATGACATAAGCTTATAGCTATACACAACCACATATACTCATGCACTTCATTACGACGTACGCGCTTTGTTGTTGTTTTTACGTCATCTGGGTCAGTTCCAGAACATCCTCATCGCCAGTCTGGTGTCACTCGCTCATTGTCTGTCAGGTATCACTGAGACTGACTGAGCGATTTCAATTTAGGAGTCACCTGGCGTTGTGAACACACGTTCACAACTCCACCTACCCCCCCACCCCACCCCCTCCCCCCACACACTCCCTAACACATATACGCATATCCAACCCCAATCCCTAACACGTATACACACATACACATATCCAACCCCAACGCACATATATAAGCTTACACACGCGCACACACACACACGCCACGACTCATATACGCACGCACGCGCGCGCGCGCGCGCGCACAAACACACACACACACACACACACACGCGCGCGCGCGCGTTTGTTAATATTGTGGCTTCGGTATATTTTCCACGATACCATCACTCATTCATGCTATTTCAGATTAGCGTTGACTGCAATTAAACCATAAAGACAAACAATGAATAAACAAGAGAACGAGTCTTTATCGTGATATAACATGATCACATGAGGTGGCTCAGTTCAGCTTTGAAGAAATAACGCGAAAGCGAACATTTTGTTCATTTTTGGCCATCATGGAGGGATGGTTTGAAAACAAGTGTTCATCGGCACACAAACTCTAACATTGAATTCAACAATGACAAACAACATTAGGCATACAAGAATACGGGTTAGTACAATTAACAGACTGAATCAAGATCACCCCATACAAATATATGGCGAATTATTTCACAACCCCCTCATTTACAGATGCTATGAGCGATATCAGTTTTGGATACATAAGAGTATCCACAAACTCCTTAGGTACCAAATACTGTTCTTTGAGACAATCCAGAGCAGAACAATAAAACGCAAAATGCACTTCAGTTTCACGTACGTCTTTACACAAAGGTTAAAACGAAAACGATTACAAGCCAAATCAAATTATTGATCAAATACGCACGTTAAAGATCCTGTAATCCATGTCAGCGTTCGGTGGGTTATGGAAACAAATACATACCCAGCATGCAATGGAAACAAATACATACCCAGCATGCACCCCCCCATCCCCCACGAAAACAGAGTATGGTTGCCTACATGGCGGATAAAACGGTCATACACATAAAAGCCCACTCGTGTACATACGAGTGAACGTGGGAGTTGCAGCCCACGAACGAAGAAGAAGTTATGAATTTTTACTGTTTATCCAATTTCATTGAAATAAATATATGTAGGAATGCAGTCCGTCGGGTCAGTTGAACTGTTGATACAAATCAGCCCTGTCTTGAATGTAATCATTCCATTCTATGACAGCTTTAAACATACACATACTGACGTTCCCAACGCCTTGATGACTGCATATCTAGGCTTCAGCTCTAGATCGTGTAAAATATAAAGCTTTCTCTTCTGGTGATCTTGTGTCTTCCGTTTGGAGAGAGAGAGAGAGGGAGAGAGAGAGAGAGAGAGAGAGGGGGAGAGAGAGAAGAAGAAGAAGAAGAAGACGACGACATTATTTCGAGGATAATAGATAAGCACTGATGTGTTTTTTTGTTTTACATCCAGCCCCCGCCCTGAATAGGGTCTACACAACACAATATTTAAAAAAAATAAATAAATAAAGCAAGGCATGGTCTTGATATATATATATACATATATACATTAACATACACACAAATTTCAAGTTTCAAGTTTTAATTACCCTTTCACTCCTATTGGAGAATGGAGGATTACTGCAAAATAATGTTTTCATGCCCAGAACAAACATTTCCAGATACACAACAATGTCACATAAAAGTTGAGAAAATACAAAAGTCTTTTAACTCCAAAAGTGTAGCTAGGCAGCATTTGCAAATCTGATCATCTTACGAGTACTTACAGCTAAAATGACTTTTTTTGCCCCCTTTGAGCATATTGCAAAAAATAAAAACCCATTTTGGAGACAAATACTTTTAGGAACATATCTATTTCGTAACTGATCATAACAGGGACATTCCATTATAAAATGAAACTCATCCCCAATCACAGACATGTTACAAACCTTACAAAGTCGTAACTCTGGTGGTATGCCTTTGTGTCTCCCTGTTTCTATTTCCAGCTTATGATAACTACTTCGAAATCTGAAGAAGCTGATAACGTAATTATCAGGCATTTGACTTATATATTTTTCTCTACCAAATCCACTTTTGAAATTTCGATAAAACAAACATTTACTACTCGCCTCTAGTGCATGTCTCCATCGATTTTGAAAACTATCTCTCAAAGCAATGTTGACATTCTTGCAGAAAGATTTCCTCTTTAAAAGGAATTGAGCATCCCTAACACAGTCATACCCTGCTTCTATTAAAGTTTGTCTGATATAACTAATCCATTTTGAAGAATAAAAACCATTTCGATATAAATCAAGTAATATCAAATATATTTTCACAGAATATTTTTCTGTGTTTGATATCACTGAGCTGGTCCAAAATCGAACTAATCTCATTTCCCCTAACACACTAATTGGATAAATACCAGTTTCTCCATAAACAATTCTGGTCATAGTATTCCTGTTCGGTTTGAACAAGCGTTTCAAAAATTTCAATTATATTTTTTCAAGTTTATCTACATTTTCATAACCCCATATTTCTGCACCATACAACAAAATAGGAACAATCATAGACTGGTACATGTCCAGAACGATATGTAAAAGTAAATCTTGATTTCTGGCTGACTGAAGTAACGAAAACATAGCTTTCTGAGCCTGTTCATAAATATTTTTTTTAGCTTTGTTAAAAGTTTCGTTTCTACTAAATTCGATACCAAGATATTTAAAAGAATCGACAACATCCAGACAAGCATCACCAAACTTGAAAACAGGCTTTAGCTTGTTTGTAGAATTAAATATCATCACTTTAGTTTTCTCTACATTAACCACTACTTTCCATTTTAAACAATATTTGTGAAAAACATTGAGGGACTGTTGTAATCCTTCTTTCGTGTCCGAAAGTTAAAATTGTGTCATCTGCATACAAGAGTACAAATAATCGCATGTAACTATCTAAGGCTGAAATGTTAACATTCAATAAAAGACCAACAGATGGATTCTTATACTCAGTCAAGTACGACTCTAAATCATTGAGATACAGAGAAAAAAGCAAAGGCGAGAGATTTTCTCCTTGTCGTACACCCTTACAAATGGTAAAGAAATAAGATTTTTTTCCACCATTTAAAAACACACATGACTTAATTATATGGCAATATTAACATTTTTACCCGTCCACTCTTCGATGTTGAAGTCAGAAATAAAATCTACCCAAATGGGTATACCGGCTTGTGACGAAGTTGTGCACCATCTCTGGTTCGACATTCTTATATTATAATTAACATTTTTACCCGTCTGCAGTACAAAACATACGTGAGAAAGTCCCAAACGGGTGAAAATGTTAATTATATATATAAGTTTGTCGACTATAGTAGAAGATTTTAAAACGAACATGTCGAGATTAGAAAGGTGTCTAAAATACCGGCTCAAGTTACGAAGTTGTGCACCATATCTACTTCGACATTCTTATATTATAATTAACATTTTTACCCGTCTGCAGTACAAAACATACGTGAGAAAGTCCAAAACGGGTGAAAATGTTAATTATATATATAAGTTTGTCGACTATAGTAGAGGATTTTAAAACGAACTTGTCGAGATTAGAAAGGTGTCTAAAAAGGGATGCTTTTGGGGGCATTCCATGCACCTAACAAGGGGCTTGGAAAGAATGGGGGATACGCAAAGTGAAAGAAGAAATCGGACCCACGGGTAATTTCGAAGTTCCGTCTGTGGTACAAAATATACATGAAAACGATTAAGACGGGAGTGTGTATATATACACAAGTTTGGGTCAGTACTCGTAATGAAACTTGTCTCGATTCTAAACACCGGTATGTCCGAGTTTGTGGGGCATTCCATGCATTAAGCAATGGATTTGAAATAGAAAACTTCGTAAAGAAATCGGGAAGCTTGTCGCTGTCATATCTCCAGGAGCGGACATGCGCGAACGCCGGGACGTATAAGGCAGTTCGATCGAAAGCGGTCAGTGTCCGCGATCGCCAGGTTATTTAAAGTGAAGACGGAATGAACTGTACCATGCTTCGCGAGAGGATGAAAACAGAGTGGGGGACGAGACAATAGGTTCTGATCCTAGCATGAACATAATTGAAAATAATAAAACAGCTTGCATGAAACACTCACGTGTGTGCGACGTCAAAAGAGTGACGTCAGTCTCCTGTAGTGGGTCCGTTCTTTTCGGCCTGTTTCGTTGTACGTCCTTGCTGTATCGGTTCCGACAGCACTGACCGGGTACACGTGGAAATCGCACACCATTCCTTGTATTGCAGTGCTCAAATGCGTTGCACAGAGGACTTCACATTAAAAATGAGCGGGACTGGTGGAACTGACCTTCCTTAACAACGTGCTGTGCAGAAAAGTCACATACCGAAATAGGAAAGTGCATTTTAACGGCCGAGTCAGTGTCCGTGCTGAACTTAACCGTTTCAATTGGACAGCTGCACGTCCCTTTCTCGTCAGTGATGCTTTGGCCGGCTGTGAATGTTCAAGTCAGCGATTTCACGTGCGTGCGTGCGTGCGTGTGTGTGTGTGTGTGTGTGTTGAGAACTTCATTCCGTGATTGCCCGTGGTGTGTGTTAGACAGCTTGTTTCCTCAGTCGACAGCACGCGTCACATACGTGTGTGCTGTGTCCTGTGTTGCATGTCAGTGTGCTCCTGGCCTTCCGTGGAGAACTGAGGGCGAGACATAAAATATTTAGTTCCACAGATGGCCATTCTTTCCGTACGCACACAGTTGTTCATGTTACGTTCTGAGCCCATCAGTTGTCTAGTCCTCCACTCTTGTTTTCATCCTCCCGCGAAGCACGGTGCAGTTCATTCCGTCTTCACTTCAAGTACAAGATTGTCAGTGCACAGTAACCTCTTTCCTACGTCCCCTTCGTGCACATCCACTTCGGCAGACAGGACAGGTCGTGCATGTACAATCACAACATTCCTTCAACATGTGTCTGGCAGTGTACAGTGACAGCTTCCTTCCGTGTTTGCCAGTGTGTCCGTATAGTTGCCGGGGCTCAGGCTGACTTCATTCCGTGACTTATGTTGTGCGTGCCAGTGTACACTCACAAGTTCATTCCGTGATAATGTGTGTAGGGTTGACAACTTCATTCCGGGATTGTGTGTGTAGGCACTGACAACCGACTTCATTTCGTGGTTTGGTGCGCGGTGTACACTGACAATTTCATTCCGTCAAAGTGTGTGTGGATCCGTCCGTCATGCGTTGTCGACACCCTGTCAACTGCCTCGTTGCGCTTTGCCACGTGTAGCAGTCTGGAGCGGAGAGGAGTCAGGTCGTCGTTGATGAAGACTTTCTTGAACTCCTGGGTCTCTTTCAGGGCACGTCGCTTCCCCATCAATGTCGCCTTTGTCTGCAGAGACACAGATTTCACCAGCACAGGTCGGCCAGCGGGAGTGTTGCCACGGGAAACAGTGGCGTTGTGGCTGCTGGTCTTCCTCTTGCCAGACTTGTGGACAACAGCTATTTCACTGGGCTTGATGGTACAGCCCACAGCCTGGAAGACTTTACTGACCTCCTTCTCCAGTTCCTCGTTGTCTTGTTCTGGAATGCCGATGATTTTCACGTTTTCTCGTCGGCTGTATTGCTCTTGTTTGTCTACACACACACACACACACACACACACACACACACACACACACACACACACACACACACGAACGCACACGTACATACAGGCACAAGCATAGTGCTAGGAAAATACAAAGGGAAAAAACAAAACAAAACAAAATGAAAGAAACAAACACACACAACACACAGCACACACCACAGAGAGAGAGAGAGAGAGAGAGAGAGAGAGATGAATGTGTGTTCATATGTATGTGTGTGTAATCACGTGTGCGTACGTACGTGCGTGCATAAGAGCGTGTGCATGCGTGGGTGCGTGCGTGAAATTCCATGTGTGGGCTATGCATGGAGAGTTACAAGCGGGTATATATCATACCTATGTTTTGTTATTACATTCAGTAGAGATTAAAGGAACCCCACCCCAACCCCCTGGCCCCCACACGCAGAGTCACTGGTCCCCAAACCATAGACATTAGAATTCCGAGATATTAGTGTCTATGCCCAAACCTAGTTTGGTCGTGGGGGCGCTGCACTGCTGAACATATCACCATTTTCCATTTCTGGCGGCCGTGGGATAGGGCACGACTGAGTTTCGGCAAAGCTCCTATCTGTCCACTCAGTGATGTTATCTGCCCACTTCTTTCTTTCTCCATCTGCCTCGTCCGCTTTTCTCCTGCACTGTTCTCTGAAGGATGGACTTGGAGAGCCCGTCGGATCTTGTCATGTGGCCATACCATCTCATTTTCCTTTCTAACACTGTGGTCAGGAAATCTTCATAATCATTG
>NC_134881.1:38495909-38505909 GCF_041734735.1 Babylonia areolata | reverse complement strand
ATGAGTGGAATGTGTTGATCATCCTGCACAGTTTTTTTTTCACACACACCCACTCCCAGATTTGTCACGATGGAAAAAAATGTAACTCAGAAGAAAAAAATGTTAACTCAGAAGAAAAAAGTGTAACTCAGAAGAAAAAAATGTTAACTCAGAAGAAAAAAATGTTAACTCAGAAGAAGAAAAAAGTGTAACTCAAAAGAAAAAAATGTTAACTCAGAAGAAGAAAAAAGTGTAACTCAGAAGAAAAAAATGTTAACTCAGAAGAAGAAAAAAGTGTAACTCAGAAGAAGAAAAAAAAGAGTAACTCAAAAGAAAAAAGTGTAACTCAGTAGAACAAATGAAAAAAGTGTAACTAAAAAAAAAAAAAAAAGAAAAAAAGAGAGAGTGACTTTAATATAAGTTTAATTCAGAAGAATAAATTTAACTCAGAAGAAAAAAGGTAACTTTGCCAACATCACACCTGAAACACATGGGGGCTGAGTGATAGTGTGGTGGACTGCCGTACATGTCAAAGATCTGGCAGCATGTGTTGGGTTTTCTTCTTTTTCTTCTTCTGTGTTCACTGGTATTTACTGAATGGCCTTTCACCTGCAAGACTGTTTTTAACGCACTGTGTGGGCAGCCATACTCAGTTTTCAGGGTGTGTGCATGGTGTGTGTGTGTGTGTGTGTGTGTGTGTGTGTGTGTGTGTTCAGTACAACAAAAAGTTAATCTGACAATAAATGGTTTCAGTCAGTGTGTGTGTGTGTGTGTGTGTTGTGTGTGTGTGTGTGTGTGTGTGTGTGTGTGTTGTGTGTG
Organism: Babylonia areolata; assembly: GCF_041734735.1. NCBI lineage: Eukaryota > Metazoa > Mollusca > Gastropoda > Neogastropoda > Buccinidae > Babylonia > Babylonia areolata. Next base: position 38,505,111 of record NC_134881.1, on the reverse strand, counting down.
TGTGTGTGTGTGTGTGTGTGTGTGTGTGTGTGTGTTGTGTGTGTGTGTGTGTGTGTGTGTGTGATAAGCTCAGCATTAAAACACTACAGGGAAATGCATATTGTGATGTATCGTACTGGATCACTAGAGCGCTGTCTGTCGTCTTCACTGTCAGGAGTCATTGATTGATTTATTGCACAGTTGAGTGGTTCCACTTGCATGAGGTCTAGGATCTTTGAGGTCTAGGATCTATACTAACAGTTATAAAGCAAAGCAAAACAACAACAACAAAACAGCAACGAATAGCAAACAAACAAAAATAATGACTGCAGTAACATCAACACAAAGGGGGAAAGAGTGAGCAGCAGAATCAACATAGTTAAGAGCACAATGAATACAAAGAAAAAAGAAAAAAAAGAAGAAAAGAAAAAGAATTATGAATATGTATAATTCATTTATATATGATTCCATGTCTTTCTGTCTATCTATCTATCTATCTACCATAGTATCTGTCAATCAAAATAGATGTGTGGTTGAAGGTACACTCATTGTAAACCATCTGGTTCTCATTCATCTGTGACAGACAGATCTTGTGTGTGATAGCCAGTAGCTGCACATGTCACACCCTGGTTTTAGGCAATATCATCAGTCACTGGCATACTTACCTGTGACAACACAAACAAATGCCATTTGTCACTCTTACTTAACTCACTCAGTACGGCCAGTCTTCTCTTCTCCTCTACACGGACCCCTCGGATGTCCAGTGGGTGTCTCAATGACCCAACCTTTAGCTTCCGTCGTCAGAATTGTGGTATTCTTTGTCAACATTCATCTCTTCAGTACAAGAGCCTTCCGCTTGCAATATTTTGATGGTGGTAATTGGGGTGAAACGCTGTTAACGTCGTCTCTTTCGCCGTTCGTATGGAGAGAGTTAATATGCTTTGCTTTCAGTTGCCATTTGACCATCCTTGCTCCTATTTCACATCCATAGCTATTTTCAAGCTATGATAGATATCATCAGTGCATGAGTGGTGTTGTTTCATAAGCCAGGCATTGTGGATTAGAATTAAGAAAATAATGTTTCAGCTGCATGATTCAAACTGCAGATCAGAATTGAGACTTTTTGTTAAAACTACTTTCATCTGCCATTCTCATTGAGATCAAATCTGTCCCCGTTTTCATAACTTGTTTGATATGTACTGCTTATTTTCATAACTTGTTTGATATGTACTGCTTATGTGGTATTCAGATGCCATCTTCACCAAGTTTTCATTGTCTTTCTCAAGTTTCAAAACATGCAGTGGTGTTTTCTGCTTTCAGCTTCTACCAAGCACAGTTTACAAGATTTAAGAGGTATTGCAGTGCATGTGTCCTGCTTATATAACGTTTTGCTCCCATCCTCTCTGAGTTGGCATCTTTCACTTTTTTTTTTTCAAAACATGCTGTGGTATTTCTAGCTTTCAATCTTCATCCATCACCGTTGAAGTGTGTTGAAGTGAACATGTGCATATACACACAACGTTTTGCCCCCATCCTCACAGAGTTCACATCTTGTCACTATTTTCACAACACGTCATGTTGATTCTGGTTCCAGCCTCCATTGTCAGTGCATGGTGGGGGTGAAGTGACGATGGCGAGCGGAGGTTCGGGGAGTTCCGCTGAGCTGGTGTCCTACCAGGACGCACTGGAGAACGTGCTGACATGGCTGCTGGAGGCGGAGGAGGTGATGGATAGACTGCCCCCCATCGCCCCCCTGGTGTCCGGGGTCAAGGACCAGTTCAACCAGCATGAGGTCAGGGGGAGGGGGGCTGTTGTGTGCGTGGTGTTTCTGTCATCATCATCATCATCTTTATCATCATCATCCTAACATGATGTAGGGGTATGGGCTGTCATCATCATCGTCATCATCATCTCATCCTAATTGTCGTCATCATAACGTGAGGTAAAGTGGTGGTCTGCCATCATCATCATCATTCTCGCCATCATCGTCATAACCTGAGGTTGGAGAGTAGCTGCTATCCTCCTCTGCCACTTCCTCATATTCATAATTTTTATCATCATCGTCATCCTCCTCCACTTTCTTCTTGTCATCCTAACATGTCATCATCATCATTCTCATCATCACCATCCTTATCCTCCTCCTACTCCTCATCTTCATCATGCAAATATGAGGTAGAGGTGTGGGCTGACATTAATGCCATTGTTATCAAGAATCATAACAATCAGGGAGAAGGGTAGGCTGTCATTGTCCTTGCCATCATTCTCTTCGGCAACAAGCATCATAACCTGGGAAAGGTTTCTGGGTTATGCATTTATTCTTATTTCCTTTCTGTCTTATTTTTCGTAGCTGAATGTTTTTCTTTTGTGTGATGATTGATGTGCACAGTGCAGTCTCTGCACCGGGTGATGATTGATGTGCACAGTGCAGTCTCTGCACCGGGTGATGATTGATGTGCACAGTGCAGTCTCTGCACTGCGTGATGATTGATGTGCACAGTGCAGTCTCTGCACTGCGTGATGATTGATGTGCACAGTGCAGTCTCTGCACTGCGTGATGATTGATGTGCACAGTGCAGTCTCTGCACTGCATGATGATTGATGTGCACAGTGCAGTCTCTGCACCGGGTGATGATTGATGTCCACAGTGCAGTCTCTGCACTGCGTGATGATTGATGTGCACAGTGCAGTCTCTGCACCGGGTGATGATTGATGTGCACAGTGCAGTCTCTGCACTGCGTGATGATTGATGTGCACAGTGCAGTCTCTGCACTGCGTGATGATTGATGTGCACAGTGCAGTCTCTGCACCGGGTGATGATTGATGTGCACAGTGCAGTCTCTGCACCGGGTGATGATTGATGTGCACAGTGCAGTCTCTGCACCGGGTGATGATTGATGTGCACAGTGCAGTCTCTGCACCGGGTGATGATTGATGTGCACAGTGCAGTCTCTGCACCGGGTGATGATTGATGTGCACAGTGCAGTCTCTGCACTGCGTGATGATTGATGTGCACAGTGCAGTCTCTGCACTGGGTGATCAGTCAGGCATGGAGGAGTGATGGTTGTTGAGAACACTGGAACCATATGACTCATTCTCACTGTGCACTATGCTACATGTGTGCATCAGCTGTGTGACTGCACTGGAACTGAGGCCCAGTCTGGTAAAAGTCCGAAAACTCAGCGGGGAAGGGGAAGGGGGGAGGGGGAGGGGGGAGGGGGAGGGGGAAGTCAGGAAGAAAGACAGGAATGCAGGTGATGCCAGCTCTTCAGGTAAGAAAGGCCAAGCTTCTCTTTTTTGTGGGGGAGGGGCGAGTGGGAGTGAGGGATGGTTGGAGGAAGGAAGAGGGTGGGGGGGGGGGGGAGTCTGAGTGAGCAAAGCAGGTGCTCCATCATCAGGCATGGGAGATAAATCCAGGATATGTTTCCTCAAGGGGAAGTCATTCCATGGAAAAAAGCAAAACAAAAACAAATGCAAGCTTCACTGCATGGAATCCCCTGTGTCAGATCAGTGATGTTGGTTGAGGACTGCTGATATCAGGACATCTTCACTGACTTGGGCTTAGACTGACAGAGATGTAGTATTGTTTGACCTCAGTGTACACTGTACAGACCTGTTTCTTTGTTTTCTCTTCCCCCCCCTTCCTACCTCCTGCCCCACTCTCTTTGCCTTCCTGTCTTTGTATCTCTTTTTTCTCTCTCTCTTTCTCTTTTTTCTTTTGAATTTCAACACATTCAGATGGACAGTGAGAAGGGACCTATTGAGCACTACACTGAGACCACCACAACGACAACACATGAAGATGGGCAGTAACCAGTTTTTGCGTTGGATGTCTGTGATTTGAACTCACTACATTTGGACTACGAGCTTGGCGCTCAAGCATCTGAGATAAACAGACATCGTTGCTGTCATGAGGGCTGTTATTGTGGTTGATTTTTTATCATCAGTTTTTTCATCATTTTTTTATATAACTTTTCTGCCTGATGATTGACTGATGAATCTGTGTAATTTGTAAGGAGAAAAGAAAGTTGCGCAGGTATTCACAAAACCTGTATCCCAGATATGATTGACATGAAAGGAGGGTGATGATCAGATGGGAGAGGGGTGGGGGCTGGGAAAAGTAGAGACCTTCGGCTGAAACGTCTTCTGTGCTTGAGAAAACAAGTGCTTGTTCAAAACCCCCAAAGATACTGAAAATAGAATAAATACTGGAAATAAAGTTGATGCTTATGCATAAAGGATATTCCTGTGATGAAATAAACTTTTTTTACAGACCCGCAGTCTAAACACCTGACAGACACACACGCCCACTTTCACACATGCCCCTTCCTGCCCCAACCCCCAAACACACACACACACACACACACACACACACACACACACACACACACACACACACACACACACACACAGACACTCACACACACATTTACTCATATATAGTCAGAGTGGCAGTTTAATTCAGCTTATTTTCAGCTCAGGCTAAAACAGTGCACACACACTTCAGTGTTCTGAAGTGAGGGAATAAAAATTGTGGTTGAAAAAGTTTTCTGTTTATATTTTTTCTTTACTGTTCTTTAAAACATTTTTTTACAGCTGTATCAGCATGTATTAATTGCACTGAACACGGCTACCTCTTATTCTGTGTGTGTGTGTGTGTGTGTGTGTGTGTGTGTGTGTGTGTGTGTGTGTGTGTGTGTGTGTGTGTGTGTGTGTGTGTGTGTGTGTGTGTGTGTTTAGACAAACAAATGTGTGTCTGATATGAGGGGGATGTGTGTGTGTTTGTGTGTGTGTGTGTGTGTGTGTGTGTGTTTCAACAAACAAATGAGTGCCTCATATGAGGTGTGTGTGTGTGTGTGTGTGTGTGTGTGTGTGTGTGTACACAGGAGTGTGACATATTGTATATGTGATTGTAATAGTGTGTGTGTGTGTGTGTGTGTGTGCGCGCGCGCACGCACGAAACTGCCTCGAAACTGAAATTGAAATTGTGTGCTGCTAGAGGTCATGTTGGAGCTGACACAGCACCAGGACAGCATTGGGGCAGTGCTGTGTGACGTCACACATCCACACCCACACCCACCACCCACCACCAACACCCACCACCCATACCCACCACCAACACCCACACCCAACACCCACCACCCACACCCACCACCAGCATCAAACACCCACACCCACCACCAACACCCAACACCCACCAGCAGCATCAACCACTGACACCCACCACCAACACCCACCACCAACACCCAGCACCCACACCCAACACCAACACCCAACACCCACAACAACACCCAACACCCACCAACAACACCCAACACCCACACCCACCACAAACACCCACACCCAAAACCAACACCCACCAACAACACCCACCACCCACACCCAACACCCACCACCTCCACCAACACCCACCACCAATACCCAACACCCACCACCAACACCTAACACTCACCACCCTCAATAAACACCCCAAACCCAACACATACACCCAACACCACCACCCGGCCACACCTACAACTCTCACCCACCACCCACACCCAACACCCACCAACAACACCCACCACCCACACCCAGTACCCACCAACAACACCCACCACCCACACCCACCACCAACACCCACACCCACTACCAACACCTGCACCCACCACCCACCACCAACACCCACGCCCCCCCAATCCCCCACCACAAACACCCACACCCAAAACCAACACCCACCAACAATACCCACCAGCCACACCCAACACCCACCAACAACACTGAACACCAAATACCCAACACCAACACCCACCAACAACATCCACCAGCCACACCCAACACCCAACACCAACATCCAAAACCAACACCCACCACCAACACCCAACACCCAGCACCACCTCACACCCACTACACCCACATCCCCAAACACACACACACACGTATGCCCACTAATCCCCTCACCCCCTCTCTCTGTGTGCTGCAGGAGTTCATGTTGGACCTGACTCAGCACCAGGACAGCATTGGGGCGGTGCTACGTGACGGCAACGACCTCATCATGGAGGGTCGGGTCAGCCCTGAGGAGGAACATGAAATCCGCGTGCAGATGGGGCTGCTGAACAACCGCTGGGAGGAGCTGAGGGTGAAAGCCCTTGACCGGCAGGCCAGGTGTGGTGTTTGTGTGTTGTGTTTGTGGTGTGGTGTGTTTGTTATGTTTGTGGTGTGTTTGTGGTGTGATGTGTTTGTGGTGTGGTGTGTTTGTTATGTTTGTGGTGTGTTTGTTGTGTGTTTGTGGTGTGATGTGTTTGTGGTGTGTTTGTTATGTTTGTGGTGTGTTTGTGTTGTGTTTGTGGTGTGTTTGTTATGTTTGTGGTGTGTTTGTGTTGTGTTTGTGGTGTGATGTGTTTGTGATGTGTTTGTTATGTTTGCGGTGTGTTTGTGGTGTGATGTGTTTGTGGTGTGTTTGTGTTGTGTTTGTGGTGTGATGTGTTTGTGGTGTGTTTGTGTTGTGTTTGTGGTGTGTTTATGTTGTGTTTGTGGTGTGGTGTGTTTGTGTTGTGTTTGTGGTGTGTTTGTGTTGTGTTTGTGGTGTGTTTATGTTGTGTTTGTGGTGTGTTTGTGGTGTGATGTGCTTGTGTTTTGTTTGTGTTGTGTTAGTGGTTTTTTTATGGTGTGTTTTTGTTTGTGGTGTGTTTTTGTTTGTGGTGTGTTTGTTGTGTGTGGGGTGTGTGTGTGTGTCAGTGAGTGTTTTTGTGGTGTGTTTCTGTTATGTTTGTGTTGTAGTGTATTTGTGGTGTGTTTGTATTGTGTTTTTGTTTGTGGTGTGTTGTGTTTGTGGTGTGGTGTGTTGTGTATGTGCTGTGTTGTGTTTTGGTGTGTTGTGTTTGTGGTGTGTTTGTGGTGTGGTGTGTTGTGTATGTGCTGTGTTGTGTTTTGGTGTGTTGTGTTTGTGGTGTGGTGTGTTGTGTTACACTGTGGTGTGGTGTGTTGTATTTGTGCAGTGTTGTGTTTGTGGTGTGGTGTGTTTGTGCTGTGTTGTGTTTGTTGTGTGTCGGGTGTGTTTGTGTTGTGTTTGTGGTGTGGTGTGATGTTGTGTTGTGTTTGTGTTTGTGGAGTGTTTGTGGTCTGTTGTGTTTGTGGTTTTGTTGTTTTTGTGTTGCATTTGGGGTTGGATTGTGTTGTGTTTGTGGTGTGTTTTGTTTGTGAGTAGCTTGTGTTATGTAGTGTGTAGTTGTGTTTGTGGTTGGGTTGTGTTATGTAGTGTGTAGTTGTGTTTGTGGTTGGGTTGTGTTATGTAGTGTGTAGTTGTGTTTGTGATTAGGTTGTGTTATGTAGTGTGTAGTTGTGTTTGTGATTATGTTGTGTTATGTAGTGTGTAGTTGTGTTTGTGATTAGGTTGTGTTATGTAGTGTGTAGTTGTGTTTGTGATTAGGTTGTGTTATGTAGTGTGTAGTTGTGTTTGTGATTATGTTGTGTTATGTAGTGTGTAGTTGTGTTTGTGATTAGGTTGTGTTATGTAGTGTGTAGTTGTGTTTGTGATTAGGTTGTATTATGTAGTGTGTGATTATGTTGTGTTATGTAGTGTGTAGTTGTGTTTGTGATTAGGTTGTGTTATGTAGTGTGTAGTTGTGTTTGTGGTTGGGTTGCAGTGTTTTTATGGTGTGTTGTATTGTGCTGTGCTGTGACTGGATTGGATCTGACTACTTTTTGTCACAACATATTATGTTATGTGAAATTAGAGCTTTTCTATCACAGTGCAGCAGCTATACCCTCCTTTTTCTTCTTTTTTTTTTTCTGTATGCAAGCACATTTGTCTTACTATGACAGTGGGATTTTCTGCATGTTTTTGGTAATGGGGTGACTATTCAATTCCAGGCTGTTATCATGCATTCTTCCACACACCACAACACACAGGTAACACACACACACACACACACACACACACACACACACACCCACACACCACACCACACCACACAACACATGTAACACACACACACACACCACATGACAACACACACACCACAACACACACACACACACACACACACACACACACACAGACACACACACAGAAAGAGAGTCACAAAGAGAGACGTAGCAGACAGCCACAGAGACAAGGATACAGAGTACAGTATTGCCTTCACTGCTGGCAACAGAGGCCACTGCAATCATGACCTATCTGTGAAGGTGATCCCAAAACTGTAGGTGATAATATTGGCAGGTAGTGAGAGTGGGTGAGACGGAGGAGGGAGGGAGGGAAGGAATGAGAAAGACAGAGAGAGAGAGAGAGAGAGAGGGGGGGGGGGGGAGAGATAGGGAACGAAATTAAGAAAGAGAGAGGGGAAGAGCTGGAGAGAGGAAGAGAGAAAGAAATAGAAAATGAGAGAGAGAGAGAGAGAGAGAGAGAGAGAGAGAGAGAGAGAGAGAGAGAGAGAGATCTTTATCTCTGAAAATTAACAGATTAGTACTGATCTACTTTTTTACATCCAGCCCCCACCCTTAACAGGGTCTACACTATACAATACTGGAAAAAGGCACACAAATAGATAGACAGACAGACAGACAGACAGCCAGATAGAGAGAGAGAAGGAAAGAAAGAAAGAAAGAAAGAAAGAGAGAGAGACGGATTCAGATATGGATTTTTTTTTAGCACAGACCATGGCGCCTTATGAAGGGGTGGTGTAAACAAGCATACTGAACGTGAAGTAAATACACAATTACCAATATTTCTGAAGCATAAACAAGCATGAAAACAATTCAACCACCTATTGTACTTTTGATTTTGAAAGCTTTGTATAATTAATTATGCTTGATAACAGAATCCATAGTGGATATTAACATAGATAATCTTAACATGGAGGCTTGCCTATAATAGTTTGGATAAACTGAATAAGTTCATATAACATAGGCCAGAGAGAGAGAGGGGGGGCAGAGAGAGAGAGAGAGAGTGTGGAAGGAGAGAGAAAGAAAGACAGTGGTGGGGGCAGCGAGAGAGAGAGAGAGAGAGAGAGAGAGAGAGAGAGAGAGAGAGAAGACAAGACAAATTCTTTATTTTCAAGGATGATAGATAAGCACTGGTGTGCTTTTTTACATCCAGTCCCTGCCCTGAATAGGGTCTACACTACACGATACTAGATAAAGTCCTAAGAGAGAGACACGAGAACTCAGAACTCAGAGAAATATTTTACCACAAAGCCCACGGTCTGTCAAGGAGGAAGGGACCAACATCATGGACACAACATTTCATAAC
>NC_134881.1:38458409-38493409 GCF_041734735.1 Babylonia areolata | reverse complement strand
GGAAGACAGACTGGTCGACAGACAATGGGGTGATACCAGCAAACTGGCTGAGGACCGCAGAGAACAGGGCAGTGTGACTTTCCCTTGTGTCCAACGAAACGAAACGGGAGCATCAAAGTCATAGTATTATCCCACTCTACCACTTGTCTCTCTGAAGCACTCACAGACAATCATCAGCAGTTGTCTGTGAAGTGAACTCATTGACACAGAGTTAATCTGTGCTGACTTTGCTCAGTCTTATCAAGACTTCCAGCAGGTGTCATTGACAGGGAAAGGGTGAGGAGAGTGAAGGCAGAGAGGGTGGGGGTGTGGGTGGGGTGTGGGTGGACTGGGTGGGTGAGAGGAGAGCCAGGCGAAAACACCCAGTACATCATTAGGGCAGAGGATAATGACAGAAACAGAAAGTGAGGTTTTACGGCTGGTGCTAATTTACTTTATTGCTGTTTGGTTTAGGAAGTGTCTTCCTGGCTTGTGTTATGTGCAATGGTATAAGCAGAGAGACAGACAGACAGACAGACAGACAGACAGACAGACACACACACACACACACACACACACACACACACACACACACACAGAGAGAGAGAGAGAGAGAGAGAGAGAGAGAATGTGTGTGAGCATAAACACGTGTTTGTATGTGTTGATATGTATGAGGGACATTCATTAAAGATTGAGGGTGATGTGAGTGTGTGTGTGTGTGTGCGTGTGTTAATGGCAGTGTGTGTGTTGCCTGGTCTTGGTGTGTGTGTGTGTGTGTGTGTGTGTGTGTGTGTGTGTGTGTGTGTGTGTGTGTGTTTGTTTGTGTTTGTGCTTGTGAATGTGTGTGTATGTGCATGCATGCATGTGTTCATGTGAATTATCTTTATTTATTCAGATCTTCATGTGTTGGCAAAGCACCAGCTCTTTAAGAATATCCAAGACACACTGCTGTTTAAAGAGAGAAAAAGAGAGATGCATGCATGTATATATAATCATGTGTGTGTGTGTGTGTGTGTGTGGGGGGGGTGTTGATAATCAATAGAGATGGAATAGTCAAACTTGATAGTTCCAAGAAAAAATGAAGTAAATTTCATTTTGATTGGAGAAAATGGAGTTGAGAGGCAGGTGGTGGGTTGTGGTTGCGACGTTGGTTGTTTCATTTTATATTTACTGTTCATTTGATTACAACATTTGAGAGAGAGAGAGAGAGAGAGAGAGAGAGAGAGAGAGAGTTTATTTAATTACAATGATCAAGATAGAGAGAGAGAGAGTGAGGGAGGGAGAGAGAGAGAGAGAGAGAGTTCATCACAACTTGATAGAGAGGGAGTGAGAGTTTAATGTATTACACCATGAGAGAGAGACAGAGAGACACAGACACACACACACACACACACACACACACACACACACACACACACACAGAGTTTTATTACAATATTCTGAAAAAAGAAAGAAAAGACATACACACATACACACACACACACACACACACACACACACACACACACAGAGGCAGAGACCGAGAGAAAATATTTTATCACATTATTCAAGAGAGAGGGAGACACACACACTCTCTCTCTCTCTCTCTCTCTCTCTCTCTCTCTCTGTCTTTCTCTCTGTCTCTCTCTCTATGTCTCTCTCTCTCAACACTCACACACACACACACACACACACACACACACACACACACACACACAGGGCGAGCTTGACGGGTGGGACAAGCAAAGGGAGATAAATGGAAAAGAGAAATTTTCCCATTCCCATGCTTGCTAAAACCAGTATAGAAACATTCATGTTGCTTTTGTTGTTGTTGCTGTTGTAAAGTAATAGCAGTTGTTCTGACTCTCTTGTTCATATCAGCTCAGAAAAATAACAGCAGTGATAGTGGACCTTTTTTGCGACAATAGCTACCGTGGTCATGACAATTAACATGGGGATGGCTCGCAAGAATCAAGGTGGTAAAAAGTAAACCAGCAGGCTATGATGTGAACATTTTCAAATCTGTTCATTCTCTGAAAGTCAGTCTTGCATGCAAGAAGACATTGAGATTTCTTTCCCAGTTTATTCCCCTCTTTATCCTCATCTGATATCCCTTACAGTGAAGTTTCAATTTCAGTTTCAGTTTCTTAATGGGGCATCACTGTTTGGATTTATAAATCCATACATGCTACACCACATCTGCAAAGCAGATGTATGACAACAGCATAACCCAACACACTGTTCAGACCTTTGGTGCAGGCGTATTTATTTGTGTACCTATCAGAGCGGATTTCTTCTACATAATCTTGCTGGAGGAGAACACTTATATTTTCCCATAGATTATTTTTCAGTGTGCCAAGTGCGTGCTTCACACAGGACCTCAGCTTACCATCCATCTGAATGACTGGACTCTCAGTTTGACTTGGCAGTCTAACTTTGCATAAAGGGTGAGAGTGAGGATAGAGCCAGGCCTTCACGAACACTGTATTGACTGCCCCCCCCCACCCCCCCCCCGTGATGACAGATGACAGACCCCCGTGATGACAGATGACAGACCCGTGATGACAGATGACAGACCCCTGTAATGACAGATGACAGACCCCTGTGATGACAGATAACAGACCCGTGATGACAGATGACAGACCCCCAGTGATGACAGACCCGTGATGACAGATGACAGACCCCCGTGATGACAGATGACAGACCCGTGATGACAGATGACAGACCCCCGTGATGACAGATGACAGACCCCTGTGATGACAGATGACAGACCCCTGTGATGACAGATGACAGACCCGTGATGACAGATGACAGACCCCTGTGATGACAGATGACAGACCCGTGATGACAGATGACAGACCCCTGTGATGACAGATGACAGACCCCATGTGATGACAGACCCCAGTGATGACAGATGACAGACCCCTGTGATGACAGATGACAGACCCGTGATGACAGATGACAGACCCCATGTGATGACAGACCCCAGTGATGACAGATGACAGACCCGTGATGACAGATGACAGACCCCTGTGATGACAGACCTGTGATGACAGATGACAGACCCGTGATGACATATGACAGACCCCCTGTGATGACAGACCCCTGATGACAGATGACAGACCCGTGATGACAGATGCCAGACCCCCCGTGATGACAGATGACAGACCCCCTGTGATGACAGACCCGTGATGACAGATGACAGACCCGTGATGACAGATGACATACCCCCGTGATGACAGATGACAGACCCCCCTGATGACAGACTCCCCCACACCCCTCACCCCTACCTCCCTGATGACAGATGACAGACCCCCTGATGTCAGATGACATACTCCCATGATGACAGATGGCATACTCCCATGATGACAGATGGCATACTCCCATGATGACAGACCCCCTGATGTCAGATGACATACTCCCATGATGACAGATGACATACTCCCATGATGACAGATCGCATACTGCCATGATGACAGATCGCATACTCCCATGATGACACATACTCCCATGATGACAGACCCCCTGATGACAGATGACATACTCCCATGATGACAGATCGCATACTGCCATGATGACAGATCGCATACTCCCATGATGACACATACTCCCATGATGACAGGTGACATACTCCCATGATGACAGATGGGATACTCCCATGATGACAGACCCCCTGATGTCAGATGACATACTCCCATGATGACAGATGACATACTCCCATGATGGCAGGTGACAGACCCCATTATGACAGATGACAGACCCCCCTGATGACAGACCCCCATGATGACAGGTGACAGACCCCCATGATGACAGGTGACAGGCCCCCATGATGACACATGATGACAGGTGACAGACCCCCATGATGACAGGTGACAGGCCCCATTATAACAGATGACAGACCCCCATGATGACATACCCCTGATGTCAGACCCCCATGATGATAGGTAACCCCATGATGACAGGTGACAGACCCCATTATGACAGATGACAGACCCCCCTGATGACAGACCCCCATGATGACAGACCCTCATGATGACAGGTGACAGACCCCCATTATGACAGATGACAGACCCCCCTGATGACAGACCCCCTGATGAGAGACCCCCATGTTGGGCTTTCAGGCTGCAGCAGGTCCTGATGGAGCTTCAGCAGCAGCAGCTGGATGAGCTGGGGGCGTGGCTGACTGGCATGGAGGACCGCATCAACAGACAGGAACCTGTCGCCGCGGACCTGGACGGTATCAAACAGCAGGTGGAAGACCACAAGGTGAAAGTCACACACAGGGAGGGAGGGAGGGAGGGAGGGTGAGAGGCAAAGTGGGGGAGGGATGGAGAGTAGTCTGAGAGAAAAAAACCCAAACACTTGACACTTTGATGTTTTATTGTCATTGTCTGCAAGGGTGTATGGAAAAGGGGGTGACAAGGTTTTGTAAAACAGAGAGAAGGAGAGAGAGAGAGAGAGAGGCAGAGGGTGGAAGAGGAGGGGACAGAAAGGGTGGGGGGTAGAGAGAAGGAAACAGAAAGAGAGGGAAAGGGGGGGAGAGATGGGGAAACATGTGGGGAGTGAGAGAGAGAGAGCGGGGGGGGGGAGAAAATCACAAATGTGGATAGAGGTTCAGCAAAAGAATGAACCAAAGAGAGAGGGAGATAGAGGGAGACAGTGAAGGAGGGAGGGAGAGAAAGAGAGTGTGTATGAGAGAGATGGAGGGGAAGAGAGGGACAGGGAGGAGGAGATGGTGACAGAGAGAAGGATGGAGGGAGGATGGGAGAGGGAGAGAGACAGTTTGAGAGAGAGGGGGGGGGGAGAGAAATGTATGGGAAGAGAAGGGGTAAGAGAGGGGGGGGGAAGAGCGAAATAGGGAGAGGTGGGGGGGGGGGGGGGGGGAAGAAGGAAGGGGGAGGAAGGGAAGAGGGAAGGAGAGGATGGTGGGAGGGGGAGAGGGAGATAGAGAGGAGGGGAATAGGGGGGAAGGGTGATGGAGAGAGAGGGGGGGGGGGGGGGGAGGGACAGAAAGAGAAACAGAGATGAAAGAGTGAAAGGAGCAAGAAAGGTTGGTAGAGAGAAGGGGAGAGAGGGAGGGAGAGTGAAGGAGGGATGGAGTAGGGGGGACCAGAGAGGGAGGGAGAGTGAATGAGAGATGGAGTAGGGGGGACCAGAGAGGGAGGGAGAGTGAATGAGGGATGGAGTAGGGGAGACCAGAGAGGGAGAGAGAGTGAATGAGGGATGGAGTAGGGGGGACCAGAGAGGGAGGGAGAGTGAATGAGGGATGGAGTAGGGGGGACCAGAGAGGGAGGGAGAGTGAATGAGGGATGGAGTAGGGGAGACCAGAGAGGGAGAGAGAGTGAATGAGGGATGGAGTAGGGGGGACCAGAGGAGGGAGAGTGAATGAGGGATGGAGTAGGGGGGACCAGAGAAGGAGGGAGAGTGAATGAGGGATGGAGTAGGGGAGACCAGAGAGGGAGAGAGAGGGAAGGAGGGATGGAGTAGGGGGGACCAGAGAGGGAGGGAGAGTGAATGAGGGATGGAGTAGGGGGGACCAGAGAGGGAGGGAGAGTGAATGAGGGATGGAGTAGGGGAGACCAGAGAGGGAGGGAGAGTGAATGAGGGATGGAGTAGGGGGGACCAGAGAGGGAGGGAGAGTGAATGAGGGATGGAGTAGGGGGGACCAGAGAGGGAGGGAGAGTGAATGAGGGATGGAGTAGGGGGGACCAGAGAGGGAGAGAGAGTGAATGAGGGATGGAGTAGCGGAGACCAGAGAGGGAGGGAGAGTGAATGAGGGATGGAGTAGGGGGGACCAGAGAGGGAGGGAGAGTGAATGAGAGATGGAGTAGGGGGGACCAGAGAGGGAGGGAGAGTGAATGAGGGATGGAGTAGGGGGGACCAGAGAGGAGGGAGAGTGAATGAGGGATGGAGTAGGGGGGACCAGAGAGGGAGGGAGAGTGAATGAGGGATGGAGTAGGGGGGACCAGAGAGGGAGGGAGAGTGAATGAGGGATGGAGTAGGGGGGACCAGAGAGGAGGGAGAGTGAATGAGGGATGGAGTAGGGGGGACCAGAGAGGAGGGAGAGTGAATGAGGGATGGAGTAGGGGGGACCAGAGAGGGAGAGAGAGGGAAGGAGGGATGGAGTAGGGGGGACCAGAGAGGGAGGGAGAGTGAATGAGGGATGGAGTAGGGGAGACCAGAGAGGGAGGGAGAGTGAATGAGGGATGGAGTAGGGGGGACCAGAGAGGGAGGGAGAGTGAATGAGGGATGGAGTAGGGGGGACCAGAGAGGGAGGGAGAGTGAATGAGGGATGGAGTAGGGGAGACCAGAGAGGGAGGGAGAGTGAATGAGGGATGGAGTAGGGGGACCAGAGAGGGAGGGAGAGTGAATGAGGGATGGAGTAGGGGGGACCAGAGAGGGAGGGAGAGTGAATGAGGGATGGAGTAGGGGAGACCAGAGAGGGAGGGAGAGTGAATGAGGGATGGAGTAGGGGGGACCAGAGAGGGAGAGTGAATGAGGGATGGAGTAGGGGGGACCAGAGAGGGAGGGAGAGTGAATGAGGGATGGAGTAGGGGAGACCAGAGAGGGAGGGAGAGTGAATGAGGGATGGAGTAGGGGGGACCAGAGAGGGAGGGAGAGTGAATGAGGATGGAGTAGGGAGACCAGAGAGGGAGAGAGAGTGAATGAGGGATGGAGTAGGGGGGACCAGAGAGGGAGAGAGAGTGAATGAGGGATGGAGTAGGGGAGACCAGAGAGGGAGGGAGAGTGAATGAGGGATGGAGTAGGGGGGACCAGAGAGGGAGGGAGAGTGAATGAGGGATGGAGTAGGGGGGACCAGAGAGGGAGGGAGAGTGAATGAGGGATGGAGTAGGGGAGACCAGAGAGGGAGAGAGAGGGAAGGAGGATTGAGAGAAGAGAGGGGGAGGGAAGATATGAGGGAGGAGGAAGGGACAATATGTGATGTATTTCTTTATGTTCAATGTCTTTTTGCTATTTAGTGATATTGCATCATGTATGATTCTGTGTGTGTGTGTGTGTGTGTGTGTGTGTGTGCGCTTATGTGCATGTGTGTGTGTGCTTGCACATGCACACATGTGCATGCATGTGTGTGTGTGTGTGTGTGAATGTGTCCATATGTGCATGTGTGTGTGTGTGCACATGTGTGTGTGCATATACATCGGCGTGTGTTATTGAGACTTTGAATTTTGTTTTATGTTTTTATTCTTCATACTGTGAACCAAAATATTTTTGAGGTTTAGATGAGGTTGCATGGGGTGTTTGAGGATTGGTAAGCACTGTTTTTGAAGAGTGTAAAAAATTTGGGGGTGATGTTGTTTTAAGATAGCCTCTGAAGTCACCTTAGCCATCAGCAGCATGGTTGTATTAATGACAGATTGATTGACTGATTGACAGTGTTCCAGCCATGAGCAGTTTGATTGATGGATTACTGACTGAGTGACTGACTGACTGATGATTGACTGATGACTGACTGACTGATGACTGACTGACCGATGACTGACTGATGACTGGATGATGACTGATGATTGACTGATGACTGACTGACTGATGACTGACTGATGACTGGACTGATGACTGACTGACTGACTGATGACTGACTGACTGACTGATGACTGACTGACTGATGACTGACTGATGACTGACTGACTGACCGACTGATGATTGACTGACTGGTGACTGATGATTGACTGATGATTGACTGATGACTGATGATTGACTGACTGACTGATGATTGATGACTGACTGATGACTGACTGATGACTGACTGATGACTGATGATTGACTGATGACTGATGACTGACTGATGATTGACTGATGACTGATGATTGACTGACTGACTGATGACTGATGACTGATGATTGATGACTGACTGATGACTGACTGACTGATTGATTACTGACTGATTACTGACTGACTGATGACTGGCTGATGACTGATGACTGACTGATGATTGACTGACTGACTGATGACTGATGACTGACTGATGACTGACTGACTGACTGATGACTGACTGATGACTGACTGGCTGATGACTGATGATTGACTGATGATTGACTGACTGACTGACTGACTGATGATTGACTGACTGACTGATGATTGACTGACTGGTGACTGATGATTGACTGATGATTGACTGATATGATTGATGACTGACTGATGACTGACTATGATGACTGATGATTGACTGAAAGATGATGATTGACTGACTGATGACTGACTGACGATGACTGTGATGACTGATGATGGACGATGACTGACGACTGACTGACTGACTGATGATGACTGATGACTGTGATTGACGATTTGATGACTGACTGATGTGACTGACTGACTACGACTGACTGAGACTGATGATTGATTGACTGTGATGATGACTGACTGACTGATGATTGACTGACTGATGATGATTGACTGACTGATGACTGACTGACTGATGACTGATGACTGACTGATGACTGACTGATGACTGACTGATGACTGACTGATGATTGATGACTGACTGATGACTGACTGATGATGATGACTGATGACTGATGACTGACTGATGACTGATGATTGACTGATGACTGATGATGACTGACTGATGATTGACTGACTGACTGATGACTGATGACTGACTGACTGACTGATGACTGATGATTGACCGATGATTGATGACTGACTGATGACTGACTGATGATTGACTGACTGACTGACTGATGATTGACTGACTGACTGATGATTGATGACTGACTGATGACTGACTGATGACTGACTGATGATTGACTGATGATTGATGACTGACTGATGACTGACTGATGACTGATGATTGACTGATGACTGATGATTGACTGACTGACTGATGATTGACTGACTGACTGACTGATGACTGACTGATGACTGACTGATGACTGACTGATCACTGACTGACTGATGGGGGTGTTGCAGGTGATCCAACAGTCACTGGAGGCGGAGCAGAAGCGAGTGGACAGCCTGCAGCACATGGTGGTGGTGGTGGATGACTCCAATGCTGACAGCGGAGGTGAGCTTCCCCCATCCCCACCTGGCTGTCATGGCGACAGGAGCTGTGACTGATTACCCATGATGGTGGTTTTATGATTGAAACTATAATCTATGCCTGGCTTTGCCTGTTATTGATTAACCCCATGACTGCTGGTGACTTCACTCATCAGTGAAGATCTGTCACTTCACTGAGATATGTCACAGCTTACTGCTCAGGATGTCACCATTTTTTTTTTAATCTGGACTTGTTCCTTTTTTTTGTTAAATGTTACATGTCTGTCTGAGTGTGTATGTGTTTGTGCCTGAAATCTGAATGAATAACACAGGAAATGAATGATGAGAGCCCAATGGCAGCCATCAGTCGGCTCTACCCAGGTAGGCAGCCTGTTGTGCAAATGACCCCGTGTTTGTAAAGGACTTAGAGCTTGGTCTCCAATCGAAGATAGGCGCTACATAAGTATCCATATCAATCAAGGACACCATTGAAAAGGACACACAAAAGAGGTGACTGCACCCACTTCTTTTGTGTGTCCTTTTCAATGGTGTCCTTGATCTCTGTCCTGTTTCATTCAATCAGATTTCAGGCACAAACACATACACACTCAGACAAACATGTGACATTTAACAAAAAAGGACCCAACCCTTCCTCCCCCCTCACCAGCACACATACCCACCCTAACCTTCACTCTCTCCCCCCTGTGGCCAGCGGTGTGCCTGGCCATGGAGCAGCAGTTGGAGCGGTTGGGGTCGCGGTGGGCGGCGGTGTGCCGGTGGACGGAGGACCAGTGGGTGGTGCTGCAGGAGGTTCTGCTGCGCTGGCAGCAGTTCCATGATGAGCAGACCAAGTTCAGCGTCTGGCTGGAGGAGAAGGAGGCTGTGCTGCGAGACATGGGGCACGCCGACCTCTCCGACCCTGACCAGGTCATCGTGCAGGTCAAACACCTCAAGGTCTGTGTCGGGGAGCTGATGGGAAGGGGTAGGGAGAGTGGAGGTGGGGGAGGAGACATGACCAGTGGCTGAGTGGTGAGAGGAATGGGTGTGAGTGGAAGGGCGTGTGTGTATGTGTGTGTGCATGTGTGTGTGGCGTGCACATGCATGTGTACCTCCATGTGTGTGGATGAATGCAAGGAAGATAGAGAGGGGGTGGAAGAGAGGATTAAAAATTTTTTATAATTTTTAGATAAGAAGTTTAAAGTTTATATTATAAGGATGTTACTCTGATACATGTGTGACCAAGCGCTATGCTTGCTCCAATATTTGCCTCACGCACAAGCTGTATTAGCAGACAACAGTTTTCCCTCCTAACCTGTGCACAGGATTGTGTGACGTCACTCCGCTTACATCATTTTGTCCTCGCCAGACCACCTGCTCGACCAGTGTCGCATCGCGGTACGTCATTGGCTGAGAGCAAACTTGTGTTTCTGTTCCACCGTAATTAATTAATACCTCTTTTGTCAGATCAGTAAACTACAAGTATTATATACTGGCAGAATCGTCGCAATTCCATCTTTAAGTCTGTTCCATTTATGTTTGCCTACGTTACACTGATTTAACGCAGTTTGTAATTTTCAGCGACGAGCTCGTTAAAACTGACCCTGTCCAGGTGACTTAAATTAAGATTATAAATTCATCTTAAATAACCAACACTTCATTTTATACTCATTATAAAGTAGGTGTTGAGCTCTTTCTTTTGCAACTTATCCGATGTAAATCGGTTCAGGAATCATTTAGAAATCTGTCACTGAACACCTTTAAACAAACACATTTGTCATCGGATTCTCCGTGATTAGTGACGATCTGCTCGCAAGCACACGTGACGGCCTTTGCGTCCGCTAAACTTGCATAAATTGGCACAGTGAGGGATGAGTGGTCATTTCATACCTGGTCAGTCATCTGACCTGCTCTCTCTCTCTCACTCTCTCTCTCTCTCTCTTGCTGCGTCGAGCAGTGTGTTGTGTCGTGTGTGCCCCCACAACGGCTGACACCTCGCTACGTATTGCTGTAAGTACTAGTGTGTAGAATGTGTTGATTTGTAAATTGTATTATTCGACACAGTTCTTGTGTTCATATGAGTATGTTCAGTTAATTCTTTGTTCAGTTATTGCTTTGACATGTTAGTCACAGCTCGGCTATGATGATCTAGAAAATTGCCATGTCGTCATATGCTCGGAGCAGTGTTCCATTTGATTCTTCTTAACGTCACAGTCAGTGACGTCTCTGGACACAGATAGTTTGTTCCAGAATGTTCTAGTGAGTGCGTAAAGTTCATTCACCACTTAATGGTTAAGCCATGATGGTGCTTCACTTACTATCTGGTCTATCAGTTTGCCAGTATTATATCTAA
Organism: Babylonia areolata; assembly: GCF_041734735.1. NCBI lineage: Eukaryota > Metazoa > Mollusca > Gastropoda > Neogastropoda > Buccinidae > Babylonia > Babylonia areolata. Next base: position 38,482,104 of record NC_134881.1, on the reverse strand, counting down.
GCCACTGATTCTCTATCTTGTTTGTTATTCAGGTATTATCTTTCATGCTATCAGTTGTACTGCTACAGTGTGCTCAGTACTCTAAGATGTGTGTAGTATTCTGCTGTTATGATTACAAGATAGTGTTGGATTAATATCAGTTATTGGTTAGAACCACCTGATATGTGTCAGTCTGTTAATTTTCATTTACTTACCATGCTCTGTCCTATACGGCTTACTCCAATATAGTGCAGCATGATAAACTGATTCATTTGAGTCACTTTGACACAGTATAAGCTTTACCTAATCTATACTGTCAGTGTACTTTCACCAACTCAGCATCGCTTCAATCACTTTAACTGCGCTATTTAAATGTATTAGAAATGTCATTTGATGTTAGCGTTTGGTCTTCACACATATGCATTATGTTGTTGCGTATCCCAAACCCGAGTGGTAGTCTTTCCATGTATACATGTGCTTTACTATTCACTTGTGCCGACATGTTGTGCTTATGACATTTGTTTGTGTCATTCCAGGCACTGTCTTCTTCTTTTTATCTTCTCTTCTTCTCAGTCTTCTCTTCTTAGTTTCTCTACACAACTATTGTAAATAAAACAATAGAAAAACCCATTTGTGACTGGCCTCTATATGTTCCTGGCCTGTGCGTGGGATCTTGTCTATCCTTTCAATTAATCATATTTAGTTAAGTCTTTTGTGCCGTACCCTTGAATAACCACTCGGAGCACGGCCACACATGTAGTGATTTTAATTTTCTAAATTTGATTTTGAGCTGAGTTTAACTTCACCATGAATATGCTGATCTTAGTGATGATATGATTGATGTTTTTTAGGACTAAAATGGATGTTTATATGCCTGTAATTGATGCTCTTATGCCATGTTTGTTTTAAATTTTGGTTGTAAGTTTTCACAGATAACTATTAATTCATATTGATTTCACAGTTATGGTCATTGATACTATGTGCATGTGAATATACAATAAGTTTGCATGGGTGCTTGCATATGGGCGGGTGTGTGTGTATGCACGGGTATGTGTTCGTTCTTTAGTTTAACGTCTTTTCACTGTAAGTGATATTAGACGAGAGAAGGAAAAAAAATCAAGTGGGAGGAGGGGGAGGGGGTTGGGGGGGGGGGGGGGATTACTGTGTACGCATACGAGTAAGTGAAAGTGTGTGTGTGTGTGTGTGTGTGTGTGTGTGTGTGAAAATTATTGATTTAAGTTTTGTTTAAAAAAACCCCCCCCAAAAACCAACATAACAATATAACATATTTTTAATGAAAAACTAACAACTATAACAGCGAACCAACTGGACTATTTAACAAGGAGTTGAAAAAGTCATACATTAGCAATGGACTGCTGAAGATCATCAACACCAAAGATGATTTCAGTTCAGGGATTTGAGACTTTAACATATCGCAAGTTGGTATATGATCAGCTGTTATGTGAGCACCACAGATGCAAGAAACATTACTGACATATTTTGTCCTAAAACAATTCATTTTCCATCTGCAGATTAGAGAAATGATTTGCCTCTTATGAAAATCATTATGGTAGTGTTTTCCCATGAAACCATACATTTTCTTTATGTTCTTATGTAACTCCGAGTTACCGGTGTGTTTTTCGTCAAACTTAAATTTTGACCATTGGACTTTTTCTACCATGGCGTAACATTCCTGTAGTGAAAGCGAAATATTTAAATCTAACTCCTTCGTGGAGCTTCTAGCTCCTTTTTTAGCCAAAATGTCAACTTTTTCATTATAGTAAAAACCGCAATGAGAAGGAATCCAGCAAAAGGTTATGTGGGAGCCTCTTAGTAAGTAAGAGTTCGTGAATCAAATGGTTAATTTCAATAACGAGTTCATACCTAACCGTTTCTTTTATAAGTTCACGGGTATGTGTGTGTTTTAAATAATGGAAAATTCTTGGACTTGCTTTGCTATGACTGAGTTGAGTGTTATTTTATTATATAAATGTTGTGTGTCAAATTTTACCGTTTTGCTTATAATTTGTATGTATAACAGACTTTACCACACTTAATTTCTCTCTGAGATAATAAAGGTATTCTGACTCTGACTGAGTGTCCTGGGTTTGAATTCTGGGGCTCACGATGCCTGGTTGGGTTGAAGAGTGGACAATTTATATGGATTTCCCTCGTTGACAAGAGGTGTGGAGCTGCTTGTGCATGAATCCCGTTCATGTGTATATGTATACAGAAGATCAAATACGTACATTGAAGATCCCATGATAGAAGTCAGCATTTACAAGTTTTGGAAAGAAAAACATACCCAGCATGCACACCCCTGAAAACAAGAGTATGGCTGTCTACATAAATGGGTGGAAATTGTCATGTACAAAAAATCTCACTGAAGGCTTGCATGAATTATGAAATCTTTAACATGCTTGTTTGATGTTCTGCATGCATATACACACAAAGGGGGTGCAGGCACCAGTAGGTCTGCACATCTTTCCTGGGAGATTGGACAGATTTGAACCTCAACCCTCCATGGACCGTGTCTAGAATTTAAACCACGGACCCCCATGTTAAAAGTATAACGCCTTCACCACTCAGCTGTTGCAGCCTTCATTGCAGACACTGAGTTCCTTCATTTTGAAGATAATGGCTCCAGACCACAGGACAGTGTGGACTCTGGCCTGTTTTGTCAGAAGGGTACCTGCCCACAGCTCCCCCACAAAGAACAGTAAATGTTACATGATGGCATTGCTTGGAGTTGTTGGCCTGATACTTCCCCTCCCACCTCTTTCTCCATCAGTATTTGTAACAATATACCCGGCTTTGAATCTGGTAAAATATTGTTGACTCTTTTAAACCCTTCCGGTTGGAAAAATCAGCATTAGGAGTTAGAAATGGAGACACTGTGGCAGTTTTGTTGGAATTCTGATCCATCGTTGACCAGTGATTAGGGTTCAAGGCTCCATTTCAGCTTGGTGTCCGTGTGAAAGGCACTTGACTTCAGTCTTCCTCACTGCACCCAGGTGTGAATGGGCACTTGACTTCAGTCTTCCTCACTGCACCCAGGTGTGAAAGGCACTTGACTTCAGTCTTCCTCACTGCACCCAGGTGTGAAAGGCACTTGACTTCAGTCTTCCTCACTGCACCCAGGTGTGAATGGGCACTTGACTTCAGTCTTCCTCACTGCACCCAGGTGTGAATGGGCACTTGACTTCAGTCTTCCTCACTGCACCCAGGTGTGAAAGGCACTTGACTTCAGTCTTCCTCACTGCACCCAGGTGTGAAAGGCACTTGACTTCAGTCTTCCTCACTGCACCCAGGTGTGAAAGGCACTTGACTTGGGAAGGGGGAAGGTTGAAATGGCTGAAGGAGAGGACTGGGCCCCGCCTTCCTACACTGAGGGCTGGACACAGTGGACATGAATTCACTGCCCTGATGGCTATGCAAGGCTCTGGGAGCTGCATTTAGATAAATATGTTATGATAGACCTGTGAACATTATACAAGTTAAATGACGCGAGTTGAAGAAACACATTCATATTACTTTACTAACGTGTGAATGAAGTCAACTGTTGTGTGTTTCTACACTGTTGCAGGCTATAGAAAACGACATGGGAGAGCAAGTGCGTCGCTTTGATGCGCTGAACGAATGCGGGCAGCACATTGTACGCTATGTGGACAGCCAGGCCGCAGTGTCACGCATTGCCGCTCTGCTTGAAACGCTGCAGGAACGCTGGGAATCACTGGTCCAGAAGATGGAGCTCCATAGCAACCAGGTGACTGGACTGGTCAGGCTGCCAGCACCTTGTCACTTCTTCTTTCTCCTACCCTTTACACCACCAACACATTGTCACTTCTTCTTTCTCCTACCCTTCACACCACCAACACCTTGTCACTTCTTCTTTCTCCTACCCTTTACACCACCAACACCTTGTCACTTCTTTCTCCTACCCTTTACACCACCAACACCATGTCACTTCTTCTTTCTCCTACCCTTCACACCACCAACACCTCCTCACTTCTTCTTTCTCCTACCCTTCACACCACCAACACCTTGTCACTTCTTCTTTCTCCTACCCTTTACACCACCAACACCATGTCACTTCTTCTTTCTCCTACCCTTTACACCACCAACACCATGTCACTTCTTCTTTCTCCTACCCTTTACACCACCAACACCTTGTCACTTCTTCTTTCTCCTACCCTTTACACCACCAACACCTTGTCACTTCTTCTTTCTCCTACCCTTCACACCACCAACACCTTGTCACTTCTTCTTTCTCCTACCCTTCACACCACCAACACCTTGTCACTTCTTCTTTCTCCTACCCTTCACACCACCAACACCTTGTCACTTCTCTCTGTTTCAGTATCAGAATCTCAAGGAGGCGTCACAGCTTTTGGACAAATCCATGTACGCTATATCACATCTGCTAGGCAGATGCCTGACAGCAGCATAACCCAACGTGCTTAGTCAAGCTTTGAGTGCATGCCTGTATGTTTGTGTGTACCAAACCTATCAGAGCGGATTTCATCTTCAGAATTTTGCCAGAGGACAACACTTTTTTTTTTGTTGCCATGTGTTCTTTTTTCAGTTTGCCAAGTGCATACTGCACATGGACCTGGGTTTATTGTCTTCTCGGTAATGACTAGACGTTCAGTTTGGTTTTCCAGTCAAACATGGGAGGAAGGGTGAGAGCAGGATTCGAACCCACACCCTCACAGACTCTGTTGGCAGATAAGCATCTAAACCATTTTTCCACCTCACTCTCTCACTCCATTACATCACCAGTATCTTGCCACTTCTTTTTTTTTTCCCCATTCATAACACCACCAACACCGTTGTCACTTCTTCTCTGTCCTACCCTTCAAGCCACGAACACCATGTCACTTCTTCTTTCTCCTACCCTTTACACCACCAACACCATGTCACTTCTTCTTTCTCCTACCCTTTACACCACCAACACCTTGTCACTTCTTCTTTCTCCTACCCTTCACACCACCAACACCATGTCACTTCTTCTTTCTCCTACCCTTTACACCACCAACACCATGTCACTTCTTCTTTCTCCTACCCTTCACACCACCAACACCTTGTCACTTCTTCTTTCTCCTACCCTTCACACCACCAACACCATGTCACTTCTTCTTTCTCCTACCCTTTACACCACCAACACCATGTCACTTCTTCTTTCTCCTACCCTTCACACCACCAACACCGTTGTCACTTGTTCTCTGTCCTACCCTTCACACCACCAACACCTTGTCACTTCTTCTTTCTCCTACCCTTCACACCACCAACACCATGTCACTTCTTCTTTCTCCTACCCTTCACACCACCAACACCTTGTCACTTCTTCTTTCTCCTACCCTTTACACCACCAACACCATGTCACTTCTTCTTTCTCCTACCCTTCAAGCCACGAACACCATGTCACTTCTTCTTTCTCCTACCCTTCAAGCCACGAACACCATGTCACTTCTTCTTTCTCCTACCCTTCACACCACCAATACCATGTCACTTCTTCTTTCTCCTACCCTTTACACCACCAACACCTTGTCACTTCTTCTTTCTCCTACCCTTTACACCACCAACACCATGTCACTTCTTCTTTCTCCTACCCTTCAAGCCACGAACACCATGTCACTTCTTCTTTCTCCTACCCTTCAAGCCACGAACACCATGTCACTTCTTCTTTCTCCTACCCTTCACACCACCAACACCATGTCACTTCTTCTTTCTCCTACCCTTTACACCACCAACACCTTGTCACTTCTTTCTCCTACCCTTTACACCACCAACACCTTGTCACTTCTTTCTCCTACCCTTCACATCACCAACACCTTGTCACTTCTTCTTTCTCCTACCCTTCACACCACCAACACCATGTCACTTCTTCTTTCTCCTACCCTTTACACCACCAACACCATGTCACTTCTTCTTTCTCCTACCCTTCACACCACCAACACCATGTCACTTCTTCTCTGTCCTACCCTTCAAGCCACGAACACCTTGTCACTTCTCTCTTATATCCATTGTGCCACCAACATGATTGTCACTTTTCCTTCTCTCTCCTGCCCATCATGCCAGTTCCGGGTCTGACTGGTATCTCTGACAGTCTCCTTCAAAAACTCCAGAATATCCAGGATTGTGCTGCAAGGGTAATGTTTAGAACATGCAGACAAACCCATGTTATAACTCCTGTCCTGGAGAAACTACACTGGCTGCCCGTCTCTCACAGGACAGATTACAAACTAGCTACCATGTGCTATAAGGTCACAAATCATACTGCACTCACATACCTTTGAGTCTTACCTCCAATCTACACTCCTCCAAGATCTTTACACTTGGCTGCTGATTCCAGACAATGCCTTGAAGAAAAAATCCCATAGTATTGGATCCTGGCAACAGACTTCTCAGTACTGTAAAAATCAGTCACTCCCATCCATGTGTCAATGCATGCAGGGTGTCTGTTCCTTTGTTTTTGTGGTGGCTGGTAGGTAAATTTTCCACGTTAAGTTTTCGGGGGATTGCATTTCACTGGATTATGTTGCATTGTGTTGGATAATGTTGCACTGTGTTGCATTGTATTGGATTTTGTTGTGTTGTGGTGTGTTGTGGTGTGTTGTGGTGTGTTGTGTTGTAGTGTTTTATTGGTACTGTAGTGTGTTACTTTGTAACTGCAACAGATTTCGGTGAGTGAAATCGTGGCTACTTTCCCAAGGGGATACCGCGGTACCACTGTACATTGCTGCCAAACCTTCACTTTTCATCTCTGTCATCATACAGATTTGTTACCAATAACAACAGATTTCTCTTACATTACAGAATGTTAACAGAAGCAACTCATTTTTGTTTGTTTTGTTTTTGTTTTTTGTTTTTTGCTATTTTTTGTTGTCTCTTTGTTAGATACACTGATGAATGTGTGATTTTTAGTTTATCACCTCATCTGAAGGACTAGTTTCCAGATCACCACCCACTCCAGTTCTGTCAGAGAAGGGGGAAATGCTAGTTTACTCTTAAGTATGCTGGTTAGTTTGTGAAGACCAAACTGAAATCTGTGTGAGGTTTCTGCCTCATTGTCAGTGTGAGCATTGCCACATGTCTGTGTGTGCTTGTGTGGCTGTGAGACAGACGGGGCAGCTGCTGGTGCTACTGTTACTATGATTACTTCGACTGCTGCTGCTGCTACTGTTACAACTGCTACTATGATTACTTCGACTGCTGCTGCTGCTACTGCTACTGTTAAAACTGTTACTATGATTACTTCGACTGCTGCTGCTGCTACTGTTACAACTGCTACTATGATTACTTCGACTGCTGCTGCTGCTACTGTTACAACTGCTACTATGATTACTTCGACTGCTGCTGCTGCTACTGTTACAACTGCTACTATGATTATTTTGACTGCTGCTGCTGCTACTGTTACAACTGCTACTATGATTACTTCGACTGCTGCTGCTGCTACTGCTACTGTTAAAACTGCTACTATGATAACTTCTGCTGCTGCTACTGCTACTGTTAAAACTGCTACTATGATTACTTCGACTGCTGCTGCTGCTGCTGTTACAACTGCTACTGTGATCACTTTGACTGCTGCTGCTGCCACTGTTACAACTGCTACTATGATTACTTCGACTGCTGCTGCTGCTACTGCTCCTGTTACAACTGCTACTATGATTACTTCGACTGCTGCTGCTGCTACTGTTACAACTGCTACTATGATTATTTTGACTGCTGCTGCTGCTACTGTTACAACTGCTACTATCATTACTTCGACTGCTGCTGCTGCTACTGTTACAACTGCTACTATGATTATTTTGACTGCTGCTGCTGCTACTGTTACAACTGCTACTATGATTACTTCGACTGCTGCTGCTGCTACTGTTACAACTGCTACTATGATTACTTCGACTGCTGCTGCTGCTACTGCTACTGTTAAAACTGCTACTATGATAACTTCGACTGCTGCTACTGCTACTGTTACAACTGCTACTATGATTACTTCGACTGCTGCTGCTGCTACTGCTACTGTTAAAACTGCTACTATGATTACTTCGACTGCTGCTGCTGCTACTGTTACAACTGCTACTGTGATCACTTTGACTGCTGCTCCTGCTGCTATTACAACTGCTACTATGATTACTTCGACTGCTGCTGGTGCTGTAATGAGTATGAATACTATGGCTGGTATGACTACTGCTACTTCTACTGCTGCTGCTGTTACAAATATTGCTGCTTATGTTGCATTTGCTGCTGTTATGAAGGCTGTTACTATTACTAGACTGCTGCTGCTATTGTTACTGTTACATCTATTGTGGTTGCTAGTATCACTGCCACAATCCCAGTAACATCTACAACTGCTGCAGCTGATACTACTGCTTCTACAATTCTAACTACCACTACAACTACTACTGCTGCTGTTACTATTACTACTTCTGCTGCTGCTGCTGTTGCTGTTGCTGTTTCTGTTCTATTTCTACAACTTGTATCCAAAGTGTTGTGGTTTTGGTATTACAGTGAGCATTGTCATGACTGATCCGTGGCTCTTCCCAAACCCCGCAGTGTTTCCTGTCCACAGATTGCCAGTTCAGGCGTGGAGCTGAGCAAGATCTCCCACCTGTACGAAGCGGAGACAGGGAAAGGGGAAGAGCCCACGGAAAAACAGACGTCATCAACATCGTCATCGTCGTCGTCCTCCTCAGCCAAGAAGCGCAAGGTGGAGTCTGTTCAGCGCATGGAGTTTGAGGTTGAGCTGAAGCGGCTGAGGGACTGGCTGGTGTCGACAGAGTCCACCCTGCAGCTGTTGGTGGCCGAGAACACCCAGGAGCCCTTCACTGTGGAGGAACAGCGGGTGCTGATCCAGGTCTGTCTGTCACCACTGTGGGTGGTGTGTGGGTGGTGTGATGGTGTGTGGATGATGTGTGTGGGTGGTGTAGGGTGGTGTGTGGGCGGTGTGTGGGTGGTGTAGGGTGGTGTGTGGCCAGTGTGTGGGTGGTGTGTGGGCGGTGTGTGGGTGGTGTGATGGTGTGTGGATGATGTGTGTGGGTGGTGTAGGGTGGTGTGTGGGTGGTGTGATGGTGTGTGGATGATGTGTGTGGGTGGTGTAGGGTGGTGTGTGGCCAGTGTGTGGGTGGTGTGTGGGCGGTGTGTGGGTGGTGTGTGGGCAGTGTGTGGGTGGTGTGTGGGCGGTGTAGTGGTGGTGTGGGGATGGTGTGTGGGTGGTGTAGGGTGGTATAGGGATGGTGTGTGGGTGGTGTAGGGTGGTGTGTGGGCAGTGTGTGGGTGGTGTGTGGGCGGTGTAGGGGTGGTGTGTGGGCAGTGTAGGGGTGGTGTGGGGATGGTGTATGGGTGGTGTAGGGATGGTGTATGGGTGGTTTAGGGTGGTGTGTGGGCAGTGTAGGGTGGTATAGGGATGGTGTGTGGGTAGTGTAGGGTGGTGTGTGGGCAGTGTAGGGTGGTATAGGGATGGTGTGTGGGTGGTGTAGGGTGGTGTGTGGGCAGTGTAGGGGTGGTGTAGGGATGGTGTGTGGGCAGTGTGTGGGCGGTGTAGGGGTGGTGTGGGAGCGGTGTAGGAGTGGTGTGTGAATGGTGTGTGGGCGGTGTGTGGGCAGTGTAGGGGTGGTGTAGGGATGGTGTGTGGGTGGTGTAGGGTGGTTGGTGGGTGGTATGTGGGTGGTGTAAGGGTGGTATAGGGATGGTGTGTGGGCGGTGTTTGGGTGGTGTGTGTGGGTGGTGTGTGGATAGTGAGTGGGCATTGTGTGTGGTGTGTGTGGGTGGTGTGGTGGCGGTGTGTGGGTGGTGTGGTGACGGTGTGTGTGTGGTGTGTGGGCGGTGTGTCATTGATTGATTGTATGTGTTAAGAAATGTTGATGGGCTTGGTGTTTATGAGTCCACATTGGAATGTGTGTGTGTGTGTGTGTGTGTGTGTGTGTGTGTGTGTGTATTTGACATTGTTGTGGACAGTTATACGGAGACGACCACCACTTTCAGATGTGCATGCTGGGTATGTTCTTGTTACTAAATGCTGACATGGATGATAGGATCTTTGACGTGTGTATTTGATCTTGTGCATGCATTAGCTGATGAAGATGGTTCAGGCGCCAGCAGGCCTGCACGTCTGTTGATCTGGAAGATCAGGAAAATCTCCACCCTTCACCCATCAAGCATTGCGACCACGATTCAAGCCCAGGACTTTCAAATTGAAAGTCCGATGCTTTAACCACTTGACTGCTGCAACCGTCAGGGTACAGAGCAAGCAGGCTGGAAACGCTGAGGTCACTGGCCGACTGAGGATGAAGGGTGGACAGGAATGTTGTGAGTGACAGTGCTGGATACAGACTGTAGTGACCCCAGTGGCGTGGTGTGTTCCAGGACACGGAGAACTCGATCCGCTCACACCAGATGGACATGCAGCGGGTGGTGACGCTGGGCAAGGGGGTCCTCACCGAACTTAAAATTGGTCAGTCCTCCTGACCCTCAATGCATGTTTCTTGAGTCTTCCACCACCCTCAGTTCACATTTGTTGAGTCCTCGCTAACCCTCGATTCACATTTGTTGAGTCCTCACTAACCCTCAATTCACATTTGTTGAGTCCTCACTAACCCTCAATTCACATTTGTTGAGTCCTCACTAACCCTCAATTCTCATTTGTTGAGTCCTCACTAACCCTCAATTCACATTTGTTGAATTCTCAGTAACCCTCAATTCTCATTTGTTGAGTCCTCAGTGACCCTCAATTCTCATTTGTGGAGTCCTCACTAACCCTCAATTTTCATTTGTGGAGTCCTCACTAACCCTCAATTCTCACTTGTTGAGTCCTCAGTGACCCTCAGTCCTCCGTAACCCTGAAATCAAGTATTTGTTGAGTCGTTATGAACACTGAAATCAGATTTGTTCTCTCATCAGTAACATTATCACTAATTTTGTAGTAAGTCTCCACGAACCACTGAAGTGACAACTGACAATTGTACCTGGACCATACCTTGATACGGGCAGGGCATTGATGGAACATTCAGTCTAAGGCTGTCCAGTTGTCTCTACCTTCTAGAAATTCATAGATCAGAAAATACATGCAGAAACAAATGCAGTGATAATATTGTCAGTGATGTGCTATTTTGGCGTCAAGAGTTCAGGATGTCCACAAGGAAAATATTTCAGTGTCAGCCTCGTGACGTTAGTCAGTAAAATGTGCATTAACAGTCACCTATTCCATTTGCGAATAGTCTTTGAGAAAGAAGTTAAAGCAAGGATGTCACAAAGAAAGGATTGTTGAAAGATAGAAAGGAGACAGGCTGGTGTTGCTGTGTGCAGCGGGGGAGTGCCAGGACAGCACGCAGCGCTCCATCCAGCAGGTGGAGGAGTCCTGGGAGCGCCTGAGCAAGGCGCTGGGTGACACACAGCGACAGGTGGAGCGATCCTTTGAGAGCAAGAAGTTCCACTCGGAGCTGGGCAGCCTGCTGGAGCTGGTGGAGGGCTACGAGAAGTGGGTGGGGGCCTCTGAGGCCGTCGCTCAGGAGGCCCACGACATCAGTCGTCAGCTGGACCAGTGCAAGGTCGGCTTCCGCTTTCAGTGTCAGGGAGGTGTCAAGTGTGCAGACTGATCTGTTCATGCCACACCACTTCTGCTTTAATTTTTTTTGTTTAAAAAGGGTGCAGATGCCTTGCATAAACCCAAGCCTACAAAATTCTTATTCAAAGGCAAACAAAGGCATAATATATCTGTGTGTGTGTGCATGTGTGTGTGTGCGTGTGTGTGTGTGTGTGTGTGTGTGTGTGTGTGTGTGAAAGTTGTGAACACAATGAAATAAAAAAGGGGCGGCGCTGCACTCTGGTGAGGTGCTGTCTCTGGGCAGAGCAGCCTGAATTTTACACAGAGAAGTCTGTTGTGGCAAAGAGTAATACAGTACTGTATGATACAATGCAGTACAAAACAGTACAATCCAATCCAGTGCAATGCTATGCAATACAATACGATACAGTGCAGTTTGGTACAGTACAGTAAAGTACAGTACAGTACAATGCAGTACAGTACGATACAATGAAGTTATGCCTCCCTTTTTAACTGATCAGGTCAGTGACGAAATACATACATGTCCATTGGAGTTCAGTTCACAAAAACACGCTTTACTTAAAAAATGTCATTTACACAAACTGCTGGCTGGTTTCCAGAAAGAGGGCCTGTTTGTTCTGCACTGAAATGAAAATTTAATCTTTCTTGGCAGGGCTCTGATTTTATTGACACAAACAAAATCTTGTTGGTTTTATCTGTTTATCTTTAACTCTGTGAAAATGGGGAAGTGGTTCTGAGGCTATGGGTATGCTTAAAAATATCCATATGTGTGTGTGTGTGTGTGTGTGTGTGTGACTGTGTGTGTAGTTTTGCGTTTGTGTGGGCCCACATGCATGTGTGTAAGTGTGTGTGTGTGTGTGTGTGTGTGTGTGACTGTGTGTGTAGTTTTGCGTTTGTGTGGGCCCACATGCATGTGTGTAAGTGTGTGTGTGTGTGTGTGTGTGTGTGTTTGTGTGTGTGTGTTGTGTGTTTGTGTGTGTGTGTGTGTGTGTGTGTGTGTGTGTGTAGTTTTGCGTTTGTGTGGGCCCACATGCGAGTTTGTAAGTGGGTGTGTGTGTGTGTGTGTGAGTGTGTAGTTTTGCGTTTGCTTGGGCCCACATGCATGTGTGTAAGTGTGTGCGTGTGTTTGGTTTATGTTTAGGTCAGGCATCTGCTCGCTTTTGTTTAAACAGATGTGGTGTAGTTTATATTGATCAGTCCACATGTTTTGTTATCTCCTTCGAATGGAGATTGTGTATTTGTCTGTACGTGTGCATGCTTGTGCATATGTGTGTGTGTGTGCGTGTGTGTGTGTGTGTGTGTGTGTGGTGTGTGTGCGTGTGTGTGTGTGTGCGTGTGTGTGTGTGTGTGCGTGTGTGTGTGTGTGTGTGTGTGCATGTGCACACAAGAAATCCAGCACAGCGTGGCAGTAAAAGACAGACACAGGTTAATGGGTTGCTGAGAGACACAGATCCGTTAGCCATGTTTCTCTGATGGCGTGCCATGCAGTTCAGTCTCTGCGTTTTCTCCCATGAAAATGACCTTCTTGCTTTCCCTTTTTCTGGGAAATCTCTTTGCTGATTTCTGCAGCAACCTTTCTTGACCCCTTCTGCAGATGTTTCTGTAACATAAGTCCAGAGAAATCTGTCTCGAACAGTGTGCACTGGCTTCATAAAGCTTTTTGAAATGTGTAAAAAATGATATGCGTTTTTTATAGTTTTTTTTTTTTTTTTTTAAACCCATCAGAAATCTTTTAAAAAATGACCCAGTTTGTAAAAGTTAATTTCAGCTCTCTTTATTGAACAACAACAAGAACAACAACAAATCATTTCTATCACTGGTTGATAAAGCAGTGATGAAATGTTCCAGCTGAATTTAAATTTAAAAGTAAGGTAATGATTGTAAAAAAGAAGAAAAAAACACCCCCCCCCAAAAAAAAAAAAAATATCCTTGAATGAATCATAATGAGCGAACATGGATGATTCATTCAAGGGGCATAAGCCAGCACTCAGAATAAAGTGCCTTTCACATGAATTCCTGATGCTGTCAGATTTTTCAGTGTTCAGGGTTTTTAAAAGTTTCTTAAACAAAAAAAAAAAAAAAAAAAAAAAAAAAATTGTGATTAAAGACCTGATGGGACTCCATCTCTGTGTTGTTGTCTTTGTCGAGGTCGGTCAGGCTGTGTTGTTACACATTCAGGGAGCCAGGGGGGTGGGGTGGGGTTGCTCCAGAGTACAGATTGCTTCTTCAGACTGTGATAGGCATGTAGGATATCATGGAAAAGTACCGACCAAATAGAGCATCGGTCATGCTGGATGTTTCAAATTACAAAACGTATCCAACGTATCATTGTTGGCTGTTTCATATTCAGATTGAAATGGTAACAATACTAGTACTACTATTACTAATGATGATGATGATAATCATAATCATAAACATAATAATGATAGTAAATAATGATATTACTACTACTACTACCACTACTACTGCTGCTGCTGCTAATAGTAATAAAAAGATGAACTATTTATGTAGCACTTAATCTTATGCAGAGACAAAGTGCTTACACAATGGTAATTCACATGAATGCTTAACTGATTGATAGCACTATTGGTAACTTTCATATTGATTCTAGTTTATATTGAAACATGCAGGTAAAACACACCATATGTTAGCTGCTTTCATATTAGTTCAGAATCTGCTGGGGACCAGGAAAACGGAAAAAAGAAAAGGCGGCAATACAAGAGCATCCAGGAGTCATGACCTGGGTGCGACCTGGCCCCCTAAGAGTGTAAGGAGTTAAGGGCAGAAACACTTGACTGAGGGGGGGCTTCTTCTCTGAAGACCTTGAACTGTCCAGCTCTCCCTAGAGATTCTTATCACTGAAACACACAGGTAAAACATGCCATTTGTTGGCTGCTTTCATATCAGTTCAGACTGACATTGCGACCCATGGGTTAAGCTGTGAGGACCTGATCACCTGTCTGTTCATTTCCCGCCCCCCCCTGCCCCCACACACACTCCCTGCAGGTGAAGGTGCGGGCGATGCAGGCCCATCAGGACCGTGTGGAGAGTCTGAAGCTGCACGGGGAGCACATCCTGCGACAGTTCCGCTCCTCCGCCACCCCCACCTCCACCATCAGGGAAGACCTCCAGTCCTTCCTCACACGCTGGCATGCCGCCTTCACCAGGCTGGGTGAGTCACCTCCCCTGACCCTGTGCAGTGTCCTGTGCCCCACTGTCCCCCCCCCCACCCCCCCCGTCCCCCTCCCTGCCGCCCCCCTCTCCTCCCTTTCTCCCCCCCTGCTGCCTTGGCATTGTTCTCCCTCTCTGCAGTCATGGGCTGCAGCGTCCCACATTCACTTGTATGTACGACCGGAGCTTTTACGTGTGTGACCATGGCGGTGTGTATGCTGGGTATGTTAGTATTCCCGTAAACTACTGATGACATGGATTTCAGGACCTTAAACATGCATATTTCTAGTTCCTGTTCTGATTGCAAATACACACAAAGGGGGTACAGGCACGGGCAGGTCTGCACATATGTTGACTTGCTGGGAGATTGGAAAAATCTCCGTTCTTATCCAACCAGGCGTTGATACATGGATTTGAACCCAGAACCCTGGGATTCGAAGTCCAGCACTATGACCTCTTGGCTTTTGCACCCACTGCCTCTGTGCACAGAGAGAGAGAGAGAGACAGAGAGAGAGAGAGAGAGAGAGAGGTGTCTCCAATCTAGTTCTGTCCACTCCATAGAAGTAGTGTTCACTACGCTTGTATCACAGTCTCCTTTGCCATGCATCAGTGTGTGCAGTTGTTGTTGCACTAAGAGAGAAAGAGGGAGAGGGAGAGTTTACTCATTTCTGGTGTAGTTTTTTGTCCACTGTGTTAATGTAGGAATTGTTGCACTTGTGACACACTCCTTGGTCACAGCAGTTTGGTCAGACAGGTGTGTGTGTGTGGATACTGGTCACTGTCACAGTCATCGGTCCATGAATTCTGTGTGACATCTGACTATTCTGCAGTTACTCACACTTGTTTGTGCCCGTCATAGTTTCTCTGGTGAACAGATTTCTTGCATTGTTTTTAACACATTGTTGTTCTGCACTTTCTCACAGCGTAGCAGTCTTCAGTGTTACACCTTTCTACTTATAGCGGTATTCCACTTCTTTGAGTGTTGTAGCATACAACTAGTATACTTCAGAGGTGCTAGATTTCTGTGCACATACATTCATTATCTTTGGTGATTTTTGTTTTGTTTGGGAATACAGTAGCATCGTATGATGATGACTGATTAGCACAGTGATATGGTGTGGTGTGTGTGTGTATGTTTATGAAGAAGCAAGAGACTTTTTGAATGTTGAGTGTTGTGTGTCTGTTATTTGGGTGTGTGACTGTGGGAGAAAAGTTGGGTAGTTTATTTGCACATGTGAGAAAAGACTACCATGTGGGAGAAGTGAGATGTATTTGTAATGACTTACGGAATGATTACAGTGGTGGTTTATGAAAGATTAAATGATGGTTTTTTGAGTTCATAAAATTTTGGAGACAGAAGTCAAATTGCAAAGTACAAGGGAGAAAATTTTGAACAGAGCAGATGATGATGCGAGTCTGATATTGTGGTTTTATATTTTGGTGCCTTTTGGACTGATGACCAAAGGAGCGAGTTGTATTTAAAAGATATTTAGAAATATTCCTTAGAAAATAGCTTTGATAGAAATGTTTATTTTGAGGTAATTAGAATAATTCTATTTCATGTATTTATTGTACAGTTCATGGATTATTTCATGGTGTCAATTATGAGGGCAGGATAGTGACTATGTGCTGACGTGTCTGTGTGTCTGTATTTATCTTGTCCAATGTTTGTGAAGTGGGAAACTTTGGTGTGAGAAATAAAGATAAAAAAGGAGAAAATAAATGTGACAAGACATTGATACTGTATATTGTAACCGAGAGAGAAGGAGTCGTGTGTTGACAGGGACTGAGCCCATAGCTGTCAGATGTTCCTTGATGGCTGAGGAGCGGAAGATAGAAAGTGAAGGAAGAAAGAAAAGATGAACCAGAAGGAAGGAAAGGAAGATAGAAAGTGAAGGAAGAAAGGAAAGATGAACCAGAAGGAAGGAAAGGAAGATAGAAAGTGAAGGAAGAAAAGATGAACCAGGAGGAAAGAAAGGAAGATAGAAAGTGAAGGAAGAAAGAAAAGATGAACCAGAAGGAAGGAAAGGAAGATAGAAAGTGAAGGAAGAAAGAAAAGATGAACCAGAAGGAAGGAAAGGAAGATAGAAAGTGAAGGAAGAAAGAAAAGACGAACCAGAAGGAAGGAAAGGAAGATAGAAAGTGAAGGAAGAAAGAAAAGATGAACCAGAAGGAAGGAAAGGAAGATAGAAAGTGAAGGAAGAAAGAAAAGATGAACCAGAAGGAAGGAAAGGAAGATAGAAAGTGAAGGAATAAAAGACGAACCAGGAGGAAGGAAAGGAAGATAGAAAGTGAAGGAAGAAAGAAAAGACGAACCAGGAGGAAAGAAAGGAAGATAGAAAGTGAAGGAAGAAAGAAAAGATGAACCAGGAGGAAAGAAAGGAAGATAGAAAGTGAAGGAAGAAAGAAAAGACGAACCAGGAGGAAGGAAAGGAAGATAGAAAGTGAAGGAAGAAAGAAAAGATGAACCAGAAGGAAGGAAAGGAAGATAGAAAGTGAAGGAAGAAAGAAAAGATGAACCAGAAGGAAGGAAAGGAAGATAGAAAGTGAAGGAAGAAAGAAAAGATGAACCAGAAGGAAGGAAAGGAAGATAAGAAAAAGAAGAGCTAGAAGGCAAAAGAAAGGAAGATACAGAAGAAAATAGCGCAAATGAAGCTCTGTAGTGATACGTGTGTGTGTGTGTGTGTGTGTGTGTGTGTGTGTGTGTGTGTGTGAAGCTTTAATTCTAAGTGTGAGTATTCCTTGAGTCAATTGTGTGCGACAGAAAGTAATTGAGGTGTGTGTCTCTTCTTGTTTGTCCACTTTTCTTTGCATGTGGTGATGACTGATTAGTGAAGTGACATATTGTGGTGATGACTGATTAGTGAAGTGACATATTGTGGTGATGACTGATTAGTGAAGTGACATATTGTGGTGATGACTGATTAGTGAAGTGACATATTGTAGTGATGACTGATTAGTGAAGTGACATATTGTGGTGATGACTGATGAGGAAGTGACATATTGTGGTGATGACTGATTAGTGAAGTGACATATTGTGGTGATGACTGATTAGTGAAGTGACATATTGTGGTGATGACTGATTAGTGAAGTGACATATTGTGGTGATGACTGAATAGGGAAGTGACATATTGTAGTGATGACTGATTAGTGAAGTGACATATTGTGGTGATGACTGATGAGGAAGTGACATATTGTGGTGATGACTGATTAGGAAAGTGTAATATTGTGGTGATGACTGATTAGTGAAGTGACATATTGTGGTGATGACTGATTAGTGAAGTGACATATTGTGGTGATGACTGATGAGGAAGTGACATATTGTGGTGATGACTGATTAGTGAAGTGACATATTGTGGTGATGACTGATTAGTGAAGTGACATATTATGGTGATGACTGATTAGTGAAGTGACATATTGTGGTGATGACTGATTAGGGAAGTGACATATTGTGGTGATGACTGATGAGGAAGTGACATATTGTGGTGATGACTGATGAGGAAGTGACATATTGTGGTGATGACTGATTAGTGAAGTGACATATTGTGGTGATGACTGATTAGGGAAGTGACATATTGTGGTGATGACTGATTAGTGAAGTGACATATTGTAGTGATGACTGATTAGTGAAGTGACATATTGTGGTGATGACTGATTAGTGAAGTGACATATTGTGGTGATGACTGATGAGGAAGTGACATATTGTGGTGATGACTGATTAGTGAAGTGACATATTGTGGTGATGACTGATGAGGAAGTGACATATTGTGGTGATGACTGATTAGTGAAGTGACATATTGTGGTGATGACTGATTAGGGAAGTGACATATTGTGGTGATGACTGATTAGTGAAGTGACATATTGTGGTGATGACTGATTAGTGAAGTGACATATTGTAGTGATGACTGATTAGAACTGTAGACATTACAGTAACAGTAGCAACCTTATAACTATATCTGTTCTTGCTCCCTGTCCATGCAGATCCCATGGATTGTGAGTAGTGCTGGTTGAATGTTGTGGCCAAGTTCTCTGTGTGGTGTCTTCAGTTTGTCTCCTGTGCATGGGCCAGTGTTCCCTGCTTTCACATATGTTAGTTCTCTGTGTGCTTTGCCCCATGGGTTTGCATACTTTTTGTTCCAGATGGCTTGCAGCCCCCTGTTTTTTGCACACTTGATGTAAAGTTTTGAGGTCCTGACTTGAGATTTGAGAGGTTGGTTGTTGACCCCCCCCCCCCCCCCCCGGCCCCCCCAAACAAAAAGAACCTAGGGATGATGACCACTGGGGAACAAAGAAATCCAGGCACCATCCAACCCACAAAATGGCTCAGTGTCTGTTGTGCCTGTCGGAGTCTGGGTTTGATTACCGGTCTTACCCTTTCTCTCACGTTTTGCTAGAAAATCAGTCTGAGCGTCTAGCCATTCAGATGAGATCATGAACTCATGTCTCATGTGCAGTCCACACTTGGTGCATTGAAAAAGCACCAGTGGCATCTTATCTTGTTGTCCTCTGGCAAATTCTGTTGAAGAAATCTATTCTGAAAGCTTTACAGATATATATATGCAAGCACTCAAGGCCTGACTAAGTGCATTGGGTTATGCTGCTGGTCAGGCATCTGCCTAGCAGATGCGGTGTTGTGTGTATGGACTTGTCTGAATTGAAAAGCAGTGACTCTTCTTTGAGAAACTGAAACTGAAACTGAAACTCAGTCTTTTTTTGTTTGTCAACCTGTCATTTAGTAGTTCAGAGAGGATTTGGTGGGTGGTACTGGTACTTCAGTATGTCACACCACACCACACCACACCACACCACATGATATCACACCACATCACACCACACCACACAATATCACACCGCATCACACCACACCACACCACACAATACTACACCACACCACACCGCACAATACCACACCACACCATAACACACCACACCACACCACACAACACAATATCACACCATACCACCACACCACACCATGCCATGCCATGCCACGCCATGCCACGCCACACCACACCACACCACACCACACAATATCACACCACCACACCACACCACACCACACCACACCACACCACACCACACCACACCACACACCACACAACACCACACGGCATGATATCACACCACACCACACAATATGATATCACACCACACCACACCACACAACATGATATCACACCACACCACACCATACCACACCACACCACAATACCACACCACTCCACACCACATCACACCACACCACATCACATCACACCACACCACACCACACAACATGATATCACACCACACCACACCATACCACACCACACCACAATACCACACCACACCACACCACACCACACCATAACGTACCATATCACACCCCACCATATCACACCAGATCATATTTTATGCATAAAAAAAGAGAATATGATGCAATGCAGTGTATGAATCTCAACATATTACACCATATTACACACCACACCACACCATGCTACACCGCACCGCATCCCACATCACAGCGCACAGCACCACACCACACAGCACTGCACCAGGCTACACCACACCATACCACATCACACCGCACAGCACCACACCGCACCGCACCATGCCACACCACACTTACAATCAATTCTTTTGACATTTTATGGCCATAGTATTTTTTCTCTCAAAACATGTTGTTTTCAAAATGAATGTTTTTATCCAGTTTGATTGTGTGTGTGTGTGTGTGTGTGTGTGTGTGTGTGTGTGTAAGTATGAATCAGCTGATCACATTGTGCTCTTATTCTGTTTCTTTTGACATATTTTTTGGACATTATTTGTCAGTGGAGAATGTTTGCATGAAATTTTCTTTTATCTAGTTTCTTTTCTTCTTTTTCACTACAAACGGTTTTTATGATCATTATTATTATTATTTGTTGTTGTGTGGTGTAGCGTATATGGATTTGTCCGAACGCAGTGACGCCTCCTTGAGCTACTGAAACTGAAACTGAAACTGTTGTTGTTTGTTTTCAAATAGGCAGTTGATTCATTTACATGATAAGTGGGCTGAGTACAGGTAAGTATGTAAGTAAGGCATTGGTGATGTGAAAGTGGAGAGAAATATCATAACGACTTGGGAGAAGTCTTTCAGACATTTTAAAATGTCGTTTGATGTCTGGAGAGACAGTCTTCCTCCGTGTCATCATGTTGATCCCCTTCATGAAGTGTGCTGTTCAAACATTATTTTCTGTTTTGTGAAGTTATCAAAAAATGCTGTTTTTCCTGATCTTTTTCTGTTTTCAGGTTGAGGAGGAAGGTGGCAGAATGGTTAAGGCGCTTGCCTGCCAACACAGTGTTCATGAGGGTCAGGGTTCCATTCCTGCTACGGCCCTTTCTCCCAAGTTTAACTGGAAAATCAAACTATGTTATCTGGTCATTTGGATGAGACGATAAACCGAGGTCCTGGAGTGCGGCATGCACTTGGTGCACTGAAGAAGAACCCATGGCAACAAAAGTGTTGTCCTTTATTGGGACAGACTTTTTACAGAATTATTCCAACATCAAACAGGGTACTACAAGGAGAGAGGAATGAATATTGATAACTTTTCTTTTATGAAAATGAATCATAGTTGACACATCCATGAATGAAGTGTTTGTGTCGGTGCTTTTACAGGTTTATGATACATCTTATGTAATCATAAGGTGACTAGCGATGATTAGCATTTGTGGGCTGCAGCTTCCACCATCCGCTCATATAGAAACAAGTGGGGTTGTAGGATGATCAGTTTTACCCCATCTTGTAGATAGCCATACTCTGTTTTCGGGGGGTGTAAAACAAATAGTCTGAACGGAAAGTTGCGAACAGAGAGAGCCCTGATGATGTGTGTGTATGTGTGTGTGCAGGGGAGCGCCAAACACTCCTGATAGAGACATGACGTGTGTGTGTGCAGTGGAGCACCAAAAGCTCCTCATAGAAAGAGAGACCTGATGATGTGTATGTGTGTGTGTGTATGCAGGGGGAGTGCCAAACGCTCCTGATAGAGAGAGACCTGATGTGTGTGTGTGTGTGTGTGTGTGTGCAGGGGAGTGCCAAACGCTCCTGATAGAGAGAGACCTGATGACGTGTGTGTGTGTGTGTGTGTGTGTGCAGGGGAGTGCCAAACGCTCCTGATAGAGAGAGACCTGATGTGTGTGTGTGTGTGCAGGGGAGTGCCAAACGCTCCTGATAGAGACCTGATGATGATGATGTGTGTGTGTGTGTACAGGGGAGTGCCAAACGCTCCTGATAGAGAGAGACCTGATGACGTGTGTGTGTGTGTGTGTGTGTGCAGGGGAGTGCCAAACGCTCCTGATAGAGAGAGACCTGATGTGTGTGTGTGTGTGTGCAGGGGAGTGCCAAACGCTCCTGATAGAGACCTGATGATGATGTGTGTGTGTGTGTGTACAGGGGAGTGCCAAACGCTCCTGATAGAGAGAGACCTGATGACGTGTGTGTGTGTGTGTGTGTGTGTGTGTGTGTGCAGGGGAGTGCCAAACGCTCCTGATAGAGAGAGACCTGATGATGATGTGTGTGTGTGTGCAGGGGAGTGCCAAACGCTCCTGATAGAGACCTGATGATGTGTATGTGTGTGCAGGGGAGCGCCAAACACTCCTGATAGAGACCTGATGATGTGTATGTGTGTGCAGGGGAGCGCCAAACACTCCTGATGGAGGCCCTGGAGAAAGCTCCCCCACGGTCCTACCTGGAGGCAGTGGCGGTGCTGATGAAGTGGCTGACGGACATTGAGCACATCCTGCAGACAGAGAGGGTGGCCCTGGGCACTGTGCAGGCCATGGACAGAAAACTGGACATCTACAAGGTGCTCCTCCTCCTCCTCCACCACCTTTGTCAGCGTCACCTTTCACTTTTAACACTTTGTTTCTCCACCTTTGTCATTGTCACCTTTCACTTTTAACACTTTGTTTCTCTACCTTTGTCATTGTCACCTTTCACTTTTAACACTTTGTTTCTCCACCTTTGTCAGCGTCACCTTTCACTTTTAATACTTTGTTTCTCCACCTTTGTCAGCGTCACCTTTCACTTTTAATACTTTGTTTCTCCACCTTTGTCAGCGTCACCTTTCTCTTTTAACACTTTGTTTCTCCGCCTTTGTCAGCGTCACCTTTCACTTTTAACACTTTGTTTCTCTACCTTTGTCGGTGTCACCTTTCTCTTTTAACACTTTGTTTCTCCGCCTTTGTCAGCGTCACCTTTCTCTTTTAATACTTTGTTTCTCCGCCTTTGTCAGCGTCACCTTTCACTTTTAATACTTTGTTTCTCCGCCTTTGTCAGCGTCACCTTTCACTTTTAACACTTTGTTTCTCCGCCTTTGTCAGCGTCACCTTTCACTTTTAACACTTTGTTTCTCCGCCTTTGTCAGCGTCACCTTTCTCTGTTAACACTTTGTTTCTCCGCCTTTGTCAGCGTCACCTTTCTCTTTTAATACTTTGTTTCTCCGCCTTTGTCAGCGTCACCTTTCACTTTTAACACTTTGTTTCTCCGCCTTTGTTAGTGTCACCTTTCTCTTTTAACACTTTGTTTCTCTACCTTTGTTAGTGTCACCTTTCTCTGTTAACACTTTGTTTCTCTACCTTTTTCCACTTCACTTTTCTCCTCTATTACTTTGTTTTTCTACCTTTTTCAGCATTACTTTTCTCTTTTAGCACTTTGCACCTGGTGCACTGCTTGATCCCTGACTGTGGTGGGGTACAAAGTGTTGAAATACAACGATAAAAAAAAACTGACAAAAGGATGGTCATCATGGTTGTGGCTCTGGAACCAAGGACAGTGACGATGTGCTGTGCCATCACCAGTGTACATGCATGTGGCTCCAGAGCCCAAAGTCCAGCACACACAAGCGGCTGCTGGTGGGGCAGGGGTAGACACAGCTCTGTCACCCATCTCCAGCAGCTGCAAGGTGGTGGCGGCGGCGGTCTTCCTCAGATGTCCTGGCTGTATTTCTTACCAGGACACCCCAG
>NC_134881.1:38433409-38453409 GCF_041734735.1 Babylonia areolata | reverse complement strand
GTTGTCACACAGTTTGTGGTTTATTTCCCTCCAAAGACAGGCACTTTTCCCTGGAGTGTTCTGATGTGGCTGTGCTTGTGACTCAGAGCCTGAAGGCGGAGGTGAGCGAGCGAGAAGTGGAGGTGACCCAGATCAACGAGGAGGTGAACGGCATGCTGAAGCGAGCGGGGTCGGGGTCGCTGCAGGAGCTGGCGCGGGCGCTGATGAAGATGATGTCACTGTGGGGGGACGTGGCCCAGCGGGTTGACAGATATGCTGCCCTTTACCTCCGTTCACAGCGCCAGTGGGCAGAGTTCAGTGGTGAGTTCCACTCTCTGTTTCAAGGCCAAAGGGGGTGTCAAAGCATGGGGACAGTTTCGTACATCCTGCGAAACATCTGGGCAGAGTTAGGTGGTAAGTTTCAGTTTCAAGGAGTTGTCGAAGCCTTTGGACTGGTCCTTATGCACTGCATAAAAAAATAAAATAAAAAAAAGGGGGAGGGGGGGGATCAGATGCCTGACCTTTACAGAAACCCAACACGCTGATCAGAGCCATGTGAGCCTACCCTAGGTTTGTATAAATGATTAACATGAAATAAAATAGTTACACAAAATAAATAAATATATATATTAAAATATGATGAAGTGAAAGATACATAGAAGGCAAAAGTTTTAGGCAGGCTCATTTATACGCGCGTGCGCATGCATATGTGTGGTGTGTGTTTGTGGAGTGTGTGGTTGTGTGTGTGTGTTTGGTATTTTTGGTGTTGTGTGTGTGTGTGGTACACATGTGTTTGTGTCTGTGTTTTCTTTGAAGCATTTTCAAGGATGTCTTGGAAATTAAGCTGTACAATCACTTGATTAAATTTGATGGGGATGACAGTTATACGATCCTGTTAGTAATTAGATGACAATGACAGTAACGATTATGACAAAAATGCTGAAAGTGACTGGTGCTGACTAGTACTGACTGGTGCTGACTAGTACTGACTGGTACTGACTAGTACTGACTGGAGCTGACTAGTACTGACTAGTACTGTGACTGGTGCTGACTAGTACTGACTGGTGCTGACTAGTACTGACTAGTACTGTGACTGGTGCTGACTGGTGCTGACTAGTACTGACTAGTACTGTGACTGGTGCTGACTAGTACTGTGACTGGTGCTGACTGGTGCTGACTAGTACTGACTAGTACTGACTGGTGCTGACTAGTACTGACTGGTGCTGACTAGTACTGTGACTGGTGCTGACTAGTACTGACTGGTGCTGACTAGTACTGACTAGTACTGTGACTGGTGCTGACTAGTACTGACTGGTGCTGACTAGTACTGACTAGTACTGTGACTGGTACTGACTGGTGCTGACTGGTACTGACTAGTACTGACTGGTGCTGACTAGTACTGACTGGTACTGACTAGTACTGACTAGTACTGACTGGTACTGACTAGTACTGACTAGTACTGACTGGTACTGACTAGTACTGACTGGTGCTGACTAGTACTGACTGGTACTGACTAGTACTGACTGGTACTGACTAGTACTGACTGGTGCTGACTAGTACTGACTGGTACTGACTAGTACTGACTAGTACATGACTAGACGGCAGTGCTGACTAGTACTGACTGGAGCTGACTAGAACTGACTAGTACTGACTGGTACTGACTAGTACTGACTGGTACTCGACTAGTACTGACCTAGTACTGACCTGGTGCTGACTAGTACTGACTGGTACTGACTGGTGCTGACTAGTACTGACTGGTACTGACTGGTGCTGACTAGTACTGACTGGTGCTGACTAGTACTGACTAGTACTGACTGGTGCTGACTAGTACTGACTGGTACTGACTAGTACTGACTGGTACTGACTAGTACTGACTGGTGCTGACTAGTACTGACTGGTACTGACTGGAGCTGACTAGTACTGACTGGTGCTGACTAGTACTGACTGGAGCTGACTGCTGCTGACTGGAGCTGACTGCTGTGCAGAACTGGTGGAGGGAGAGCAGGAGTTCCTGGAGAACCTGGAGCGCTCCGTGCGTCGTTCCTCTGCCATCAGCTCTGACGCCGAGGACATCTCTGAGGAGCTGAACGTGGGTCACTGACCTTGTTGTTGGTGTTGTTGGCGTTGTTGATGTTGTTATTCTGATGATGTGAAACTAAAAGAACCTAGCTCCTTTATGTTTTTTACAAAACACTCTACCACAGTCTGGTGGTTGTACTGGCTCACTGGCAGCTAGAAATTGGAAGTAATTGGTTGTACCTTATCTTGCCTTCAAGAGTATTTATTGTCAGCACTCTGCTATACATCTTGTTCTGCTTCTTCTCCTTCTTCTTCTTCTTTTTGTTCTTTTTCTTCTTCTTCTCCTTCTTCTTCTTTTTGTTCTTTCTCTTCTTCTTGTTCTTGTTCTTCTTTTTGTTCTTCTTCTATGTCATCATCTTCTTCTACTTCTTTTTATTCTTCTGTGTTTTCTTCTTCCAATTCCACATCATCCAGTTCTACTTCTTCTGCATCATCTCCTTCTTCTCCATCTTCTTCATGTGATTTTTCTTCTTCTTCTTCTTCATATGATTCTTCTTCTTTCTTTTTCTTGTTGTCTTCTTCTTCTTCATGTGATTCTTCTTCGTCTTCTTCAACTCCTCCTCCACCACCTTCTCCCTCTTCTTTATTTGATTCTTTTATGCTTTCTCCTTCTGTGTCTTCTGCTTCTTCTTATCATTATGATAATAATAATAATTATTATTATCATTATTTGTATCATTATTGTCATTGTTATTATAGTTATAGTTATTATCATCATCATCACCATCACCATCAATACTACTACCACTACTAATTATTATTATTATTATTACTGTTGTCATTATTGTAAGTAGTAGTAGTAGTAGTAGTAGTAGTAGTAGTAGTAGTAGTGTTCTTCTTCTTCATCTACTTTTTCTACTTCTTCTTGTTCTTCTTCTCATTACTCTAACTACCGTGAGCAGTGCAGTGAGGGTGCAGCAGAGTGCAGTGTGTGCTGTGTCCCCCAGGAGATGGAGACCCTCCTGCAGACCCATGACGGGGACGTGAGGCTCAGGGTGGAGGACCTGGGGCATCAGCTGACTGACAACTCTGTCATGCCTCACCTGGTGCAACAACACCTCCACACCTTCCTCACCCGCCTCGACACACTGCAGGCACAGGTCAGGGGGCGAGGGGATGGGTGTGCGTGTTTGTGTGTGTGTGTGTGTGTGTGTGTGTGTGTGTGTATGTGTGTGTGTGTGTGTGTGTGTGTGTGCGTTTGTTTGTGTGTGTATGTGTGTCTTTGTGTGTTTGTGTGGAGAATAGAGTAATATGACATTGTGCAGTGTAGCATAGTATGGAGAATACCTTACATAGTATTGTGCAGTGTGGCTTGTGCAGAATACCTTACATAGTATTGTGCAGTGTGGCTTGTGCAGAATACCTTACATAGTATTGTGCAGTGTAGAATAGTGTGGAGAATATAACGTAGTATGGTGCAGTGTAGCATAATATGGAGAATATAACATAGTATTCTGTAGTGTAGCATAGTGTACAGAATATAACATAGTATTGTGCAGTGTAGCATTGTGTACAGAATATAGAATATAAAATAGTATTGTGCAGTGTAGCATTGTGTACAGAATATAACATAGTATGGTGCAGTGTAGCATAGTGTACAGAATATAACATAGTATTGTGCAGTGTAGCATACTGTGGAGAAGTGCTACCTTTGCAGCAGTAGAAGTGGTCACAAAGCCATGAATATGTGTTCACCTGTTCCTACCACACAGGCCCGGGTGCAGTGATCAGATGGTTAGAGCTCTGGATTCTCACCCCGGTTTCCTGAGTTCGATCCCCCTCACATCTGGTTGGTTAAGCATGGAGATTATTCGGATTTCCCAGGTCAACATATGTGCAGTCCTGCTGGTGCCTGAACCCCCTTTGTGTGTTTATGCACACAGATGATCAGATATGCGCATTAAAGAAGATCATGTAATCCATGTCAGCGTTCAGTGTGTTGTAGAAAAAGAACATACCCAGCATGCTGACCACCGAAAATGGAGTATGGCTGCCTACATGGTGGGGAAAATAATAAAACAGCCATTCACAACCATACACGAAAAATGTTACATATCTTTGTGAATGACGAGCGCCCAATGGCAGCCGTCAGTCAGCTGTACCCAGGTAGGCAGCCTGTTGAGCAAATGACTCTGTATTTGTAAAGTGCTGAGAGCTTGGTTCCTGACCGAAGGTGAGTGCTATACAAGTATACACATCATCATCATCACACAGGTGAAGGAGAAGTACCCAGGTAGGCATCCTGTTGTGCAAATGACTCTGTGTTTGTAAAGCACTTAGAGCTTGGCATTTGACTGAAGGTGAGTGCTGTACACGTATCCACATGATCCTCATCACACAGGCGAAAGAGAAGATGCGCAGTCTGGAGGAGTCAGTGCAGCAGGCTCAACGGGTGGAGCAGCAGATGCTGACCATGACGCAGTGGATGGGAGACATGGGCCACCACCTCCAGTCACGCCTTGATGCAGACCTCCTGGCCGGGGACCTGCCGCATGAACAGGAGGTCAGGGGTTCGAATCTGGATGCGTCTGGTGGGAGATGTGTGGATGTGTGTGCACATACACGTATCAACGCATGCATGCATGCAAGTATATGCACATGTGTATAGACACACACACACACACACACACACACACACACACACACACACACATGTCATTAAACATTAAACTCAAGGAGACAAGTACACTCATGCATGCAGAATGAATCTGTGTGCACATGTGTGTGTACTCGTATGTATGTGTTTATGAATGGATTTATTCTGCAATTGGTTTATGAAAATGGATATCAGCAATTTCCATAATTATATATAACTGTACATTTGTGTTGACATGATGACAGACAGTGACTTGTAACAGTAAGTATGCATGGCTGTGTGAACACACAGTAACAGATTGTAAATAAGATACTTTTTGTTTCACTGCCCCAAAAATTTGGAACTGGCTGCCATCCAGTAGATCTTGAATGTTTGTCTGGACGTTAGTCCTTCGGATGAGACAATAAACCAGGGTCCCATGTGCAGCATGCACTTAGTGCTTATAAAAGAACACATGGCAACAAAAGGTTTGTCCCTGGCAAAAATCTGTATGAAAATCCACTTTGATTGATAGGAAAACAGAAACACCTTGCAGGCAGAAAAAAAAAGTGGTGGCGATCTGATAGAAGTGATGTGCTCTCACTGGGAAGAGCAGCCAAACGTCACAGACAAAAATCTGTTGTGGCAAAAGAACAATGCAATGAATACAGTTCAATACAGTCTGTGGAATACTTCAACTCTGTCATTCGAATTTAAAATCAGTCTCAAGACAAATTTATTTTGCCAAGCATTCCCTGTTACAGGCTCTCTGTGTGTGTGTGTGTGTGTGTGTGTGTGTGTGTGTGTGTGTGTGTGTGTGTGTGTGTGTGTGTGTGTATGGCTGTTTGTGAGTGTGTGTGGTGTTTGTGCAGAAATTGTATGTGCCACTGTGTTGCATTTCGCAAGATAAGAATGTTTCTTTATTATCGTGGTGATGATGATGATGATTATAACTAACGGTGATCGACAGTCGCTGGATGAGGAATTTGGCCAGCAGGAGGCACTGCTGGCAGAGCTGGAAGGTCATGTGATGCAGTACCGTCAGCAGGGCAAGATGGAGGCAGCTGCCCGCTTGGAACAGCAAACACAGCTTCTGAAGGTTGTCTTCTGTGTGGGTGTGTCTGGGGGGTTTGTAGGGGGTGGAGATGGGTGGTGTGTGTGTGGCGTGTGTGTGTGTGTATCAGTATAAGTATCAGAAGCTCAAGGAGGTATCACTACATTCGGACAAATCCATATAAGCTACACCACATCTGCCAAGCAGATGCCTGACCAGCAGCATAACCCAACGCGCTTAGTCAGGCCTTGAAAAAAAAAAAACAGAACAAAAAAACAAATGAACAAACAAACAAAATAAATTAATAAATAAATTAATAAAATAAAAAAGAAATAAGTAAATAAATAAATAAATTATAGATAAATACATAAAAGAGAACTACTAATAATAATGATAATATTTATAAGGTGCAAAAACTTGATGAAGTCAGCAACAACAACAACAACAACAAAAAACTCACAAATAAAAGAAAAGAAAAGAAATAAATAAAAAAGACAACAACGATGATAAATAAGCAAATAAATGTAAAACATGCTGACACACATTCACACATACACACACATATGCATAACAGATATGCAACAAACATGCAGTTTCACAGATATGAAAGCACAATCAAATACACATAAATGTACATGAGCCCCAACACACACACATTACCCTGCACCCCCCCTAACCCCCCTCCTCCACACACTCATTTCTAGGCTACGTATCACAGCTTCCACGGCACACACACACACACACACACACACACAGAGGCACACTTACTTGTACAAGCACAGGCTACAGCTGTCCCATAAAGTTGACGCATAATCGATTACTGGCAGAATATGTGCACAGAAGAAAAGCTTTCGTGAATGGACATTAAGGATCTTTTTGATTTTTGCTAGTTGAAGTATTCTATTTGAGAGACGTTTACTTAAGTACTTCATATGACCAGTCCAAGGTAGATCTTTATCAATAATGACACCCAGAATTTTATGTGAACCAACCTCTTCAATTTTATTGACGCCTAGGAATAGTGGTTTGAAGTTATGTTTCATTTTTTGTCGTTTTTCTCATGCACATACATACATGCACTTCATTTTCTGAGCATTCAAGGACATGTGATTCAAGTGTGTCCAGTCATTAAGTTTCTGAATATCATCTTGGAGCTCATTAGTTAGTTTACTGGTGTCTGAATTGCTTGAATGTAAGGATGTGTCATCTGCAAACATTTCACATTTACATTTCATATAACAAGGTAAGTCATTAACATAAGTGGAGAATAAAATTGGCCCTAAGATGGATCCCTGTGGTACTCCATGTTTAATAGATATAAAATTTAAGGTTTGATTATTTATTGTTATTAACTGCTTCCTATCAGAAAGAAAAGATTGTATAAGGTGGATATACTCTGGTGGTAATTTATAAGCTTCTAATTTATGTAGTAACAAGGAGTGATTGATTACATCAAAAGCTTTTTCAAAATCTATGAAAAGGAGACCTGTGAATTTATTTTCATTTATGTTATGTAGAAGACTGTCAGTGAGTTGTATGAGGGCGAGCACGCGCGTGTGCGCGCGCGCGTGCGCGTGTGTATGCTGGGTATGTTTGTGTTTCCATTACCCATCGGACAGTGACTTGGATCTTTAATGTGCACATCTAATGTTTTGTCTGCATATACACCGGAAGGGTGGTCCAAGCATGAGCAGGTTTGCACATGTGTTGACATTTCAGATTGGAGAAATCTCCACCCCTTAATCTGCCAGGTGCAGCAACTGGGATTTGAACCCAGAACTTGTAGATTGAAAAGCCAGTGCTCTAACCACTCAGCTGTGGTGGCCGTCATCAATGTAGGATGAAGGGCATGAGGCTAGCGACCAGCCTTCCGAAAAAAAACCCATGTGGAACCAAAAATCCCATCCTGTTGTGGAAAAGACCAACAGCACCATTCCTTCAGTGCATAGCCATCTGGTTGATGCATACAGTAGAAGTTTTGTTGATTCAGAATCAGAAAAGTTTCAACTCACCTGTATGGTTTGGTGATCTCTCCCCGCCTGTAGCCGCCTGTGGCCAGTGAACTTTGACCCAGCAGTGACTGTGTTCAGTCCCAGCCTGTCCAGCCCATGACTGTCCTATGTCAGGTTTGCTGAGGAAGGTGCTGAAAGACCACTGAAATATTCCACTAGTTGAAACGTTTTTGATTCGGAGTCAAGAAAGCTTCTGCCACAATTATTTTATTATTATTTTTTTTTTACAGTTGTTTATTTTGTTTAATGATTTCATTCCATGTTGTGTTACTTAATGTTTTACACAGACCAGGACAGACTCTTCAAGGCCTGGCCATCGTGTTGGATTAATGCCAGTGTCAGGCATCTGTATCGATTTATTGATTTTTTTTTCAGCAGATACGGTGTAGCGTATATGGATCAGTCCGCACGCTGTAACACCTCCTTGAAACTGAAACTGAAACTGAAACTACAATTCTGAGTCAAGAAACACTTCCACAGTAAATGTGGTTCTTGTGTCGCAGAAGCACTTTGCGGAGGTGGTGGTGAAGTTCCATAAGTTCCAGCGGCCTGCAGAGTTTGAGCCGAAGCTGAGCCACGTGAAGCGGGAGCTGGACTCCATCCAGGAGCGGATCCACCTGCTGGAGATCCCCTCCGACAACCCCTCCCAAATCCAGGAGAGACACGACACCTGCATGGTATGCACCTGTGGGCACCTGGCAGCATGTACACAGTATTGTTGTTGCTTCTTCTTCATTTGTAGACTGCTGCTCCCATGTTCACTCATGTACACAAGTTGGCATTTACGTGTATGACTGTTTTTACCCCCCGCCATGTAGGCAGCCATACTCCGTTTTCATGGGGAGGGCAGGGGTGGGAGGGGTGCATGCCGGGTATATTATTGTTTTCATAACCCATTGAGCACTGATATGCATACATGATCTTTAATGTGTGTATTTGATATTCTGCATGTGTACACACACAAAGGGGTTCAGGCACTACCAGGTCTGCACATCTGCTGACATGGGAGATCAGGAAAATCTCTCCACCCTTTACCCACCAGGTGCCATGACATGGGAGATCAGGAAAATCTCTCCACCCTTTACCCACCAGTGCCATGACATGGAAGATCAGGAAAATCTCTCCACCCTTTACCCACCAGGTGCCATGACATGGGAGATCAGGAAAATCTCTCCACCCTTTACCCACCAGGTGCCATGACATGGGAGATCAGGAAAATCTCTCCACCCTTTACCCACCAGGTGCCATGACATAGGAGATCAGGAAAATCTCTCCACCCTTTACCCACCAGGTGCCATGACATGGGAGATCAGGAAAATCTCTCCACCCTTTACCCACCAGGTGCCATGACATGGGAGATCAGGAAAATCTCTCCACCCTTTACCCACCAGGTGCCATGACATAGGAGATCAGGAAAATCTCTCCACCCTTTACCCACCAGGTGCCATGACATAGGAGATCAGGAAAATCTCTCCACCCTTTACCCACCAGCAGGTGCCATGACTTGGGAGATCAGGAAAATCTCTCCACCCTTTACCCACCAGGTGCCATGACATGGGAGATCAGGAAAATCTCTCCACCCTTTACCCACCAGGTGCCATGACATGGGAGATCAGGAAAATCTCTCCACCCTTTACCCACCAGGTGCCATGACGTAGGAGATCAGGAAAATCTCTCCACCCTTTACCCACCAGGTGCCATGACATGGGAGATCAGGAAAATCTCTCCACCCTTTACCCACCAGGTGCCATGACTTGGACCCTCAGATTGAAAGTCCAACGCTTTAACCACTCGGCTGTTTCAGCTGTCAGTTGTTGCTGTTATTGTTATTTATGATGATGATGTGTTTGGTTGATGATGATGGTGATGATGATGATGATGGTGGTGGTGCTGGTAGTGATGATAGTGTATGTTGTACCAATATTACCTTAATTTTTCGGTCAGTGAGGCTCTCCTATATATACCATGCATTCCCTAAATTAAAAGAATTTTTTTTTTTTTTAATCCAAGAATAAGGTGCGCTTGTGTATTAGGTACAGTCAAGTTATAACTGACATGGTGAAACTCAACAGTAATTTGGGAAGTTTTGTGTTGTGTTGTATTGTTTTACTTTTTGTCACAACAGATTTCTCTGTGTGAAAACTGGGCCGCTCTTCATGGGGAGAGTGTGTCGCCACAGTGCAGTGCCACCCATACTTTTTCTGTCTGTCTGTGGAGTGCCACCCATACTTTTTCTTTCTCTTTCTTTCTGCCTGTGGAGTGCCACCCATACTTTTTCTTTCTGTCTGTGGAGTGCCACCCATACTTTTTCTTTCTTTCTGTCTGTGGAGTGCCACCCATACTTTTTCTTTCTGTCTGTGGAGTGCCACCCATACTTTTTCTTTCTGTCTGTGGAGTGCCACCCATACTTTTTCTTTCTGTCTGTGGAGTGTCACCCATACTTTTTCTTTCTGTCTGTGGAGTGCCACCCATACTTTTTCTTTCTGTCTGTGGAGTGCCACCCATACTTTTTCTTTCTCTTTCTTTCTGTCTGTGGAGTGTCACCCATACTTTTTCTTTCTGTCTGTGGAGTGTCACCCATACTTTTTCTTTCTGTCTGTGGAGTGCCACCCATACTTTTTCTTTCTCTTTCTTTCTGTCTGTGGAGTGTCACCCATACTTTTTCTTTCTGTCTGTGGAGTGCCATGGAGTGCCACCCATACTTTTTCTTTCTGTCTGTGGAGTGTCACCCATACTTTTTCTTTCTGTCTGTGGAGTGTCACCCATACTTTTTCTTTCTGTCTGTGGAGTGTCACCCATACTTTTTCTTTCTGTCTGTGGAGTGCCACCCATACTTTTTCTTTCTGTCTGTGGAGTGCCACCCATACTTTTTCTTTCTCTTTCTTTCTGTCTGTGGAGTGCCACCCATACTTTTTCTTTCTCTTTCTTTCTGTCTGTGGAGTGCCACCCATACTTTTTCTTTCTGTCTGTGGAGTGCCACCCATACTTTTTCTGTCTGTGGAGTGCCACCCATACTTTTTCTGTCTGTGGAGTGTCACCCATACTTTTTCTTTCTGTCTGTGGAGTGCCACCCATACTTTTTCTTTCTGTCTGTGGAGTGCCACCCATACTTTTTCTTTCTCTTTCTTTCTGTCTGTTATTGTATTTGTTTCACTTGTCAATGTGGACGTTTCTACAGAATGTTGCCAGGGACAGTAACTCTTTTATTGCCATGCGTTCCTTTTGTGCATGTTGCACATGACTTATGTGCTCCCATGTCGTTGGAGGTATGAGGCAGTCAAGGCGTTCCTTACTCTGCGGTCATCTGCCTGTTTGCTGATGTCACCCCATCATCTGTCAACAAGTCAGAGGTCTGTCTCCATTGTACAGTGGACCTTGGTTTATCATCTCATCCAAAAGACTAGCATCCAGACTACCACTCATGGTCTGGTGGAGGAGGTGGGGAGTGGGGAGTGAAAATCATGGTTAGGATACACCCGTAGACAAGTAGAAACATTGTGTGTTACAGACATACTGCAAGTAGAAATGCTGTTTGTTGCAGATTAACTGCAGGTAGAAATGCTGTGTGTTGCAGACATACTGCAGGTAGAAATGCTGTTTGTTGCAGATTTACTGCAAGTAGAAATGCTGTGTGTTGCAGACATACTGCAGGTAGAAATGCTGTGTGTTGCAGACATACTGCAGGTAGAAATGCTGTGTGTTGCAGATTTACTGCAAGTAGAAATTCTGTGTGTTGCAGACATACTGCAGGTAGAAATGCTGTGTGTTGCAGATTTACTGCAAGTAGAAATGCTGTGTGTTGCAGACATACTGCAGGTAGAAATGCTGTGTGTTGCAGACATACTGCAGGTAGAAATACTGTGTGTTGCAGATTTACTGCAGGTAGAAATGCTGTGTGTTGCAGACATACTGCAGGAAGAAATACTGTGTGTTGCAGATTTACTGCAGGTAGAAATGCTGTGTGTTGCAGACATACTGCAGGTAGAAATGCTGTGTGTTGCAGACATACTGCAGGTAGAAATGCTGTGTGTTGCAGACATACTGCAGGTAGAAATGCTGTGTGTTGCAGACATACTGCAGGTAGAAATAATGTGTGTTGCAGACATACTGCAGGTAGAAATACTGTGTGTTGCAAATTTACTTCAGGTAGAAATGCTGTGTGTTGCAGACTTATTACAAGACAATGAGTGACCTGAAGCCGGAGGTGGAGTACGTGATCAAGACAGGCAGACAGGTGGTGGAGCGCCAACAGGTGGACTTCCCTGACAAACTGAACCAGCAGCTGGATGCCATTAAACAGCTGTACAACGACCTGGGGGCACAGGTATGATGCTGACACTGTACGACACTCACAGTTAAACTGAAGCGATTGAATGGCTGTGTAATGACCTGGGGCCACAGGTGTAGCTGAGTGACACTGTCACAGTCACTCTGGACAATATTAATAAAGTCAGGCTAGCATTAATACTGACATTGATGCCGACATAATTACATCTGTTTCCTGCTACAAGAGTGATGTCAGCGACAGTGACTTCACCACCAGCACCCCAGTCATCATTGTCATCACCACTGTCATCTTGGTCACTGTCAGCATCATCATCATTTTTATTTTCACCATCATTGTTGCCATCATCATTGTCATAAGTCATAATCATCACCATTATCCACCTCCTCCTCCTCACCATCATCATCACTTACTATCCTCCTTATCACCATCATCAAGATTATCATCACTATCATCATCACCATTATCATAACCATTATCGTCATCATCATCATCACCACCACCCTCACAATCATCACCAATGACTTCCTCTTCATGGTCATTTCACATCATTATCATGATGATGTTGAGCAGGTGATGCATGATCATCACAGTAATGACAAACATAACGGTGATAACATCATTACCTATCATAGTGATGACAAACATAACAGTGATAACATCATTACCCATCACAGTGATGACAAACATAACAGTGATAACATCATTACCCATCACAGTGATGACAAACATAACGGTGATAACATCATTACCCATCACAGTGATGACAAACATAATGGTGATAACATCATTACCCATCACAGTTATGGCAAACATAACAGTGATAACATCATTACCCATCACAGTGATGACAAACATAATGGTGATAACATCATTACCCATCACAGTGATGACAAACATAACAGTGATAACATCATTACCCATTACAGTTATGGCAAACATAACAGTGATAACATCATTACCCATCACAGTGATGACAAACATAACAGTGATAACATCATTACCCATCACAGTGATGACAAACATAACGGTGATAACATCATTACCCATCACAGTTATGGCAAACATAACGGTGATAACATCATTACCCATCACAGTTATGGCAAACATAACGGTGATAACATCATTACCCATCACAGTGATGACAAACATAACGGTGATAACATCATTACCCATCACAGTGATGACGAACATAACAGTGATAACATCATTACCCATCACAGTGATGACGAACATAACAGTGATAACATCATTACCCATCACAGTGATGACAGTGTTACCCATCACAGTGATGACAAACATAATAGTGATAACATCATTACCCATCACAGTGATGACAAACATAACAGTGATAACATCATTACCCATCATAGTGATGACAAACATAATGGTGATAACATCATTACCATCACAGTTATGGCAAACATAACGGTGATAACATCATTACCCATCACAGTGATGACAAACATAACAGTGATAACATAATTACCCATCACAGTGATGACAAACATAACGGTGATAACATCATTACCCATTACAGTTATGGCAAACATAACAGTAATAACATCATTACCAATCACAGTGATGACAAACATAACAGTGATAACATCATTACCCATCACAGTGATGACAAATATAACAGTGATAACATCATTACCCATCACAGTGATGACAAACATAAAGGTGATAACATCATTACCCATCACAGTGATGACAAATATAACAGTGATAACATCATTACCCATCACAGTGATGTCAAACATAACGGTGATAACATCATTACCCATCACAGTTATGGCAAACATAACAGTGATAACATCATTACCCATCACAGTGATGACAAACATAACAGTGATAACATCATTACCCATCACAGTGATGACAAACATAACAGTGATAACATCATTACCCATCACAGTGATGACAAACATAACAGTGATAACATCATTACCCATCACAGTGATGACAAACATAAAGGTGATAACATCATTACCCATCACAGTTATGGCAAACATAACGGTGATAACATTATTACCCATCACAGTGATGACAAACATAACAGTGATAACATCATTACTGATCACAGTGATGACAAACATAAAGGTGATAACATCATTACCCATCACAGTGATGACAAACATAACAGTGATAACATCATTACCCATCACAGTGATGACAAACATAACAGTGATAACATCATTACCCATCACAGTGATGACAAACATAACGGTGATAACATCATTACCCATTACAGTTATGGCAAACATAACAGTGATAACATCATTATCCATCACAGTGATGACAAACATAACAGTGATAACATCATTACCCATCACAGTGATGACAAACATAACAGTGATAACATCATTACCCATCACAGTGATGACAAACATAACAGTGATAACATCATTACCCATCACAGTGATGACAGTTTTACCCATCGCAGTGATGACAAACATAACAGTGATAACATCATTACCCATCACAGTTATGGCAAACATAATGGTGATAACATCATTACCATCACAGTGATGACAAACATAACAGTGATAACATCATTACCCATCACAGTGATGACAAACATAACAGTGCTAACATAATTTACCCATCACAGTGATGACAATGTTACCCATCACAGTGATGACAAACATAACGGTGATAACATCATTACCCATCACAGTGATGACAAACATAACAGTGATAACATCATTACCCATCACAGTGATGACGAACATAACAGTGATAACATCATTACCCATCACAGTGATGACAAACATAACAGTGATAACATCATTACTGATCACAGTGATGACAAACATAATGGTGATAACATCATTACCCATCACAGTTATGGCAAACATAACAGTGATCACATCATTACCCATCACAGTGATGACAAACATAATGGTGATAACATCAGTACGCATCACAGTGATGACAAACATAACGGTGACAGTGATGACCCACAGGTGACGCAGCACAAGACAGACCTGGAGAAAGGCCTGAAGCTGGCGCGGAGGCTGCACAAGGAAATGTCCCAGGTGACCGACTTCATCACCGACACCAACGCTCAGCTCTCACAGCGCCAAGCCTCTCGCACACGCAACGTTGATGACGACATCGTTCACGTCAAGGTGAGTGTCTGGTGAACAGATGACATCGTTCATGTCAAGGTGAGTGTCCAGTGAACAGATGGTATTGTTCACATCAAGGTGATTGTCCAATGAACAGATGACATCGTTCATGTCAAGGTGAGTGTCCAGTGAACAGATGGTATTGTTCACATCAAGGTGATTGTCCAATGAACAGATGACATCATTCACGTCAAGGTGAGTGTCCAGTGAACAGATGGTATTGTTCACATCAAGGTGAGTGTCCAGTGAACAGATGACATCGTTCATGTCAAGGTGAGTGTCCAGTGAACAGATGGTATTGTTCACATCAAGGTGAGTGTCCAGTGAACAGATGGTATTGTTCACATCAAGGTGAGTGTCCAGTGAACAGATGGTATTGTTCACATCAAGGTGATTGTCCAGTGAACAGATGACATCGTTCATGTCAAGGTGAGTGTCCAGTGAACATATACCACCCATGCCATGAACCACACACATGTCTGGATTGTTGCCCCTGGCTGTGTGCAGATGGTGCAGGAGGAGATGAAGTCCAGGGAGCCGTGCCTGCCCATGATGTCTGAGTGGATCCAGCAGATCCAGGCCCTGGCAGAGGAGGCGGACATGTCGGAGTGCCGGCACCAGGTGTACACCATCAACCAGGACTGGACACAGCTCTTCCTGCGAGTGGCTGACCTCAAGGAGTCCCTGCAGGTCTGTCTTTGCTAGTGGGCAGTTTGTTGGGGCAAGTCAGACA
The DNA here is from genome assembly GCF_041734735.1 of Babylonia areolata. Taxonomy (NCBI): domain Eukaryota; kingdom Metazoa; phylum Mollusca; class Gastropoda; order Neogastropoda; family Buccinidae; genus Babylonia; species Babylonia areolata. The sequence continues at coordinate 38,437,558 of NC_134881.1, read as the reverse complement.
CTGATGCTTCTTTGTTACGACTTTCAGTTTCAGTTTCAGATCCAGTTTCTCAAGGAGGCATTACTGCATTTAGACAAATCCATATGCGCCACACCACATCTGTTAGGCAAATTCCTGACCAGCAGCATAATCAAGCAGAATTGCCTTGCTTCTCTTGTTTTTTTGTTTTTATTTTATTCTATTTAAATGCCTATGCCTTTCATTTTATTCTGTTTAAATTCATGTAGTTGTTTATCTATTTGTATTTTTTATTTCTTAATTTTTTCTTTTTTGTCACAACAGATTTCTCTGTGTGAAAACAGGCTGCTCTCCCCAGGGAGAGTGTGTCACTGCACTGAGAGCGCCACCCATTTTTTTGTATTTTTTCCTGCGAGCAGTTTTATTTGTTTTTCCTATCGAAGTGGATTTTTCTACAGAATTATGCCAGGAACAACCCTTTGTTGCTGTGGGTTCTTTTCCGTGCACTAAGTGCATGCTGCACACGGGACCTCAGTTTATCATCTCATCCGAATAACTTGTTTGTTTGCTTATTTATTTTGTTTCATTTTAGTTTAATGTTTTATAAGTACCTGTGTGTGTGGTTCGTCCGTTGGGATCGACGAGGACCATCTAGTCATCCTGGGGGTGGGTGGGTTGGGCTCTGTGGGTGCGCAGATGACTGGTCAGGCCAATCCGTGCCCAGAAGGTTCTGACGCAGTGTGGACAGGGGATGGTGGCGGTTGTCGGGGACTTGCTGGCACTGCTTTTCCTGGCCTGTCTGCGTTGCTCTGCTGCAGCGATTCTGTTGGCCTCACAGGATTTGGCGCCTTTGTGGACAGCTGAACGCTACTTTGGTCTGTCCATTGCATTCAGCTCCCATGTGTCTTGGCTGATGTTGAAAGCCAAAGGCCGATAAGTACCTATAGTAGGCTCAGACACAGAGAGTGTAGAAAGGAAAACTCAGAGAGATGCTTGTGTAGCGTTCCAAGGCCAAGATACGGAGGAGAAAGGCCCAAAGCCAGACAGACAGACTTCACCTGTGTGCCGTGTGGGAGGGACTGTCAGTCCCATACTGGTCTGGTCAGCCACACCTGACACTGTATCAATATCCCTATCTTCTGGAAATTCTGTGCTGATTTACTCTTCACTATTGCTCTCTTTGTTTTCTGTCTTTTTTCTCTTCTTTTTATCACCTCTTTCCTTTTTTGGGGAGGTGGGGGTGGGGAAGGGGGTTGTGGAGTGGGGGGTTTGGGGGGGCCTTGGGTGTGGGCCTTGCTGGTCCATTCATCTGTTTTGTTTTTTTTTTACTAGAAAGCCTTGAATATTTTTTGTCTTTTCTTGGACATGATGATTTGACATTCTTACTGTGTTGTGTACTTTCTTGCACAATGTGAGGTGCCTGTTATTTTTTTTGTGTTTTTTTTTTTTTTTTTTTTTTTTGCTGCCCCATCATCTGCACCGTTTCAGTGGCATTACTCCCACACCGCTCATTTAGATTCCCCCATACATGGCCACATCCGGGTTCGTCCATCGCAGTCCCAGCATCGGCAGTCCACAGGGAACCATCGATGTTAGGTTGCCAGGAGGCCACACACCAGAAGAGACCCTGCACTGCTGCTGTCACTTTGGTGGTGTTCAGTGGTGCCTGTTCTGTTTTAATGTACTTAGGACACCTACTAAGCCCCCTACTAATGACGATAATGGCTTAGTCGCGGAGCCAGACTGAGTGAGCGTCCCTCCCAGAGTGGAGACCGCCACCATGTCTCTCAAACAACAGCCCCCCATGAATCTGCCGACACTGAAGACCTTGAAAAGACTCACCCCAAGCACGGAAGTGGAGGGGTATCGAAACTGAGGTCACCATGAGAGCAGGGCATGAAAGGCCACAGACTTTGAGACTATTTTGTTTATATTGATGACGATGAAGGAGGAGGAGGATGACGATGATGATGACGATGTTGCTATGGAGGTCCATTTTGGTTTGGGACTGCGTGACAAGGGTGTACTCTACGCTTCCTGTCATAATGATATCCCGGCGTTAACCAGGCCCGAGAGATACAGACACTTGCAGTGTCGGTCAGGTAATTAGAGCAACACACCCAAAGACGCATCCTTGAAGTGGATGACACTCGAATGTGTGGTCCCAGTCTCCCCATTTAAGCCCACAGCATACTCAATTCTGGGTAGGAGCCGGCCACAGGCCGAAAAACCCATCATTTCTTTTGGTTTGTATGCCTGTTATGATCTGATTTTGTGTATCATGTATGATTATGTTGATGTTCAAGTCAGTTTTTTTTTTATCCTCTGCCATTTGGGGGGTGTGCATACTGGCTATATTTGTTCTCTATAAACTATTGCATACTGACATTGATTACAGGTTCTTTTATGTATACATTTAATCTTCTGCATGTGTATACACATGAAGGGGGTTCAGGCACATCTCTTGACCAGGGAAATCAGGATCTGATCCCAGGACCCTGGAATTGAAAGTTGAGTGCTATAACCACTTGACTGTCTTGTCCATCAACAGTATATTCTGTGTATTTTGTGTGTGCGTGTGTTTGCCAGGTCCCTAGGATTGAAAGTCTAGTGCTCTGACCACTTGGTTGTCATCTTGGTGAACTGAACAGTAAGTTTGATGTGTGTGGGTGTGTGTGTCTGTGTGTCTGTGTGTGTGTGTGTGTGCAGGAGGAATGTCGCAGCCTGGACAGTCAGTTCATTGAGTTCCAGTCTCAGATCCTGCGAGTGAAGGAGTGGCTGGGGCAGACCGAGAACACACTGACCTCGCACTGCGGCCAGTCCTCACTGCCTGCCAACCCTCACAGCGAGACTGTCAAGGTGTGTGTGTGTGTGTGTGTGCGGCTCTGTGTGTGTGTGTTGTGTGTGTGGCTGTGTGTGTGTGTGTGTGTGTGTGTGTGTGTGTGTGTGTGTTGGCTGTGTTAGTGTTGTGATGATCAGTGTATGGCTGTGTTAGTGTTGTGATGATGGTCAGTGTGTGGCTGTGTTAGTGTTGTGATGATGATCAGTGTGTGGCTGTGTTAGTGTTGTGATGATGATCAGTGTGTGGCTGTGTTGTGATGATGATCAGTGTATGGCCGTGTTAGTGTTGTGATGATGATCAGTGTGTGGCTGTGTTGTGATGATCAGTGTGTGGCTGTGTTAGTGTTGTGATGATGATCAGTGTGTGGTTGTGTTGTGATGATCAGTGTGTGACTGTGTTAGTGTTGTGATGATGATGAGTGTGTGGCTGTGTTAGTGTTGAAATGATGATGAGTGTGTCGCTGTGTTGTGATGATGAGTGTGTGTTAGTGTTGTGATGATGATCAGTGTGTGTTAGTGTTGTGATGATGATCAGTGTGTGGCTGTGTTAGTGTTGTGATGATGATCAGTGTGTGGCTGTGTTAGTGTTGTGATGATGATCAGTGTGTGGCTGTGTTGTGATGATGATCAGTGTGTGGCTGTGTTGTGATGATGATCAGTGTGTGACTGTGTTAGTGTTGTGATGATCAGTGTATGGCTGTGTTAGTGTTGTGATGATCAGTGTGGCTGTGTTAGTGTTGTGATGATGATCAGTGTGTGGCTGTGTTAGTGTTGTGATAATCAGTGTATGGCTGTGTTAGTGTTGTGATGATCAGTGTGTGGCTGTGTTGTGATGATCAGTGTGTGGCTGTGTTAGTGTTGTGATGATGATCAGTGTGTGGCTGTGTTAGTGCTGTGATGATCAGTATGTGCTTGTGTTAGTGTTGTGATGATGATCAGTGTGTGGCTGTGTTAGTATTGTGATAATCAGTGTATGGCTGTGTTAGTGTTGTGATGATCAGTGTGTGGCTGTGTTGTGATGATCAGTGTGTGGCTGTGTTGTGATGATCAGTGTGTGGCTGTGTTAGTGTTGTGATGATGATCAGTGTGTGGCTGTATTAGTGTTGTGATGATGATCAGTGTGTGGCTGTGTTAGTCTTGTGATGATAAGTGTGTGGCTGTGTTAGTGTTGTGATGATGATCAGTGTGTGGCTGTGGTAGTGTTGTGATGATGATCAGTGTGTGGCTGTGTTGTGATGATCAGTGTGTGGCTGTGTTAGTGTTGTGATGATGATCAGTGTGTGACTGTGTTAGTGTTGTGATGATCAGTGTGTGACTGTGTTAGTGTTGTGATGATCAGTGTGTGACTGT
>NC_134881.1:38343409-38428409 GCF_041734735.1 Babylonia areolata | reverse complement strand
TTGGCCCCCAAATGAAATAGAATAAAGAATTAAAAAAAAAAAAAACCAACAAAAAAAACAACCAAAACCATATGAACAAACATACATTACCTACATGTCTATCTGATTTCATATACATGTACATTTCACTGTATCATTTTTGATGTGTGGTTACCTTTAAACAGGGTTTTATTTGCTTGCATGCGCATGTTTATGTATGTATCTGCATGCATGTGCACACGTGTTTGATTTGATAAAGACATGGAAGTTGACCATGAGATGTTCCATGTTGATGTGTGTGTTTGATTTGATAAAGACATGAGATATTCCATGTTGACGTGTGTGTTTGATTTGATAATAACATGAGATATTCCATGTTGACGTGTGTGTTTGATTTGATAAAGACATGAGATATTCCATGTTGACATGTGTGTTTGATTTGATAGACATGAGATATTCCATGTTGACGTGTGTGTTTGATTTGATAAAGACATGAGATATTCCATGTTGACATGTGTGTTTGATTTGATAAAGACATGAGATATCCCATGTTGACGTGTGTGTTTGATTTGATAATGACATGAGATATTCCATGTTGACATGTGTGTTTGATTTGATAAAGACATGAGATATTCCATGTTGAAGTGTGTGTTTGATTTGATAAAGACATGAGATATTCCATGTTGACGTGTGTGTTTGATTTGATAAAGACATGAGATATTCCATGTTGACGTGTGTGTTTGATTTGATAATGACATGAGATATTCCATGTTGACATGTGTGTTTGATTTGATAAAGACATGAGATATTCCATGTTGACATGTGTGTTTGATTTGATAGACATGAGATATTCCATGTTGACGTGTGTGTTTGATTTGATAAAGACATGAGATATTCCATGTTGACGTGTGTGTTTGATTTGATAAAGACATGAGATATTCCATGTTGACGTGTGTGTTTGATTTGATAATGACATGAGATATTCCATGTTGACATGTGTGTTTGATTTGATAAAGACATGAGATATTCCATGTTGACGTGTGTGTTTGATTTGATAAAGACATGAGATATTCCATGTTGACGTGTGTGTTTGATTTGATAAAGACATGAGATATTCCATGTTGACGTGTGTGTTTGATTTGATAATGACGTGAGATATTCCATGTTGACGTGTGTGTTTGATTTGATAAAGACATGAGATATTCCATGTTGACGTGTGTGTTTGATTTGATAAAGACATGAGATATTCCATGTTGACGTGTGTGCTTGATTTGATAAAGACAGGAGATATTCCATGTTGACGTGTGTGTTTGATTTGATAATGACATGAGATATTCCATGTTGATGTGTGTGTTTGATTTGATAAAGACATGAGATATTCCATGTTGACGTGTGTGTTTGATTTGATAAAGACATGAGATATTCCATGTTGACGTGTGTGTTTGATTTGATAATGACATGAGATATTCCATGTTGATGTGTGTGTTTGATTTGATAAAGACATGGAAGTTGACCATGACATGTTCCATGTTGACGTGTGTGTTTGATTTGATAAAGACATGGAAGTTGACCATGACATGTTCCATGTTGATGTGTGTGTTTGATTTGATAAAGACATGGAAGTTGACCATGACATGTTCCATGTTGACGTGTGTGCAGCACACCTTGCAGCAGGAGATGAACGAGATGAAGAGTCAGGTGGATGAGGTTCGAGACCTGGCCATCACCCTCATGTCCCGCAGTCACCGCTTCACCCCCATGGTGGAGCCTGAACTGACCCACCTCAACCAGCGCTGGGAGGAGGTGGCCACGCTTCTCAAGGTGGTGTGTGTGTGTGTGTGTGTGTGTGTGTGTGTGTGTGTGTGTGTGTGTGTGTGTGTGTGTGTGTGTGTGTGTGTGTGTGTGTGTGTGTGTGTGTGTGTGTGTGGAGGAAGTGTTATGTGTGAGTGTTTAAGTGAGTGCAGGGATACATGTGTTTGAAATGTGTGTGCACCTGGGTATTTACAGTTGTAATTGTGTGCGCATGCCCTTGTGCTTTAGAGGTACTGTCAGTTTTTATTCATGAATCTTTTTTAATCTTCATGGTGGCATTGTGAATTGTGCATGTAGTACTGTATAGTTACACACTGTAATCGTCTAGAATTATCCTCAGTATCATTATATCATTACCATCATCATCATCATCATTCTTCATATTGTCATATTATTATAATTATCATTATCTCATCATCATCATCATCATCATCATCATCATCATCATCATAATCATTGTTATTATTATCAATATAATTCCTTCACCTTCACCTATCCCCTAACCCAGCGGAGGGTCATCAGGGCACTGCAGATGATTCCCAGACCAGTTCTCTCCATCAGTTCTTGTCTCTCCCACCTCTCTGTGAATCTGGGAAATTCAGGTCTGTCCATTCTTTGGTGTCCTGCCACATTTTCTTTTGCCTCCCTCTCTTCCTGCTGCCTGGTGCAGTGCCCTGCAGAGGGGTCTTGGTCAGCTTGTTGGATCTTGTGACGTGTCCATGCCATTTGAGCTTGATGACGGTTAGGAGGTCGTTGTGGGTCCAGTGGATTGGGTGATCTTCTGTCGGACCTCAGTGTTCCTGACGTGCTCAGTGTATGAGATGCCAGTAGCTTTCAGAAGCATCTCGTTTCCATGGTTTTTATCTTCTTTTGAAGCTTGGCAGTCAGAGTCCATGTTTCACAAGCAGAGAAACATTGATTGAACCAGTTCAATCATTTGTATAATGACTATTTATTGTGTCCTCAGACCAAACCCACAGTCCAGACAGAGGTCATCAGCAGCAGCACAGAGGTCACCAAGTTGAAGACGACCCCCTCACCCCCCACACAGTCCTCCCGCCAGCTGAAGGAGGGTGGAGAGGGGCAGGGGGAGGAGCTCATCGTGGCCTGCCAGACCCTGCAGAACAAGATGGCGGCCTATGACAAGGAGGTGGTGACGGAGGGGGAGATGAGGGAGAGTGACTTCACTGAGAATGTGGACACCTGCATGGAGGTGAGTTTGGGGCTGTGGGGAGAGGGGGGCGGGGGGCGGGGGTATCATGGTCACAAATCAGAATTTAAAAAAAACCACCAACACAAGTATGGGTAGAGTGTTCAGCACAGTGGTTGCCCCTCATGAAACACCTCATGAAGCACCTCATGAAGCACCTCATGAAACACCTCATGAAGCACCTCATGAAACACCTCTTGAAACACCTCATGAAGCACCTCATGAAACGCCTCATGAAACGCCTCATGAAGCACCTCATGAAACACTTCTTGAAACACCTCATGAAGCACCTCATGAAACACCTCATGAAGCACCTCATGAAGCGCCTCATGAAGCGCCACGTGTCTTTTGTTGCTGGCTGCCCAGCTCACCCCACAGGGCCTTACCAGGGCTGAGTTCTCAGTTTTAGTGTCACTTTCTCAAGGAGGCGTCAGTGCGTTCAGCCAAATCCACATACGCTACACCACATCTGTTAGGCAGATGCCTGACCAGCAGCATAACCCAACGTGCTTAGTCAGGCTTTGAGTGCATGCATGTGTATTTGTGAACCTATCGGAGTGGATTTTGTCAACAGAATTTCGCCAGAGGAAAAACACTCTCATTGCCAGGGGTTCCTTTTCAGTGTGTCAAGTGTGTGATGCACACAGGAACTTGGGCGAAAGGGCAGTAGTGGGATTCAAACCCAGACCTTCATGGACTCTTGTGTTGGCAGATGATCATCTTAACCATTTTGCCACATTCCTCCTATCAGGGCTGAAAACATTGTCAGTATCCATCTTGTACAACCTGGGAAAACACCGAAACAAAAACAGAAACAAAACACAATAAAAACAAAATAAACAAACGCAAAGAAAGAAAGAAAGTACAACAACAACAACAACAAAATAAATAAAAATAAAAAAGCACCCACAAAACTACCAGTCCTGGAAAAGAAAATGTGACAAATTCCATACAAAAAAGAACACAACTTCCAATATCAAGCCATCTCTTACTTGCATGCAATCATACAGTCTCTTTGAGAATCTAGCAAGTATTTCAGTACCGTTTGTTTGACTGTATAAATATATTTTTCCAGTTCAACATTTTGTTACTAGTAATACCAGGAATATACTTTGTCCATTACTTTATTACTTTCCAAACAGGGATGCAAGTTTTGCTTAAAACATGATATTATTCTGTCTCTGAGAGACACACTTGACACTTTGACACTTTAATGTCATTGGCCATGGGTTAATGAGAGAGAGAGAGAGAGAGAGAGAGAGAGAGAGAGAGAGACTATGAACACACACACACACACACACACACACACACACACACAAGTGCACTACACTCATGCACACAGACAGACACACACACACACACCTGCAAAGAGATGCATTCTACATGTGTGCGCTAACACACATCCACCCTCACACACAGAGCCCAGAACATTGTGAAGGGAAATAAAACATGTCTTGAGCTGAGTTGTGCTGCTGTGCAGTTGAGCTGTTATGCAGAGTGGATGGCAATGGATTCCAAATTCGGGGGGCAGTGAAACAGCTTCTGAAAATGGCATTCCCCTATCGCTGTCTTATTTTTATGTTCTGGAAGTATAAAGAGTTGTTTACTGGAAAAATGAAGAGTATGATAGGAGTGGTACATGGAAAGTTAAGCCGATAGATACAGCGAAAGCAACCCATCCGAATAGCGACACAAACCTTCACTGATGTTTGTGAACAGAGGATGGAGGAGGAGGGGGAGGTACTGCAAAGGGAGATCACTGCAGTCCTAAAACAAGGGGAGCAACTGCTTCAGGAAAAGGGCTGTGACTCTGTCGCTCATGCCAGCATCAGCAGCAGTCTGCAGGAACTGAAGGTAAGTATCATCACCGCTTTCTTTCTGCCTCTCTTTTTTGAAACATTTCACACTGTGGAATCATCACTGTTTCTCGTCTTCTTTGTTCATTTCTTCAGTTTAGTACTTTTAAAGACTGAAGACTTCAGACACAAGACTGGTTTATTGTCTATACACAGGTATGGAAATTCATTGTTCAACCAGCCGGATTATGTTAAGAAAGCATTCCATGAAAATGTAATCAGAAAGACAGACACAGACAGTCACACACAGACACACACACACACACACACACACACACACACACACACACACACACACTGACACACACACAGCCACTCACACACACACACACACACACACACACACACACACACACACACACTGTCCCTCTCTTCCTCCCGTCTTTATCCTGCCACTCAGTGTTCTCCCCCTGCCCCCACACTCTCTCAGAAACCCCATCCCCTCTCTCATTCTGCTTCCACGCCCTCCTGCTTCAGTCCCCAAGTGTCCCATCCCAATAAGTCTACAAGCGCCTGTCCCAGAAAGCACAAATTCACAGTCAAAAGGCTTCAGCTTTATGATGCCCCAAACAACAGCACTCCTGTCATCTTTTGTCATGGGAAAAGATAAACAGATGATGTCCAGATTGTTTATTACACTTTTTCATGGTTTGTTCAGTTCTCTTGTTGAAGAGGAGGCCTTTTTTGGTGTGACCCCCCCCCCCCCCCCCCCCCCCTCCCCCCCTCTAAGGGCAGGCTCACTGCGCTTTATGAAGAGCGAAAGCAATTTTCGAAATGTGGAAAATAAAGTAAATGTGCACCTCGCATTGATGAACTATCAAATGAAAGTTAATGGATAACCCATGCAGGTCAAACATACTTGATCCACAAAAAGTTAAGGACCCCTTCATAAAAGCAGGTTTGTTGTCATAAAGTTTAATGTGAACAATAATGGAGAGATGATTTGAATTATGCAGGCTGTATATGGTCTACTTCTAGCCCCTCATTTAACACTGAACACAGAAACAGCTGTTTAACGCATTCGTGCACCGTGAACAACATGAAAAATGCGTTTGAAAAATTGATGTATCGGCCAAATATTGACAGTTATTAAGTGGCTTATATATGATAACTGTGGTTTTTCATTATAAAACGAAATAAAAAGAAATGCGTGTGCAAGAAAGGACCTGACGCTATGAGTGGTGTTCATGACACTGGCTGCACACACCGCTGTTTGTCATTTCCACCAGGCCCTCAAACAGAAAACTGTGAAAGTTCCCAAGCGGTCCTTCAAGAGGACATGAATTGGTCTGGCTTTATGGCTTACATAAATAGATTTTGTTTTTACATAGATTTTACATTAATAGAAGTTATGACTCATCTGCTGCTCTTTTGAAGCAAACAAATATGTACGTTCAGAAAAAAAAAATCAGATTTTGAATTTTAGTGTAGGCAGCGATTTTGAAATGGTTTTTTTATCTTCAGTTTAACGTCTATTCACTATAAGTGTTTTTAGACACCATCACCAGTGCAGAGACTCACTTTTGCTTTTGGTTGACTTGTGAAGCAGATCAAAACAAATTCATTATAAAACAATACTGTGCAAGGTATGGCATGGATTTTGGCTTAGTTTCTTATAATTTGGAACCTGAGTGTACAGAGGAGAGTTGAGACAAGCTGCTGAAACATACAACACTGACAGATCAAAGTTGTGAGTGCTGACGTGGAAACTGCGTGTTTGCTGACTCTGTTGTGCCCCCCAAAAATCATATGTTTCTTAGACAGTGATTTGACTGTTGCAGCTTTTGAAAACGATGAATTTGGTCAGTATTTTGAATCACAGAATATCCATCTTTTCTCGCAGTTGTTCTAAACCGAGCAATCCTGGAAGTTGGCTTTAAACACAGATCATGTGATGTCACAACTGACTTCTTTCTGTTTCCTTTCTAGAGAGCCAAGCCTGGTAGGGCAGTGTCCCGTGTTGTGCCTGGCTGATAGTTTAGATCAGTATGATGTTTTAATGCTCAGATATGTGCAGTTTAATGCATGGTTCTGCAATTATTTACCAGTTTGCAAGGTTTTTAAAGCATGATGCTGTTTCCCTTTGAGTCCCTTTGAACATTTAGTGAAGGGTGTAGAACAGGAATTGTGGTCTTTAAGATTTAGTAAACTTTGTAGAACACTGTGGTCCTGAACATTCAGTGAAGGGTGAACACTGATTATGGTTCTGAACCTTTAGTGAAGGATGTAGAACACTGATTGTGGTCATGAACACTCTGTGAACCATGTAGAACTGTGCAGAAAACTGATTGTGGTCCTGAGCATTTAGTGGAGGGTTTAGAACGCTGATTGTGGTCCTGAACATTTAGTGAAGGGTGTAGATCACTGATTGTGGTCCTGAACATTTAGTGAAGGGTGTAGAACACTGGTTGTGGTCTTGAACATTTAGTGAAGGGTGTAGAACACTGATTGAGGTCTTTAACATTTAGTGAAGGGTGTAGAACACTGATTGTGGTCCTGAACATTTAGTGAAGGGTGTAGATCACTGAGGTCCTCAACATTCAGTGAAGGGTGTAGATCACTGTGGTCCTCAACATTCAGTGAAGGGTGTAGATCACTGAGGTCCTCAACATTCAGTGAAGGGTGTAGAACACTGAGGTCCTCAACATTCAGTGAAGGGTGTAGATCACTGAGGTCCTCAACATTCAGTGAAGGGTGTAGATCACTGTGGTCCTCAACATTCAGTGAAGGGTGTAGAACACTGACTGTGGTCCTCAACATTCATTGAAGGGTGTAGAACACTGTGGTCCTGAAAATTTAGTGAAGGGTGTAGAACATTGATTGTGGTCCTGAACATTTAGTGAGGGGTGAGATAACTAATTGTGGTCCTCAACGTTCAGTGAAGGGTGTAGAACACTGTGGTCCTGAACATTTAGTGAGGGGTGTAGATAACTAATTGTGGTCCTCAACATTCAGTGAAGGGTGTAGAACACTGATTGTGGTCCTCACCATTTAGTGAACCATGTAGAACACTGACACCATGGTGGCGGTGTGGCAGGAGCGGTGGGGGGAGGTGTGCGGCCACAGACAGCAGAAGACAGACACCTGGACCCACCTGGCTCCGGCCTGGTCCACCTTTCTGCATGATGACCAGGAGCTTGACCTGTGGTTCTCCACTGCTGAACTGCAGCTGACCGCTGGGAACATCACTGATGTACAGGTGGGTCAGTGTGTGTGTATGTGTGATGTGTGTGTGTGTGTGTGTGTGTGTGTGTGTGTGTGTGCGCACATGTGCTTGTGTGTGGTAGTGTTATCTCTATGTTTCTGTCTGTCTGTTCGCCTCTCTCTCTCTCTCTCTCCCTCTCTCTCTCTCTCCCCTTCTCTCACTTTGTCTATATATCTCTGCACTGTCTGTCTGTCTGTCTCTTTGTCAGTCTGTCTTTCTCTCTCACTCTCCTCTTCTCTCCCCATCTCTCTTTCGTTCACACGTGTCCGTACAATGTTTTTGTGTGGAGAGTGTTGCATTTCTCTGCAACTGATTGTCTTCTTCTTGTTATTGTTGTTGTCCCCCCCTGAACCCCCCACCCCCCCTATGGGATGTGAGTGTCTGTATGTGTGTTTGTTGTTATTGTTGTTGTCCCCCCCTCTGACCCCCCCACCCCCTATGGGATGTGAGTGTCTGTATGTGTGTTTGTTGTTATTGTTGTTGTCCCCCCCTGACCCCCCCCCCCCCCATGGGATGTGAGTGTCTGTATGTGTGTTTGTTGTTATTGTTGTTGTCCCCCCCTCTGACCCCCCCCCCCCCCCATGGGATGTGAGTGGCTGTATGTGTGTTTGTTGTTATTGTTGTTGTCCCCCCCTCTGACCCCCCCCCCCCTTGGGATGTGAGTGTCTGTATGTGTGTTTGTTGTTATTGTTGTTGTCCCCCCCTGACCCCCCCCCCCCCATGGGATGTGAGTGTCTGTATGTGTGTTTGTTGTTATTGTTGTCCCCCCCTGACCCCCCCCCCCCCCATGGGATGTGAGTGTCTGTATGTGTGTTTGTTGTTATTGTTGTTGTCCCCCCCCTGACCCCAGCCCTATAGGATGTGAGTGTCTGTATGTGTGTTTGTTGTTATTGTTGTTGTCCACCCACCTGACCCCCCCCCCCCCCCATGGGATGTGAGTGTCTGTATGTGTGTTTGTTGTTATTGTTGTTGTCCACCCACCTGACCCCCCCCCCCCCATGGGATGTGAGTGTCTGTATGTGTGTTTGTTGTTATTGTTGTTGTCCCCCCCTGACCCCCCCCCCCCCATGGGATGTGAGTGTCTGTATGTGTGTTTGTTGTTATTGTTGTTGTCCCCCCCTGACCCCCCCCCCCCCATGGGATGTGAGTGTCTGTATGCGTGTTTGTTGTTATTGTTGTTGTCCACCCACCTGACCCCCCCCCCCATGGGATGTGAGTGTCTGTATGTGTGTTTGTTGTTATTGTTGTTGTCCCCCCCTGACCCCCCCCCCCCCATGGGATGTGAGTGTCTGTATGTGTGTTTGTTGTTATTGTTGTTGTCCCCCCCTGACCCCCCCCCCCCCTATGGGATGTGAGTGTCTGTATGTGTGTTTGTTGTTATTGTTGTTGTCCCCCCCTGGCCCCCCCCCCCCTATGGGATGTGAGTGTATGTGTGTTTGTTGTTATTGTTGTTGTCCCCCCCCTGACCCCCCCCCCCCCTATGGGATGTGAGTGTCTGTATGTGTGTTTGTTGTTATTGTTGTTGTTCCCCCCTGACCCCCCCCCCCCCCCTATGGGATGTGAGTGTATGTGTGTTTGTTGTTATTGTTGTTGTCCCCCCCCTGCGCCCCCCCCCCCCCTATGGGATGTGAGTGTCTGTATGTGTGTTTGTTGTTATTGTTGTTGTCCCCCACCTGACCCCCCCCCCCCCATGGGATGTGAGTGTCTGTATGTGTGTTTGTTATTGTTGTTGTCCACCCACCTGACCCCCCCCCCCTATGGGATGTGAGTGTCTGTATGTGTGTTTGTTGTTATTGTTGTTGTCCCCCCCTGACCCCCCCCCCCCCCCCTATGGGATGTGAGTGTCTGTATGTGTGTTTGTTCACATACACGTGGATGTCACAGAGAGAGATCATCAGATGACAGAAGATGAATTCCAGAATTATTTTTGGTGCTGTATGCATTGTCTCTGTACCCCTGTACAAGCTGAAAACACGCCAGAGGTGTAGGCCATTAAAAACAACAACACCACGAAGTGATACGACACCTGCTGGACACACTGATAAACATCCACTATATTTCTCTCACCACACTTTGCACGGTAAACCGGCAGTGGTCAGAAAAAAGTGTCAGTGTATCATCTCAGACAGAGCAACTAGAAGCATTGAAAGCCTGTGATACAAACAGGTTACATGCAGAACGGCAAAAGATGCACACAACATCAAAAACACACAGCAAAGTCAAACCATGCCCAGAAAAAAAAATGATAGAAATGCCCTCAAAATACTCCTGTTATTCAAAACACACACACACACACACACACACACATATGCGGATGCACATGCGCATGCACACGCTTGCACAATGTATTGTGAACAATACAATGATGATGATGATGACACGGCCAACACACAGCTCCTCACTACCATCACTGTGTGTGGTGGGGGGGTGGGAAGGAGTGGGGATGGGGGGGGGGGGGGGGTACGTGGAGGAATGCCTGTGTTATCAGTGTTATCATATCGTCAGCTGCCATCCCCTGTCTCTCACCGTCACTGTAAACAGCAGCAGCAGCAGCAACAGACAGACAGACGTGCATCACAAGCATGTGCTCCGTCCTGTCATGCCTGCAGTACACACCCAGTCTTGTTTGGTATCACCTGGCCACTGTCCACTTCATAGCTATGTTTCCTGACGTGTCCTAGTTATTTCTGCATCTCTGTCTTTGCATCTCTTTGTCTCTTTCTCCCCTTTTGGTGTCTCCCCTTATGTCTCTCTCTCTCTCTTTCTCTCTCATTTTTACTCTCCTCCCACCCCCCTTAACATTCAAATGGAGAAAGTTTATAAAAAAAAAACCCACAAAAAAACAACAACAACAAAACAACCCACACAACTGTCAGTTTGTGAAATAGACTCACTTTTTGATAAGAGGCATCCAACGTTTCAGACCATATGTATGTCTTCAGGGACTGTGTTTAGTTGGAAAAATTCAAATCTTCGTTTTACTTAAATACGGGTTTTGAAGGATTACCGGTAGTGTAAACTCTGTTTACTACTTTTTTTTTTTTTTTTTTTTTATAACTGTGTTAACTTTTTTTTTTTCTTTCTTTCTTTGTTTCCCTTTTTTCCTTTTCTTCTCTGCTCTCTCATGGGCATGGGCTGTGTGTAAGCAAGCCTCACAGACTTCTGTTGATGAAGAATTGTTGCATAGAGCAACAGTGCATAGAGTTCACTTCTTAAGGCTCATGTCTGTGACTGTACAGCCTCACCTTCACTCCATTATTAACGGCTGTGACCTGGAGTGTTGTTTACATTTCTGTGTACATTTTTAAATCATTATAAACAACAGATGTTGGTGGTGATAGAACAGAGAAGATTCCCCAGTGTGTGTGCATGGATGTGTATTTCCTTAAGCCTGATGGTGACTGAGAAACCATCATTCCGAGGAGAGATGTGTTGGATCTGTCCACAAGAAAGCTTACTCATTTCGCCAAGCAAAAGCAAAACACACAAACAGAAAACACGTAAGGCTGACACAGAATCCAGACACCTGGTTGTCTCAACATGGTCAGAAGTAAGGGGGCAGAAGGGAGGGAGGGAGGGGAAAGTAAGGGGGCATAAGGGAGGGAGGGAGGGGAAAGTAAGGGGGGAAGGGAGGGAGGGAGGGAGGGGAAAGTAAGGGGGGAGAAGGGAGGGAGGGAGGGGAAAGTAAGGGGGGAGAAGGTAGGGAGGGAGGGGAAAGTAAGGGGGAAGGGAGGGAGGGAGGAGAAAGTAAGATGGGAGAAGGGAGGAAGGGAGGAGAGATGGAGAGGGAAAGTATATAGGTTGGGGGGGGGAAGGAGTAGGGAGGGGGGGGGGGGGGGGGTAAGGGAGGGATGGGAAAGTTACATATCGGTCAGTGCATGTTCAGGTGAAACGAGAGAGCAGAAAAAGAGAGTGATAAGCAGTCCGTCTGTCATGGCAGTAAAAGTTGTTGGACAGGAGCATAAGTATGGAGGGTGTTGCAATGTTTAGTTTTTGGGATGGTCAACCCTAAAAGTAAAGGGAGAAATTTAAGAAAAGTCACAAAAAAGCAACGAAAGTAAGAGACCAAAAGTAGTGTGAAAAAGTAGATGGGCACCAAGGTCAGAAAGGTAGGAGTGAGTTGGAAAAATAACTCGTGTACTTAATGGGTTTGAAGGAACGGAGTGTAAGACTGAAACGTATTTCTTTTTTGATAAGGTGAAGTTAGGGCAGGGATGGGTGGTAGAAGTACAGACTCGGGAGAAGAATTGGATAGAGAAAGGAAAGTAAGTCAGGGGGAGTAAGATGGGAGAAGGTAGGGAGGAGGGAAAGTAAGGGGGAAGGGAGGGAGGGAGGGGAACGTAAGGGGGGAGAAGGTGGGGAGGGAGGGGAAAGTAAGGGGGGGAGAAGGGAGGGAGGGGAAAGTAAGGGGGGAGAAGGTAGGGAGGGAGGGGAAAGTAAGGGGGAAGGGAGGGAGGGAGGAGAAAGTAAGATGGGAGAAGGGAGGAAGGGAGGAGAAAGTAAGATGGGAGAAGGTAGGGAGGGAGGGGAAAGTAAGGGGGAAGGGAGGGAGGGAGGGGAACGTAAGGGGGGAGAAGGTGGGGAGGGAGGGGAAAGTAAGGGGGGAGAAGGGAGGGAGGGAGGGGAAAGTAAGGGGGAAGGGAGGGAGGGGAAAGTAAGGGGGGAGAAGGGAGGGAGGGAGGAGAAAGTAAGATGGAGAAGGGAGGGAGGGAGGAGAAAGTAAGATGGGAGAAGGTAAGGAGGGAGGGGAAAGTAAGGGGGGAGAAGGTAGGGAGGGAGGAGAAAGTAAGATGGGAGAAGGTAGGGAGGGAGGGGAAAGTAAGGGGGGAGAAGGTAAGGAGGGAGGGGAAAGTAAGGGGGGAGAAGGGAGGGAGGGAGGAGAAAGTAAGATGGGAGAAGGTAGGGAGGGAGGGGAAAGTAAGGGGGGAGAAGGTAGGGAGGGAGGGGAAAGTAAGGGGGGAGAAGGTAGGGAGGGAGGGGAAGTAAGGGGGGAGAAGGTAGGGAGGGGAAAGTAAGGGGGGAGAAGGTAGGGAGGGAGGGGAAAGTAAGGGGGAAGAGGGAGGGAGGGAGGGGAAAAGTAAGATGGGAGAAGGTAGGGAGGGAGGAGAAAGTAAGATGGGAGAAGGTAGGGAGGGAGGAGAAAGTAAGATGGGAGAAGGTAGGGAGGGAGGGGAAAGTAAGGGGGGAGAAGGTAGGGAGGGAGGGAAAGTAAGGGGGGAGAAGGTAGGGAGGGAGGGGAAGTAAGGGGGAGAAGGTAGGGAGGGAGGGGGAAAGTAAGGGGGAAGGGAGGGAGGGGAAAGTAAGGGGGGAGAAGGTAGGGAGGGAGGGGAAAGTAAGATGGGAGAAGGTAGGGAGGGAGGGGAAAGTAAGGGGGAAGGGAGGGAGGGGAAAGTAAGGGGGGAGAAGGGAGGGAGGGAGGAGAAAGTAAGATGGGAGAAGGGAGGGAGGGAGGAGAAAGTAAGATGGGAGAAGGTAAGGAGGGAGGGGAAAGTAAGGGGGGAGAAGGTAGGGAGGGAGGGGAAGTAAGGGGGGAGAAGGTAGGGAGGGAGGGGAAAGTAAGGGGGGAGAAGGTAGGGAGGGAGGGGAAAGTAAGGGGTGGGAGGTAGGGAGGGAGGGGAAGTAAGGGGGGAAAAGGGAGGGAGGGAGGGGAAAGTAAGGGGGGAGAAGGTAGGGAAGGAGGAGAAAGTAAGGGGGGAGAAGGTAGGGAGGGAGGAGAAAGTAAGATGGGAGAAGGGAGGGAGGGAGGAGAAAGTAAGGGGGAAGGGAGGGAGGGAGGGAGGGGAAAGTAAGGGGGAAGGGAGGGAGGGAGGGGAAAGTAAGGGGGGAGAAGGGAGGCAGGGAGGAGAAAGTAAGGGGGGAGAAGGGGGGGAGGGAGGGGAAGTAAGGGGGAAGGGAGGGAGGGAGGGGAAAGTAAGGGGGGAGAAGGGAGGCAGGGAGGAGAAAGTAAGGGGGGAGAAGGGAGGGAGGGAGGGGAAAGTAAGGGGGGAGAAGGGAGGGAGGGAGGGGAAAGTAAGGGGGGAGAAGGTAGGGAGGGAGGGGAAAGTAAGGGAGAAGGGAGGGAGGGAGGGGAAAGTAAGGGGGAAGGGAGGGAGGGAGGAGAAAGTAAGGGGGGAGAAGGTAGGGAGGGAGGGGAAAGTAAGGGAGAAGGGAGGGAGGGAGGGGAAAGTAAGGGGAGATAAAGCATGAGAGTGGAGGAAGGAGGTGCAGAAATAACCTCATCAGCTAATGAAGCAGGTGATCAGTAACCTCCCTCCCTCCCAGGCCTGCCCACAGAGAGATGGAGGGGAAAGGGAGGAGGAAGGGAGGGGGTGTACTTGTTTCTGAGTGTTAGGGATCTGGTTCCTGTGTGTGTGTGTGTGTGTGTGTGTGTGTGTTCCATATCCGGAAGTGTGAATGGCGGGTGTGTTCATCTATCTATGACCCACCTGAATGCTGACGTTGATACGGTATCTTTTACGTGCGTATTTTATCTTCTGGACACGTATGCACATGAAGGGGGTTCAGGCAGTAACAGATCTGCACATCTGTTGATATGACAGACAGGAGAAAAAAATCGCTGTGAACGGGATTGGAACCCAGGACCCTCAGATTGAAAGTCCAACGCTTTTATCACTCGGCTTTTTCGCCCGTTCTGGAGCAGAACAAATGTGTGTTCTCCACTTAGTAACTTTGAACATCTTTCCTTCTCCTTCATCTCCCTGAAGGGTGATGGGGCGCCGCACAGGACAGTTCAGCAGACTCCTTCAGGTCTGTCGGCTGTGTGTCAAAGCCTTGTTCTCTGCAAATAGTGTCCCTGTCCGTTGTGTCTGTGGTTTTAATATGCCTTCCCCACCGCCTCTCTCCCGCAACAGTTCCTTGGGGGATTGTTTCAGCAAGACCATTGCCATACCTTGGTAACTAGTTTCCTTTTATCAAACGAATGAAAATATCACATAGCTGTAAAGCAGCCCTGAACAACAAACACACGGCAGCAACGGAATCACACGCATTCTGAAAGTAATGGAGGTAATTAACGATCTTCGTGGAGCCGTGTTTGGACAGGTGGTTTTCAGCAGTGTCAGTACGTGTAATGCCCCCTTTATGTCTCCCTGAGAGAGGACACACAGAGAGAGGGCAAAAAGAAAGCTGGTTCTGTGAGGAGTGTGGCCACGTTAGCTGCACAGGAATGTGAATTTATTTGTTCATTTTATTTCATTTTGGGTTAGTGTTTCATCGTAGGCTCTCAAGGCACTCGCCGGCGTGTTGCCTTTGTGTGCAGGTCAGACATTTTCCTTTTTTGTTTTTATTTTGTTTAAGCAGTTGTGTGGTGTGTGTGGGGGGGTCAGTCGAGTCGGCACACTTTGACGTCGTTTTTAAAAACTGACAATGAATGTGAAGATTTTATGTTCTGAAAGCGGTCCATGAAATTGCCTCAAAACCACATCAAGCAGCATCCATGCACTGGCTCCATGCATCCATGCACTGACGGAAACACGATCGTTATGATATAGTCAAAGTACGTTCACAGGTTCGTTTAGACGAGCAGCTATAAAGAAAAAAAATGTGAAAAGGAAATGTGTGTATAGGCACAGGTGACTGTTGAACTTTATGATTCTGGGCTTTCGTGACGGACAGCGAATATCAATGTGCTGTTGTTTTGAATAAAGGTGATTCATTTCATCTCCTTTGTCATTTTGTGCCTCATTTGTCACACACCCTATCCTCTACATGTCTGGTTGGTATTTGTTTTGTTGGGATGGGGTGGGGGGTTAGGGGGGGGGGGGTGCGTTTTCAAGGTCTGATAAGAAACGAAAATATAAGTTATGGGATGGAGGTTGCATGTTCAAGGTATGATGATAGAGGAAAATACGAGTTTCCACTTTTGACAGATTTCAGATATTTTATTTTAAGCTAACAACTGGGTGTTTGGTTTCTGATAAAAGAATGTTTTAATCGTGTCAGCTTAAAGTTTACCAGGCATGCAAATACTGCCCCCCTGCCCCCCCCCCCCCCTCTCCTGGCGCCTTTAACCATAGAGTGTATGTATATATACACATACAGAACATCAACTTCGCATGATAAAGATCTTGTTATCCGTGTCAGTATGTGGCGGGTTGTTGGTACATCAACGTACCCAGCATGCACACCCCCACCACCACCCTGAAAACGGAGTATAGCTGCCTAAATATTGGGCTGAAAAGCAGTCATTTATATAACAGACCAGTCAGAAATGATAAGCGAAAGTAGTGGGAAATGCAATCCATGAGCGCTGAAGAGAAAGAGAAGAAAAAGAAGAAGAAATGGCGACAGATTTGATGAACGTGACAGTACGCATTGCCTGCACGCTTTCGGCGCTATCTTGGCACGAAACAGAAAGAAGCTGGACAGAAAAACATCAGCTTGTGCATGTGCCTGAGGGCTCATGAGGGAGCTCTCTCTCCCTGTGTGTGTGTGTGTGTGTGTGTGTGTGTGTGTGTGTGCGTGTGCGTGTGTGTGTGTGTGTGTGTGTGCGTGTGTGTGTGTGTGTGTGCGTGTTTCCAGTGGTATGTTTTCTTTGGATGCAGACACAAGCAGAGAAGAGTGCAGGAGGCGGATGGAAAACATTGCCGTGCCTGGAATGGACATCAGTTAATGGCAGAGAACTGGAAAGCAGGGGGCAGCAGGGAAGACAAGAACAGTCTTTCGGATGAGATGATACGCCGAAGTCCCCTGTGCAGCTTGCACTTAGCACACGTAAAATAACACAGGGCAACAAAAGGCAGAATCTTGCCGAAAACTCCATTTTGATAGTGAGAGAAACGCACTGCAGACAGGTGGAAAAGACTTGGGTTGTGCTGCTCTGTGCTGACGCCCCCCACCCGAAAAGAGCATTTCGAATTTTACAGACAAATGTATAGTGACCAAAACGTACTGCAATATACTATTCGATACGTTACAGCGCAGTACAATACAATACGTTACAGTACATTGTAAGACAGCACAGCACAGCACAGCACAGCACAGCACAGCACAGCACGGTTCAGTACAATACAATACAGGTGAAAAACCGTTTAATACATAATTGTACAATACAATACAGCACAACACAACACAGTAAAACATAATACACATACACTAAAATGCAACACAGCACAAAACAACAACCAAAAAACAAAAAGAAAACCAATGCAGTACAATATAATGCAGTGAAATACAAAACAAACTACAATTAAATGATTGTAAAACTGAAGCTGTTATTATTTCTTCAAGCAGACTGTCTGTAAACAACTCCTTGCCTTCCTCTATTAAAATTGGAGATTCAGATGTAGACTTTGTATCTGCAGTGAAAAATCTGGGTGTGACGTTTGATTCAAACCTCACAATGAAGAAACACGTGAACAATCAGATATGCAAGGCTGCATACTTTCAAATTCGAAAGATCAGTTCCATCCGACATCTCCTTACTACTCAAGCAACACAAACTCTGGTGTGCTCTCTTGTCTTGTCCAGACTAAATTACTGTAACTCACTCCTCATTGGTTGTCCTAAATACTTAATACAAAAACTCAAGAAAGTTCAAAACGCAGCAGCAAGATTAATCTTTAGAACAAAAAGACTGACAGTATCACTCATCTTCTGCATTCTCTTTACTGGTTACCAATTTCTGCCCGCATTCAGTACAAAGTTGCAATTCTCACCTTCAGCTCCATTTTGGGTGCTGCTCTTCAGTATCTGAGAGAATTGATTCAAACCTACACACCCCCACGACAACTCAGATCATCTCCCGATTCACGATGGCTACTTGCTCCCCGTGTTAAAACCCGATCCTTCGGTGATTCTTCCTTTTCCTAATTTATTTTATTTTATTCAGCTCCATCTGTCTGGAACAGTTTACCTCACGATCTTCGCCACTCTCCCTCATTTCAATCTTTCAAAACTGATCTGAAAACACATCTTTTTGAAAACGCCTATCCATAGACCTTCCATGGTTATAACCCATGCAAATTTCTCTCTCTTTCGTTGTGTGAATGTGTGTGTGTGTGTGTGTGTGTGTGTGTGTGTGTGTGTGTGTGTAATTATGTAATGTGATACGCGTAGTCTTACAACACAACAATACAATGCAGTAGAACAATACAATACAATGCAATACTAAGGTCACTCTCTGCAGTCAGTCTCAGTCGTCACCAGCTGTCCCCTGCACTGTCAGTCAGCTCAGGTCAACAAGCGACCAGAAAATGTTGCCACCTGCCTCCACTCCTCTTCTCAGTCAAACCTTTTTCTTTCACAGTTCCCAGTTTGGTTTGGTTTTGTTTCCCCCCCTTGCTTTGAGACGAGTGGAAAGCATTCAGGGTGGATGGAGTTGACGGCTTGTGAGAATTTCCACAAACGCAGATCTGAAGTTGAAAGTGAGGGTGCTCTCCCTGTGAAGAATGTATCGCCATAGTGCAGTGCCACATGTTTCTCCTCTTCTTTTGTTTTCTGTCGACATGGTAACGTTTAAAAAAGAAAACTGCGTTGGCTTGACCATGACACAAGATCCAATAGTTTTGCTAAAACGATCCTCCAGTCAGCTGTTGAGGAGGGAGACGGAGGCGAAGAGGAAAAACACGATGGACTGACAACACTGCAGAATGGACAGGAAAACCATTTGCAGAGACCCAGACATTGACACATTACTCACAGACCTCCCTCCGCCACTTGGTTCATCCCTCATCCCTCCCAGTGCCTCCCCCCACCACTTGGTTCATCCCTCCCAGTGCCTCACCCCTCCACTTGGTTCATCCCTCCCAGTGCCTCACCCCACCACTTGGTTCATCCCTCCCAGTGCCTCACCCCTCCACTTGGTTCATCCCTTACAGTGCCTCACCCCACCACTTGGTTCATCCCTCCCAATGCCTCACCCCTCCACTTGGTTCATCCCTCCCAATGCCTCACCCCTCCACTTGGTTCATCCCTTACAGTGCCTCACCCCTCCACTTGGTTCATCCCTCCCAGTGCCTCACCCCTCCACTTGGTTCATCCCTCCCAATGCCTCACCCAGCCACTTGGTTCATCCCTTACAGTGCCTCCCCCCACCACTTGGTTCATCCCTCCCAGTGCCTCACCCCTCCACTTGGTTCATCCCTTACAGTGCCTCACCCCTCCACTTGGTTCATCCCTCCCAATGCCTCACCCAGCCACTTGGTTCATCCCTTACAGTGCCTCACCCCTCCACTTGGTTCATCCCTTACAGTGCCTCACCCCACCACTTGGTTCATCCCTCCCAGTGCCTCACCCCACCCCGCCACTTGGTTCATCCCTCCCAGTGCCTCACCCCTCCACTTGGTTCATCCCTTACAGTGCCTCACCCCGCCACTTGGTTCATCCCTTACAGTGCCTCACCCCACCACTTGGTTCATCCCTCCCAATGCCTCACCCCACCACTTGGTTCATCCCTTACAGTGCCTCACCCCGCCACTTGGTTCATCCCTCCCAGTGCCTCCCCCCACCACTTGGTTCATCCTTCCCAGTGCCTCACCCCGCCACTTGGTTCATCCCTCCCAGTGCCTCACCCAGCCACTTGGTTCATCCCTTACAGTGCCTCACCCCTCCACTTGGTTCATCCCTCCCAGTGCCTCACCCCGCCACTTGGTTCATCCCTCCCAGTGCCTCACCCCGCCACTTGGTTCATCGAATTGACTGGCTGCAGTCACCCATCCCGCATGCACAACTATAAATAGCAGTCAGGTGGATTTGCGGAACCGTTTTTGGCAACAGTGTCAACGGCCACGGACATTTATAGAATTTTGGTCAACGGCCCATAAGAAGTCGCGTGCATTCTGGGAGCGTTATTTATAAAAGCACGCTTTTCTTAAGCAGAGTCGTTGGCACAAAAAGACGTCACTTACAGTCTGATAAAGTTATTTATAGAAGCACATTTCGGTTTTTTTTTTTTTTTTTTTTTTTTTTTTTTAACTGTCAGGATATCATACTTTGTAGTCCACCTCTTCTGTTTCTCCCACACAAAGATTGATTGGGGTGGGCAAAAAACAACAGGAAAACAGGTAGGTATTATAATGCATTACACTGCATTACTTTTTGTCGAAACAGATTTCTCTGTGTGAAATTCGAGCTGCATTTCATGGGGGGAGCGCGTAGCCACCCATTTTTTTTCTTTTGTCTTTTATAGATTTTTTTTTTCTGTAAGTGTATTTATTTTGCTACAAAAGCGGAATTTTCTACAAAATGTTGCCAGAGGCAACCATTCTGTTGCCGTGGGTTCTATTATGTGTGATAAGTGCATATTGCATACGGTGCTTCGAGTTTATCGTCTGATCCGAAGCAATAGCACCCAGACCACCATTCAGAAGGACTAGGGGGGCAGGGGGTGGGGGGCGGTAGGAGTAAAAGTCCCGGTCAGTATGTGGGACTCAGACCTGTGGACACTCCATTCCCAGTCGGGCCTCTTACCACGACGGAGGCCACCGCTGCAGGTCCTGTGGGTGGGGCCACGTGACTCCTCTCTACCCCCCGCCCCCAAATCTCCACCCTACCCCATCACAATCCACGCTGGCAGGAACATCTCTGTGCCACCCACCCGAACCTTACCCCACCCCAACCCCACCCAGGAGATCGCATTTCGTGGTGTATGGATTTTGGGGGTGGGGGGTAGGGTGGGGGGAACGGGTGTGGAGGTGGGCTGTGCGTTACAAGAATAGCACCTGGTCAATGGCAATCAGGTTAATGCAGGGGGAGAAAAATGATCTGTGCAGGCCCCGGGCTGGGGAACGTTATTATTATGTCATCATCATCCACCCCCCTTCTCTCGCAATCACACGACCAGGAGAACACAGAGAGAGAGGGAGGGTGAGGGATTCGAGTAGTGGTGGTGATTAGGGTAGATTGATGGGGTGGATCGTGGATGGGGTGGGCGATGGGGAAGGTGTGAAAGGTGATGGCAGTGGCACAGGGTCTGTGATGGTGGACTGGAGGTGGAGAGGGTTGTGGGGGAGGGGAGGGATGTGGGTGGTGTTGGAGAGGAGGGAGGGATGTGGGGAGACGAGACGTGGGGATGGGATTGGGGGTGGATGGGAAAGCGTGAAAAATTAGGGCAGTGGGGCGGGTTTTGGGGGGATCATCATAGAGTTATGTGGTGGTGGGTTGGGGTGTGGAGGTGGGGGGGTAAGGCAAGGGGTTGGGTAGGGGAGTAGGGGTGTGTTAAAGATGGTGGCAAGGGGCACGGTTGACGTTTGGATCATCTGTGTGCAGTTCAGTGGTGTAGTGAGGATGAGGGTGAGGATGGGGGGATAGGGGTAGGTTGGGATAAGGGGGTGGATGGGGTGACCTCATTAGCAGCCATCGGGTGATTAGTTATCTGTTCGCAGGGACGGCTGGCGGGTGCAGGTGAAACATGTCTGGTTTTTGTGAGGAGTTTTGGGTGTGATCCCCCTCTCTCTCACTCACTCTGTGTGTGCGTGTGTGTGTGCGTGTGCGTGCGTGTGTGTGTGTGTGTGTGTGTGTGTGTGTGTGTGTTTGTTTCGTTCCTGTCCGTCTGTCTCTGTCTTCCTCTTTCTATATGTGTTTTTTTTTATTTGTCTCTCCGTCTCTGTCTCCGTCACTGTGTCACACACACACACACACACACACACACACACACACACACACACACGCACGCACGCACGCGCGCGCGCGCACGCACACTACATGTATCTTACATAAGAGCTTGTGCAGGGTCCACGTTGTCTGTCAGTCAGTCAGTTAGTCTGTTTGTCTGTACTCAAGTACAAAGCAAATGCGCATTTCTGAATTAACTGAGCTCAGATCGACCACATTGACCGGCCCCCATGCCTTCTACGTGTTGACCAAATTTTCAGAGGACCCGTCGGTTGATCGAAGAGTTAGCGCGAAGTGAAAATTGGAAATGGTGAGCCGTTGTTTGCTGTCAATGAGAGCAGCTATGGGATGCGTTGGCAGTATGGTTTGAAGTCTCGGAGTTGAAAGGTTTAAGTTTGGGGAGAATGCACACGCGCGCTCGCTTGTGTGTTTTATTTATTCATTTATTTATTTATGCATTTATTTATTGTATTTGTTTTGTGAACAGAGCAACACAACATACCACAGTATAGTATAATTCAGTAGCCATTTATTGTTAGATTTACCATTGTTGTACTGACGACATAAACACACACACACAAAAACAACAACAACACACACAATTAGAATACACATACCCCCACTCCTCCCATCCACACACACTCACGTAATATCACTTTAAGTGGATAGACAAATTAAAGACCACACACACACACACACACACACACACACACATACACACACACATCCGCACCCTCCCCGCAATCGCATATCACCCCCACCCCCCTTTACCCTCCAACTCCAGTTAACCCACGTGTTGTGGGGGCACTGCCTGCAGGAAGAGAGTGGTGAGCCCAGCACACTGTGTCTGGATGAGACTAGAATGAATGAGCTGAATCTTGTGCCATGCCTTCACACACACACACACACACACACACACACACACAGTGTGCTTGCAGTGTAAAAAGGCCATGGAAAGCTATCAGCTTATCAAGGTGGTGTGTCCCACATCATTGATAAGACATGCATTAGTGTTCTGATATGAGGCAAGCAGATTTTGTACACTTCACGTGGAGCTCATTACAAAAGGCGAATTATCATACCTCAGAAAAAATGCAGGGACTCCCAACAAACAATGGGGCCAGTGTGCAGACGGTCACTTGTACACCTTCTGAAATGGGTGTGTGTGGACAGTGGCTGCTTCTTGGCCTGTCTGCTGTATCGTGCACTGGCTGTGAGTTGTACACCTTGTATGGGGGTATGTGGTCAGCGGCTACTTCATGGCCTGTTTAATGTGTGTCCAACTAAAGTGATCAGCATAAACCCTGATGCACACACATTATCTTGGTAGTGGTTGACATGTGCAAAAGCTCGTGACCATCCTCGCGGAGCGAGGGCGCCAGTATAGTATCAGTAATGGCAAAGCTATCACAGAATGTCTGTTGTAAACACAGCAGTACATATCCATGGTATCCAGGAAACAATACAAGTAACAGACACATCCATGTACAGAAATAATGAACAGCGATAGACTGTATACTGTATCATACATAAGATATCCCATTAAGAGGTTTAACACTGAAATCAGTTACGCGAACGAAAACTCCATCAACCGAGTGACGCGAGCTGTGAAGTAATCGATCGACGCCCAGACGAGTTAGACACGAACTGATAAGGAAATTACACACAAGAACAGCAAAGTGGAAAAAAATACTCTTAGTCAAATCCCCAGAAATCAACTCCCTGGATCTGTACGGACCAAGAAAATTTGTAAACACTGAATGTAATAGTTTCTGGAAAGATGTATATTGGGCATATGAGAATTTTACAAAACATGTTAGGTTAAAAGAAGCACAAGGGGCACTCGTAGAACCACTTTTTTTACAACGACAAATTTAAAGTCGGTAATAGGACAGTTTATTTAAAAAACTGGACAAGTAAAGGTATTTTTCTGGTTAGAGATATTGTAGATGAAAATGGGTACTTCCTTAGTCATA
Source organism: Babylonia areolata (assembly GCF_041734735.1). NCBI lineage: Eukaryota > Metazoa > Mollusca > Gastropoda > Neogastropoda > Buccinidae > Babylonia > Babylonia areolata. Next base: position 38,404,820 of record NC_134881.1, on the reverse strand, counting down.
AAGATTTCACAGAAAAATATGAGGTTAAAGTTAATTATTTACTGTATATGGGATTTATACGTTCTATTAAAAGTTACTTGCGCACAAACAATATTACTATCACAGACAACACTTGCAATAAAGAACCAAAAGCACTACAGTTTCAGTTCAGTTTCAGTAGCTCAAGGAGGGCGTCACTGCGTTCGGACAAATCCATATACGCTACATCACATCTACTACAGATAATAGCTAATGTTAAGAAAGGATCTAAAATATATTATGATATATTACTTGAACCAATTTTTCTATACAATATAAATTCTTTTATCAAGTGGGAGCAAATACTAGATATTGCAATAAATTGGGATACCACTATGAAACAAGTGAAAAACATAAAGGAAGTAAGATTGAAATGGTTCCAGATTAGAATATGTCATGGTATATTGGTTACATACAAAATACTATAAAAGAGGGAATAACAAATAGCGACATGTACAATTTCTGTAAAAATGACATAGACACAATTCAACACTACTTATGGCACTGTACATTTACTCAGCTCTTTTGGGGGGACTTAGAGAATGTCTTGAAGGAAAAGTGTGAAAATTGTGCAAATGTAAAGTTTAATATAGAGTTAGTATTATTTGGAAATGATGATGTTACAAAAACAGGTGAAATATTTGACTATATCATTCTAGTGGCGAAACATTTCATTTATAAACGCAGAATAAATAAAATCAAACCATGCATAAAGTACTTCCTAACAGACCTAAGAAACATATATAAAACCGAAAAATATATACACTCGATGGAAATGATGTCCATAGCATTTTCTAGAAAATGGTACCCATACATAAAAATGATTGAAGGCAACGAGGAGGAGTAGAGACAACCACGAATGTAACGTTTGTTCTTTTATTTATTTTCTTTTTCCTTTCATTTATTTACTTGTTTTATACAGTGCATGTGACTTTTTTGTTTGTTTTTTCTCTGTATGAAGACAGTGTTGTGTTGTTTTCCTGATTTGCAGTTTAGGTGGTGCACAGTGGCAAATATTGTTGATTTCAGATGTTGGTTTTGTATGTCCGTCTGTATGTATTAAATGTTAAACTCGAATGAAATATTTATTTTAAAAAAACACAAAAAAAACGTAAATAATAAGATGAAAAAAAAGGACTACATCAAATTCAAATCAAATAAAGAAGAAAATTGAGACAAGACGGTTGGTGGTGATAACAGAGCTTGATCCATAACTGTAAGGGTTTCACATAAAAAAAAAGCATTAGAAGAACTTAAAGTTGAAAGGGTTATCATACACCTGGATTAAAATTGAGACAAAACTTCAGAATCAACAACCAGACTCGATAAAGAAGAATGCATGTGATATGATGCCATGTTGTGCATGTTTTGTAATGTTTGAAATGTGTGGTTTTGACATGTGCTATTGTTAAAAAAAAAGACAAAAAAAAGAAAAAAAAAAAGACACCAACTGATCCAGATAGCCAGCACGCACATCCAGACCATGATTCCGAGGTGGGGCCCTATCATGGGGTAGAACTCCAGTTAACCCCCTTGATGTGGCGGAATTTCCTGCCGAACGGAGTGGAGAGACCAACACTCGTCTGTGTCAGGTTGCAGATCAGGATCACGACTCACACTAATTGCTAGCGGCTAGAATAGAAACTGCAATGCATTCCAGTGGAAATTACATTGACGATATCTCTCTGTCTCTGCCAGTGTGCCTGCCTGACTGACTGTCTGTCTGTTTGTCTGTCTGTCTCTCTCGTGCTACAGTTTCAAGCGTTTAAAAAAAAACACAAGGAGAATGTTTTCAAAGGACTTACTGATGTTAGAAGCAGTCTAAAAGTTTGATAAGAAGCCTCACATATCTTTCCTTTGATCTTCACGGCCACGTTTGTTCGTTGGTATTGCTACAACTGTTGTTAGCTTACTTTCATTGATTTTTTGTTGTTGTCGTTCTTGGGGAGGGGTTGGGGGTGCAGGGGCGGGGTGTCGAGTTGAGGACACATTTGATAGTAAGTTCATGCCGGACAGAAACAGACGCTGACACGAACGTATGTGCTCAGGCACTTTCTGTGACCATTCTCTCTCAGATCTGCCCGCACACACACTTGTCTCTCGCCATCCCTTTTTTCAGCTGTTGTTTTCAGACAAAGATTTAGAGATATTGGGGGATTGCCGTTGGAAGGACGCGGTGGCGGTCTCCACTCTGGGGGAGTCGCTCACTCAGTCTGGCTCCGCGACTAAGCCATTACTGTCATCAGTAGGGGGCGTAGTAGGTAGTACGTTAAATCAGAGCAGGCACTACCGAACAACACTGAAATGACTCAGCAGAAGTGCAGGGTCTCCTCTGGTGTATGGCCTCTTGGTGACTTAAAATCGATGGTTCCCCATGGACTGCCGGCATTGGGACTGCGACGGACGAACCCGGGTGTGGCTGTGTATGGGGGACTCGGAATGAGCGCAAAAAAGGGGTGGAATTAAAAAAGAAAAAAAAAAGGAAAGAAAAACGTTTAGAGATACATTAATATAATTTGCAAATTTGGAAGGAAAAGCATTTTAACGATTCTCTGAGTACTGACAAATTCCACATCAACATAATGTAGGGAGAACAATACACATTCATGAACATATTGATTCCATTATGATATTGTCCAGCTCAGTCTTGTACTGGGCATGTATATGGTGCCCTTTTCTGCATAAATATATATATTCCATAGTTATATTTAAAACATACTTGTCAGCTTCAGGTGCTTGTTTGAAATTTTTTTGTGAACATTTGTAAAGTTGGCTTTGCTTTATTGATTCTAGCTATCCCAGTTATTTGCCGCGGTGTCATATCAGTTTCAGTGAATTACTTTTGAAATAAAGAACGAACGACCAGATAAACACACATGCATATGCACACACACGCACACACGCAAACACACATACACAGACACACACCTTGACACACCTACACGTACACACACATTATCCTACACATCTAAAAAGGGCCCACAGTTCCCCCAAACAGTTCCAGATTTAACCCGTTTTCCCATCCATAAAAAAGTAATTTGTCTCGATGGTCTGTATAATTCTCTCTGTTTCTTAGCACCGGAGAAAGATCACAGAGCAGAACAGGATGAAAGAACACTGGGGAAAAGAACACAACACAACGAAAACCATCCAATCTCCGAGAACGTCATCTTGTTCATGCTGATTCCGTCTTGGTTCGCCCCTCTGATGACGTGTTTCCCGGTGTTTGTTTTATTTTATTCCCACCACTTTTGTTTAGTGCCTGAGGGGAAAAAAATCCACCTTTTCTTTTATTTTATTTTTGTTCCTCACCAGCACTTTACGTCTAGCGAATTGTCTGGATAGATAGCAGTGGTGATGTACACCTCGTTTGTAAGCCAGAGAAAAAGATCGGTCTTGGTCTCAAACACACACACACACACACACACACACACACAGAGTATATGGACTCGAGGCAGCGCAATCAGCACATGTCAAGGTTTGTCGTTCACAGGCTGTTTAGGTTCAGTGACACAGGAGATATAATAGTATAGCTTTCCTGCTTTCTGTCTTCTTTTTCTTTTTCGTTTCTGAAATTGTGGAAACGATTGGATTGGTGTGTGTGTGTGTGTGTGTGTGTGTGTGTGTGTGTGTGTGTGTTTTGAAGTTTTTGAATTCGCTGAAGAATATTATGTGGACAGCCTATGAGAAGAGAATTACAGTAGTCGATTCGTGACAGCACAAAAGCAGAAATAATTTTTCATAGTTTCAACAGAAAGGTACTGACGGATAGAGTTGATGCGACGAAGTTCACAATTGACTATGCGTATCAGATTTACTACCTAAGCATGCATGCTGAGGTTTGAGTCAAGAATGACTCCAAGGTTCCTTGCCGATTTAGAAAACTGAACTGTGGCATCACCAACCACAATAGGGGCAGGAAAAGAAATAGATGTCGACATTCTTACAGAGGAAATAATCATAGCTTCAGTTTTTTTTCGTCATTTAACTTTAGTTTGTTGAATGTCATCCAGGATTTAACATCGAGAATACAATCCTGCATGGACAGAATCAGACTGTGTACTTGGTTTGGTTCTGCAGACTTTTGTAGCTGAATATCATCAGCAAAAGAGTGGTGAAGAACAGAATGGCCAGAAATGACACCAGAAAGAGAAGCAGTGTACAGAACGAATAGAACGGGGCCCAGGACAAAGCTTTGTGGCACACCATAGGAGATCAGGGTTGGATCAGACTTAAAGAGTCTTACAGAGACAATCTGTTGGGATGATCGTGACGGTAAAACCGGTTGATGCGTCCTCCTAAATATAAATACATGTCAGGGGTTGGGGATCTTAGCGTAAATATTCCATCAGATCAAAACGTTTCAGTTACAAGGTGTGAAAGTGTGCGGATTGATCCATATACGCTTCACCGCATGTGCTGTTAAAAAAGGCCGATACTTGATCTTCACAGAAACCCAATGCGCTGATCAGGTCACGAGACAATGTCAGCGATCCCTCAATTCACGCAGAAGCTAACACACACAAAACAAAAAAATTTAAAGCTAGCATATTGGACATAATTTTTATGCGATATTTTTAATGGACAGTGATGGCCTAGAGGTAACGCGTCCGCCTAGGAAGCGAGAGAATCTGAGCTCGCTGGTTCGAATCACGGCTCAGCCGCCGATATTTTCTCCCCCTCCACTAGGCCTTGAGTGGTGGTCTTCGCGCACGTAAAAGAACCCACGGCAACAAAAGGGTTGTTCCTGGCAAAATTCTGTAGAAAAATCCACTGTAATAGGAAAAACAAATGTGAACTGCACGCAGGAAAAAATACAAAAAAGGGTGGCGCTGTAGTGTAGCGACGTGCTCTCCCTGGGGGGGAGCAGCCCGAATTTCACACAGAGAAATCTGTTGTGATAAAAACAAATACAAATACAAATATTGTATGTGCTCCTTGCCTTTCACCTGACAAAATGTTGAAGTGTGCGTTATTTCTAGCTGACATAATTCAGTATGTGTGCTTCATTTTTGGCTGTCCGTTGTTTGCTCCAGAAGTGAATTGATTATGGGTATATTTGGATTTAACATCTCCACCCATCTGCCTGAGATTAAAAATGAAATGTATTATCTGTTATATTTCCGACTGGGATAACCATGCCAGATCGCTGGGGGGCAGGAGGGTTAGGGTGGGGTTGGGGGATGAGGAGGGGGTGGGGTGGGGGTGGGGGAGGGGTTGGGGGGGAGAGCGGATATCCAACACTGCACTGACACCAGTTGAACTACCCCACGTGCAGATGGGCGCGCCACCTGGCCGGCTGTATTTCATGGTTTCAACGTTCCGAACGTTGTGAATGTGAACCTCGTTCAACCCACCAAACTGTTTGTACAGGAACCGGAAGAAGAATGGAAGTGATGTCATATGTTTTCACAGCGCAGGAGAATGTCCGGATGAGGGGGGGAAGTCACTGTAGTCAGAAATCCAGGCATTCAGTGTCTTTTAAGGTTGATGTTGCTCTTAAAATATGGACTGAAACGTGATAGGACTATCTGCCTGAGTGGTGATAAGATGGCGTGATGAACTGCCTACAGTGATACAGGGGTCTGTCAGTGATGGCCTTTCTGAACACGATGGTTAGACCCTCATGTTCTCCCTTTCTGGCTTCTTTTCTTCGCATCACCTCGTTTCCGAACAAATGTGTTCTGATTTGGTGGTGGTTCCAGTTGAAAACTATCTCAGCATGTTCTGCGGAAAGTTGTCTACTAAGCGCGAATATACAAACTCTCTCTTTCTATGCCTGTGTCTGTCTGTCTGTCTGTCTCTCGCATAAACATACTCACACACACACACACACACACACACACACACACACACACACACACACACACACACACACACATGCGCACACACTCACTCACTCACTCACACACCACACCACACAGACAGACACACAGACACAGACACACACAGACACACACAGACACAGACACACACACACACGCACATACACGCACACACACAAATATAGACACACAGACAGATACACACACACACACACACACACACACACACACACACACTTGCGCGTGCATGCGAACAAATAGCCATAACAGAATGATGACGTACGTAGACTACTCACTTTGTTTATTATTTACACACCTTGAGTCAAAAAATGGTGAAAAATCTTCGCTCTGATCTTTCTTTTCTTTTTTTTTTAATCCAAAAAAGGTGGAGCAAAAAGCGTCAAAACGTGGCCTGGTATAAATACATTACCTCAAGTGACAGACCCGAACATAGACAGGAAGAAGAAAGAAACAAATACAACGAAACAGCTGCATGATGCTCACTGAAGTCTATTATACGCTGCCCCCTTTTTGTTGTTTTTAAACCATTGACGTGCACAGCACTCGACATCAGAGAACGAAACGGCGTTCCGTTTGGCACCTCTCACTCTCTGTTTCTGTCTGTCTGTATGTCTGCCGGTTTGTCTGTTTGTCTGTCTCTCTCTCCCTCCCCCCCCCCCCCCACTCTCTCTCCATCCCCCCTCTCTCTCTCCCTCTCCTCCTCTCTCTCTCTCTTTCTCGCCGGTACCTCCCCCACCCTCTCTCCGGGTCTCACTCCCCACAGGTCTGTCACATTAACCCAGAAAGAAAGTTTTGGTTGGTATTGCTTGATCTTTAAACACGGCACTGCGGGTGAAGAATAAGAAGGGGGAAAAGAGAAGAAAAGAAGAAAGAAAGAATGAGAGAGAGAGAGAGAAGAGAAGATTGAAAACAGGTTTTCTCCTGTTAAACTGCTGAATGAAACCATTTCTCCAACAGCAGTGTGTGCTAACTGCTGACTGAACTACACACATGCAAGGAATGATGATGATGATGATGATAATGATAACAATTATAATAGCAGCAATAGTAATGATATGATGATAACAATGATAATAACAGTAATAATGATGATACAATGATGATGATGATACTAATACTATTGATACCACCACCACCATCATCACCACCACCACCACCACCACCGCAAGGATCGTGTTTCGTGTTGTTGATGCTACTGCTGCTGCTGCTAAATAAATAGATAAATGAATGAATTGATAGATAAATACATAAATAAATGAAAGTATTTATATCGCACTGAATCTTATGCGGGGACAAAAAAACAAAGCGCTTTCATTCGTTCACGCGTGTGCATAACTGTGAAAGCCGGGGGGTGAGAAAGGAAAGCCGTTGCACTGCCGGTTCTCTCTCCACTCTGATCAGTGCCGGCCAGAGCGGCCCCCTTCCTGTCGGACTGGCTGACGAGGACCATACCTCCTGGTCATACAGCGGACTGCCTGACGAGGACCATACCTCCTGGTCATACAGCGGACTGCCTGACGAGGACCATACCTCCTGGTCATACAGCGGACTGCCTGACGAGGACCATACCTCCTGGTCATACAGCGGACTGCCTGACGAGGACCATACCTCCTGGTCATACAGCGGACTGCCTGACGAGGACCATACCTCCTGGTCATACAGCGGACTGCCTGACGAGGACCATACCTCCTGGTCATACAGCGGACTACCTGACGAGGACCGTACCTCCTGGTCATACAGCGGACTGCCTGACGAGGACCATACCTCCTGGTCATACAGCGGACTGCCTGACGAGGACCATACCTCCTGGTCATACAGCGGACTGCCTGACGAGGACCATACCTCCTGGTCATACAGCGGACTGCCTGACGAGGACCATACCTCCTGGTCATACAGCGGACTGCCTGACGAGGACCATACCTCCTGGTCATACAGCGGACTACCTGACGAGGACCATACCTCCTGGTCATACAGCGGACTGCCTGACGAGGACCATACCTCCTGGTCATACAGCGGACTGCCTGACGAGGACCATACCTCCTGGTCATACAGCGGACTGCCTGACGAGGACCATACCTCCTGGTCATACAGCGGACTACCTGACGAGGACCGTACCTCCTGGTCATACAGCGGACTGCCTGACGAGGACCATACCTCCTGGTCATACAGCGGACTGCCTGACGAGGACCATACCTCCTGGTCATACAGCGGACTGCCTGACGAGGACCATACCTCCTGGTCATACAGCGGACTGCCTGACGAGGACCATACCTAATGGTCATACAGCGGACTGCCTGACGAGGGCCATACCTCCTGGTCATACAGCGGACTGCCTGACGAGGACCATACCTCCTGGTCATACAGCGGACTGCCTGACGAGGACCATACCTCCTGGTCATACAGCGGACGACTCCTCAGACCCGGTGTAAACCTAAACACGGCCTGGCATCAAGGGGATGGATAGAAAGAACGAACGAACGAACGAAAGAAAGACCTAAAGTAACATAAACAAGACCAAACACCATGGGAATGACCAAGAAAAGTAAAAAAAGGAAGAAAAAAATGGAAAGAAAGAAAGTTAGATAGAAATGAAAAGGTAGAGAAAGAATGAAAGACTGAAATGAAAAGAAAATATCGGAGAAATAAAGAAAGCACAAGAGAAAGAAAGACAGGAAATAATCATAAGAAAGAAAAGAAAGAAGGAAAGAAAGAAAGAAAGAACGAAATAGCAGTACGCACGTCATGACAGCAGCGTAAAGAGTGGAAACGATTACAAAGAACAAGGCACACAGCGCATTGCAGCTTTTGTTGTGTTCTTCTCTCTCCGTGATCAGTCCCGAACTGCTGCTCTGTGTATATTTATATCACATCACACACTTTCCTTTTTTTTTTTTTGTTGTTGTCTTTCCGAACTACAGCTGTGTGTATATTTATCTCACGTCACACACTTTCTTTCTTCTTCTCCCCCCCCCCACCCCCCCCCCCCCGCACCCCCCCTCCCCCCCGCCCCCCTTGTTTCTTTTTCATTTTCTTTTGTTAGGGATTGTGGTTTGTTGGAGGGGGCAGACAGTGGAGATAAAGGGTCCAGAGATAAGAAGTCTGGAAGAAAAGGTCGGCAGCGAAGACGTGAAGACAAACGTAAATTAAGTGTGTGTGTGTGTTTTGAAGAATTTACCAACCACCGACCAAGCGGCCAGTCAACCAAAACAGCACAGAAACAAACAACAAACCCAAAACTCAATGTTTCTGAATAAAGCGGTTCATTCAAATACAATGATAAATGAAAGAACAGTAACAAAAGCGAGGATGGGGGAGGGGGGTGGGGGGGGGATGAATCGTTACACCTGAAAGTCTGATGATGTTATTCCCTTTCCAGGTCCTTGTGATTGTGTTCACGGGGCATGCGTTGTTCTGTTGCGTTGTTCTGTTGCGTTGTATCGTTGTGCGGTGCGTTGTGTGGTGTTGTGTTTTATAGTGTTGTGCTGCGTTGTGTTGTTTTGTATCGTATTGCGGATGTGTTGTGTTGCGTTATATCGTGTTTATGTTGTGTTTTATCGTGTTTATGTTATGTTGTATCGCGTCGTGCTGCTTCTGCTGCTACCACTACTACTACTACCACTGCTGCTGCTGCTACCACTACTACTACTACTGCTGCTGCTGCTGCTACCACTACTACTACTACTGCTGCTGCTGCTGCTGCTGCTACCACCACTACTACTACTACTGCTGCTGCTACCACTACAACTACTACTACTACTGCTGCTGATGCTACCACTACTACTACTGCTGCTGCTGCTGAATCTACCACCACTACTACTACTACTGCTGCTGCTGCTACCACTACTACTACTACTACTACTGCTGCTGATGCTACCACTACTACTACTACTGCTGCTGCTGATGCTACCACTACTACTACTACTACTGCTGCTGATGCTACCACTACTACTACTACTGCTGCTGCTGATGCTACCACTACTACTACTACTACTGCTGCTGCTGCTACCACCACTACTACTACTGCTGCTGCTGATGCTACCACTACTACTACTACTGCTGCTGCTGATGCTACCACTACTACTACTACTACTGCTGCTGATGCTACCACTACTACTACTACTGCTGCTGCTGCTGCTACCACTACTACTACTACTACTGCTGCTGATGCTACCACTACTACTACTACTGCTGCTGCTACCACTACTACTACTACTGCTGCTGCTGCCACCACTACTACTGCTGCTGCTGCTGCCACCACTACTACTACTACTGCTGCTGCTGCTACCACTACTACTGCTGCTGCTGCTACCACTACTACTACTGCTTCTGCTGCTGTTGCTACCATTACTACTACTACTGCTGCTGCTACTACTACTGCTGCTGCTGCTACTACTACTACTGCTGCTGCTGCCACTACTACTACTACTACTACTACTGCTTCTGCTGCTACTACTACTACTACTGCTGCTGTTGCTACTACTGCTGCTGCTACTACTACTGCTGCTGCTGCTGCTGCTGCTAGTACTACTACTACTACTACTGCGAGACTTCCACGCATGCTGTCAAATGGTGTGCTACCCCTCCGGCCCTCTCCCCACGTTACAGTGTCGGTCTTTCTTTGTTCGTCGCCTGCACACACACACACACACACACACACACACACAAGCGCCGTGACACATATTTATCCACGCACGTAACCACAAACTTACTCTGTCACAATGTATGCACGAAAACAGTGTGCGCGTGCACACTTTGTTTCGCGAGCACGTGCAGTCACACACAGTTATACACGAACATAATTATTGATGTGAGAGAGAGAGAGAGAGGCAGGCAGGCAGGCGTGAACTGAATGAAGGAGTGCGTTGTTTGCTGCAGTAATTTACCGTCTGCCATAACGCTCTGCCACTCAGCTCAAATTGTGTGTGTCGTGTACTATGCACTCTGCCCAATTGACTTCTGCTCGCATTCTTCCGTAATGTCATTTCGCTTTTTTCTTTCTCGTCGCTATTTTCTTTCTTAGTTCTTCAAGCCCCTTCCCCCCCCCCACCCCCCTCTCTCTGTCTCTGTGTGTCTGTCACTCTCCCTGACTCCATTCCCATGTCTCCGTTTCTTTACCTGATCCACCCCACACGCTTTGGGGAGGTGTATTCGTGTATGACGAACACTATACAATACTTGCTGACAGTTCTGGCGTTAGTGATGGACCAGTGGTTGAAGTGATGATTTTCAGTCGTTCATTGTTTCTCAGTGGATGTCACTGCCGTTGTGGTGCTGAAGACGTATCGGCAAGCTGAAGACAAAGAGTGCAGACAAGCCAGGCCCTTGAATTCACTGCTGTGTAAAATTAAAAGTTCTTTTCGATCCTTCTCGGTCTTTCCCTTTATTTCAGTCTGCAGCCCAACCACCCCCACCCCCCACCCCGCTCCCTCCCCCGTCCCCACACCCTGTTTTGTTTTTTACACCACACGCGCAGACATACGCACTTGCACACACACACGCGCAGGCACGCACACACACACACACGCACACACCACTTTCAGATATCTCAAAGCTTTTCAGTTGCACTTCAGTCAATGACAAACCATCTAAGAACCCCCCCACCCTTCTCCACACACACACACACATGCACAAGCACGTACGCCCCCCTGCCCCCGTCCCCCAACACACACAAACACATTGAAGAAATAGACGTGCGGGGATCCACAGAATGTAAAGTAAGGCCTGGAGGGCCTCAGTTGTGCTACAGACCACTTGCTGTGGATTTGTTTCAAAGAGTGTCTTCCAGCAACATGCGGCTTCTGTTCCGAGGTCCTGTTGTTTATTTTATTTGTTGTTGTTGATGAAGCCCTTGAATCAATAGTGTCCTTATCTTGGCCTGCAGTCTGAAGCTTGCATGGGCTGCTTGAAAAGAAATGTTTGTAACATTTGTGTTCCAGCAGTATGTGGTTCGGATACCGAGGTCCTGGCTTTTCATTTTGTTTTATCTTATTTTATTTTGTCTTATCTTACACTATTTTACTTTCTTTTGTTGGTGAAGGCCTTGACTAAAGCGGGTCCCTCTGTGGGCCCCAGAGATGTGCCTGCTGTCATGGCTGCCTGTCTCACTCGTCATGCCAGGCTGGGGAAACCACACAGCTTCCTCTGTTCTGTCTGTGTCTATCTGCCCGTGTTTGTATGCGTCTCTGTCTGTCAGTCTGTGTTTGTGTCTTTCCCTATTTGTCTGTCTGTCTTCCTCTCTGTCTCACTCTTTCGCCCCCTGCACTCTCGCTGTCATTTTCTGCCCTATCTCTGCCCCCCCCCCCCCCCCTCTTTCTTTTTCTCCTCTCTTCCTCTCACTTACCCCCTTCTCTCCTCTCCTCTGCCTCTCTCTGTCTCCGTCTCCCCCTCTGTCTTCCCCTCCCTCCCAACCTCACTCTCTCGTCTCTCCCTTCCTCCCCTATCTCTCCCCTTCTGTCTCTCTCCGTCTCTTCCCATCTCTCTCCCTCTCTACCTTCCTCTGTCTCTCCGTGTCTCTATCTCCCTCTTTGTGTCTGCATGCCCCTCTCTGTCTGTCTGTCTGTCTCTCTCTCTCTGTCAGGAGTGCAAAGCTTTGATGGAGCTCTCTCCTTCCAGGCTTTACCCTGAGGAGGCAGATAAAGGAGTGGCGAGGTATGGCAGTGTTGCTGCTGTAGCGCTGAAGCCGGCTGGAAGCTGAGGAATGTCAATAAATTGTCCGCAACAAGAAATAAATATCAGGAAGGCCTGTGATAGTGGAAAAAGATACATCTGTACACCTGTGATAGTGGAAAAAGATACATCTATACAACGTTATTATTTCACAAAACCTACCTCAACCTCATACCAAAGAACCTCCACCTCCGTGGTATAGGGCTTTTGCTGACATCACAGCCCAAACTGGCTGGTCATTGAGTGAGAGAGAGAGGTAGAGAAACAGACAGAGAGACAGACAGACAGACACAGAACAAGTATGCGGCATTGAAAGAACTCCCCAGAACTAATTAGGAAGACTTATTCGATTTCTGTGGTTTTCATTGTTATGTATCTACAAAAGAGGAAGTCCATGTGCAAGACAACAGCACGGAAGATGAGCGGTGCTTGTTACGTTGTACTGGCTGTATGCACCACTCGTTCCCCAGCATTCAGCATCAGTTCAACCATGTCCCCGTGTCTCCAAGCGGTTAGTGTCTCTTTTGTGAACCTGTTATTTAAAACTCCTTGACTGCTTTCGGACGTAGCACTTACGTCCATAGTGACGTCACTGAAGGCATCATCAAAAGAAGGGAAATTTGTTCAGAAGGCTGAAAATTCACTTCTTTGACCCAGATTGGTTATCTCCAGACCATTTTCTCAGTTTATGGCTGATTGTTGTTGATATTGATTCAGTTTATGGCTTGAAACATCTCCTTCTCCTGTTGAAACATCTCCTTCTCCTGTTGAAACATCTCCTCTTGTTGAAACATCTCCTTCTCCTGTTGAAACATCTCCTTCTCCTGTTGAAACATCTCCTCCTGTTCTTCCCCGGCAGTCAAGGGTTGTAGAAAGACCGGTTCTTGTTCGACCGTCTTCAGCTTTGACAAGCTATAAACTAGTCTTCTTCAACAACGACCAGTAAAAAAAAAAGATTTATTCACATCCACCTCCTCCTGCATAGCCTCCATCCCCATTTAACATCTGCGCACACAGACACATCACTGGCATATCAGAGAGGAACACAAACAGTATCAAAAAAAGAAAGAAAAAAAGACACAGCACACAGACATACAACGCCACCCCCACCCCCCCCACCACGCCCCCACGTCTCCCCTCCCTACGGCACCCCCGCACCCCTCCAAAAAAGAAGAAAAAATAATCAACGAAAACCCCTCTGCCACTTCCCTCATTCGCATGCTGTGGCACTGTTGGAATGAGATCAGTAAAGGAACTGCACTCTTGCGTTGTCCGCAGTGGGGGCTCATCGCCACTTCTCTTCAAGTCAGTAGGTGGTGGGCTTTGTTCATGAATCACGCCTCATGAACTGGCAAGTTAGAACGGTAGTCTCCGTCTGTCTGTCTGTCTGTCTCCAGCTCTCTTGTCAGATACAATACGTCAGTCAGATACAATCTGCTCTAGAACACACACACACACACACACACACACACACACACACACACACACACCGCACCGCACATACAAACACACACACACACCTTGCACACACCACACACACACACACACCTTCCTTGCACACCACACACACACACACACACACACACACACACACACACATTTCATGTAAGAAATAGATACGGCTCCCCAGCAAGAGACCCTTTGAAAAGGAATGCTTTTTTTTTATGTTGATTTGTTGTTGATGATTAAGTCCTTGACTGAAGCGGGTCCTGTGCTGGGCCCCAAAGGTGGCGTGCCTACTGTCCTGGCCGCCTGACTCCCTCGTCATGCCAAGCTGGGGAAAACCACCCAGCTTCCTCTGCTCTGTCTGGCTCTGTCTGCCTCTTTCTCTGTCTCTCTGTCCTTCTCCCCCTTTCTCTTTCTCTGTATGTGTGTCTCCCTCCTCCCTCTTTTCCTTTCCTCTTTCTCTCTCCTTCCTCGCTCTGTCTCTTCTGTCTCCCGCCTCTCTCCCCCATCTCTTTTTTTTTCTCCTCACCCCTTTCTTACTCCCCCTCCTCTCTCTCTCTCCCTTATCTCTTCCCCCCTCTCTCACTTCCCCCCTCTCTCTCTCTCTTTCTCCTCCCTTTCTCACTCTCCATCTCACTCTTCCCCCTCTCTCTCTCTTTCACCCTCTCTCCTTTACTCTCTCTTCCCCTCTCTCTTCTCAACTTCTTTCTCTCCCCACCTCTTGTCCCCTCTCTCTCCCCTCTCTCTTGTCCCCTCTCTCACTCCCCATCTCCACCCCTCTATTTCTCCTCTGTCTCCATATCTTAGTCCCCACCTCCCCCTCTCTTCCACTCAACCTGTCTCTCCCTCTCCCCATCTCTCTCCCCTTGTCTTCCATCCTGTCTCTCCTTCCCTCTCTCCCCTTGTCTTCCATCCTGTCTCTCCTTCCCCCCTCTCTCCCCCTGTCTTCCATTCTGTCTGTCCTTCCCTCTCTCCCCTTGTCTTCCATTCTGTCTCTCTCCCCACTCTCCCCCTGTCTTCCATCCTGTCTCTCCTTCCCTCTCTCCCCTTGTCTTCCATCCTGTCTCTCCTTCCCTCTCTCCCCTTGTCTTCCATCCTGTCTCTCCTTCCCCCCTCTCTCCCCTTGTCTTCCATTCTGTCTCTCCTTCCCTCTCTCCCCTTGTCTTCCATCCTGTCTCTCCTTCCCCCCTCTCTCCCCCTGTCTTCCATTCTGTCTGTCCTTCCCTCTCTCCCCTTGTCTTCCATTCTGTCTCTCTCCCCACTCTCCCCCTGTCTTCCATCCTGTCTCTCCTTCCCTCTCTCCCCTTGTCTTCCATCCTGTCTCTCCTTCCCTCTCTCCCCCTGTCTTCCATCCTGTCTCTCCTTCCCTCTCTCCCCTTGTCTTCCATCCTGTCTCTCCTTCCCTCTCTCCCCTTGTCTTCCATTCTGTCTCTCTCCCCACTCTCCCCCTGTCTTCCATCCTGTCTCTCCTTCCCTCTCTCCCCTTGTCTTCCATTCTGTCTCTCTCCCCACACTCCCCCTGTCTTCCATCCTGTCTCTCCTTCCCTCTCTCCCCTTGTCTTCCATTCTGTCTCTCTCCCCACTCTCCCCCTGTCTTCCATCCTGTCTCTCCTTCCCTCTCTCCCCTTGTCTTCCATTCTGTCTCTCTCCCCACTCTCCCCCTGTCTTCCATCCTGTCTCTCCTTCCCCCCTCTCTCCCCTTGTCTTCCATTCTGTCTCTCTCCCCACTCTCCCCCTGTCTTCCATCCTGTCTCTCCTTCCCCCCTCTCTCCCCTTGTCTTCCATCCTGTCTCTCCTTCCCTCTCTCCCCTTGTCTTCCATTCTGTCTCTCTCCCCACTCTCCCCCTGTCTTCCATCCTGTCTCTCCTTCCCCCCTCTCTCCCCTTGTCTTCCATTCTGTCTCTCTCCCCACTCTCCCCCTGTCTTCCATCCTGTCTCTCCTTCCCTCTCTCCCCTTGTCTTCCATCCTGTCTCTCCTTCCCCCCTCTCTCCCCTTGTCTTCCATTCTGTCTCTCCTTCCCTCTCTCCCCTTGTCTTCCATCCTGTCTCTCCTTCCCCCCTCTCTCCCTCCTCCCTCTTTTCCTTTCCTCTTTCTCTCTCCTTCCTCGCTCTGTCTCTTCTGTCTCCCGCCTCTCTCCCCCATCTCTTTTTTTTTCTCCTCACCCCTTTCTTACTCCCCCTCCTCTCTCTCTCCCTTATCTCTTCCCCCCTCTCTCACTTCCCCCTCTCTCTCTCTCTCTTTCTCCTCCCTTTCTCACTCTCCATCTCACTCTTCCCCCTCTCTCTCTCTTTCACCCTCTCTCCTTTACTCTCTCTTCCCCTCTCTCTTCTCAACTTCTTTCTCTCCCCACCTCTTGTCCCCTCTCTCACTCCCCATCTCCACCCCTCTATTTCTCCTCTGTCTCTATATCTTAATCCCCACCTCCCCCTCTTCCACCCAACCTGTCTCTCCCTCTCCCCATCTCTCTCCCCTTGTCTTCCATCCTGTCTCTCCTTCCCTCTCTCCCCTTGTCTTCCATCCTGTCTCTCCTTCCCCCCTCTCTCCCCCTGTCTTCCATTCTGTCTGTCCTTCCCTCTCTCCCCTTGTCTTCCATTCTGTCTCTCTCCCCACTCTCCCCCTGTCTTCCATCCTGTCTCTCCTTCCCTCTCTCCCCTTGTCTTCCATCCTGTCTCTCCTTCCCTCTCTCCCCTTGTCTTCCATCCTGTCTCTCCTTCCCCCCTCTCTCCCCTTGTCTTCCATTCTGTCTCTCCTTCCCTCTCTCCCCTTGTCTTCCATCCTGTCTCTCCTTCCCCCCTCTCTCCCCCTGTCTTCCATTCTGTCTGTCCTTCCCTCTCTCCCCTTGTCTTCCATTCTGTCTCTCTCCCCACTCTCCCCCTGTCTTCCATCCTGTCTCTCCTTCCCTCTCTCCCCTTGTCTTCCATCCTGTCTCTCCTTCCCTCTCTCCCCCTGTCTTCCATCCTGTCTCTCCTTCCCTCTCTCCCCTTATCTTCCATCCTGTCTCTCCTTCCCTCTCTCCCCTTGTCTTCCATTCTGTCTCTCTCCCCACTCTCCCCCTGTCTTCCATCCTGTCTCTCCTTCCCTCTCTCCCCTTGTCTTCCATTCTGTCTCTCTCCCCACTCTCCCCCTGTCTTCCATCCTGTCTCTCCTTCCCTCTCTCCCCTTGTCTTCCATTCTGTCTCTCTCCCCACTCTCCCCCTGTCTTCCATCCTGTCTCTCCTTCCCTCTCTCCCCTTGTCTTCCATTCTGTCTCTCTCCCCACTCTCCCCCTGTCTTCCATCCTGTCTCTCCTTCCCCCCTCTCTCCCCTTGTCTTCCATTCTGTCTCTCTCCCCACTCTCCCCCTGTCTTCCATCCTGTCTCTCCTTCCCCCCTCTCTCCCCTTGTCTTCCATCCTGTCTCTCCTTCCCTCTCTCCCCTTGTCTTCCATTCTGTCTCTCTCCCCACTCTCCCCCTGTCTTCCATCCTGTCTCTCCTTCCCCCCTCTCTCCCCTTGTCTTCCATTCTGTCTCTCTCCCCACTCTCCCCCTGTCTTCCATCCTGTCTCTCCTTCCCTCTCTCCCCTTGTCTTCCATCCTGTCTCTCCTTCCCCCCTCTCTCCCCTTGTCTTCCATTCTGTCTCTCCTTCCCTCTCTCCCCTTGTCTTCCATCCTGTCTCTCCTTCCCCCCTCTCTCCCCCTGTCTTCCATTCTGTCTGTCCTTCCCTCTCTCCCCTTGTCTTCCATTCTGTCTCTCTCCCCACTCTCCCCCTGTCTTCCATCCTGTCTCTCCTTCCCCCCTCTCTCCCCTTGTCTTCCATTCTGTCTCTCCTTCCCTCTCTCCCCTTGTCTTCCATCCTGTCTCTCCTTCCCTCTCTCCCCTTGTCTTCCATTCTATCTCTCTCCCCACTCTCCTCCTGTCTTCCATCCTGTCTCTCTCCCCACTCTCCCCCTGTCTTCCATTCTGTCTCTCTCCCCACTCTCCCCCTGTCTTCCATCCTGTCTCTCCTTCCCTCTCTCCCCTTGTCTTCCATTCTGTCTCTCTCCCCACTCTCCCCCTGTCTTCCATCCTGTCTCTCTCCCCACTCTCCCCCTGTCTTCCATCCTGTCTCTCCTTCCCTCTCTCCCCTTGTCTTCCATTCTGTCTCTCTCCCCACTCTCCCCCTGTCTTCCATTCTGTCTCTCCTTCCCTCTCTCCCCCTGTCTTCCATCCTGTCTCTCCTTCCCTCTCTCCCCTTGTCTTCCATCCTGTCTCTCCTTCTCTCTCTCCCCTTGTCTTCCATCCTGTCTCTCCTTCCCTCTCTCCCCTTGTCTTCCATCCTGTCTCTCCTTCCCTCTCTCCCCCTGTCTTCCATCCTGTCTCTCCTTCCCTCTCTCCCCCTGTCTTCCATTCTGTCTCTCTCCCCACTCTCCCCCTGTCTGCCATCCTGTCTCTCCTTCCCTCTCTCCCCCTGTCTTCCATCCTGTCTCTCCTTCCCTCTCTCCCCTTGTCTTCCATTCTGTCTCTCTCCCCACTCTCCCCCTGTCTTCCATTCTGTCTCTCCCACCCCTCTCCCCCTATCTTCCACCCTTCAGTGTTTCTCCCTCTCTCCCATCTCTCTCCCCCACTCTTCCACTTTGTCTCTCCCTCCCCCTCTCCTCCTGTCTTCCATCCTGTCTCTCTCCCCCCCCCTGCTCTCTCTTTTTTTTCAGGAGTGCGAAGCATTGGTGGACCTGTCTCCTTCCAGGTTTTGCCCTGCCGAGGCAGATAAAGTGGTTGCAAAGTACGGCAATGTTGCTGTGACGTTGAAGCTGGAAGCCGAGGAATGCCAGTGAATTGTATACAGTCAGAAAGAAAACAGCAGGAAAGTCTGTAGAAGTGGATAAAGACACATCTGTACAACATTATTTACAAAACGTGTTCCTGACACAAATGAAAGATCCTGTACCTCTGAGGGTATAGGCTGTTTGTTTTAAAACCACCCCGACATTATTTTTTTTTTTTATATATTCATTATTATTATTATTATTGTTATTATTATTGCATTTAACACAACAATTTGCCATTGGTTTTGGTAACAAAATTGTCAGCGTCCGTTTGAGAAAGTAGGGCGGGGGTGGGGGTGGGGGTGGGGGTGGGGGGGCTCCCTAATTATAAGCCTGCGAGGAACCAATCTGGTTGTTTGAGACAGCTTGCTGCAATGACAAGAGCTCTCCAGAACTCTTCACGAAGACTGATTCGATGGCTATGCATTGGCATTGAATAAAAGAGAGTGCACGTGCAAGGAAGCACCTGTGGTGTTATGAGTGGTGTTCATCACAATGGCTGCACACACTCCTGCTTTTCGCAGAAATCCAGCATCATTTCCACTGTGCCCCCCCCCCCCCCCCACCCCCCCACCCCCACAAGAAGAAAACTGTGCAATTGGTCCTTGACATTTTTTGTGAACCTTCCATTTCAAAACAAAACTCGTTCTTGTTCTATTCTGGTGCAGCTTTTGATTAGCAATAAATTCGTCTCCTGCAAGAAAAAAAGAAGAGGAAAATGAAGGCTGATTGGTGCCAACCTCTTTCCTCCTCAAGGTTACCACTGAGACACAAACACACAGACAGACGACCTCCTTCGCCCTAACCCCCAATCCTCCACTTCCCTCGTTTGCATGTTGTGGCAACTGAATGAGTTGCGAGTGGGATCAGTAACTGAAATGACGACTGCGCCCTCGCCTTGTCCAGGTTTAGGGGATCGGCTTTTAGAAAAGGTGGTGAGGTCTCCCCCCCCCCCCGCGCCCCCCCCTCCTTTCTTAAGTGTGCGGTGGTAGTATGTGTCCATTCATCACGCCTCATATTTGCTAGCACGAACGGCTCTCTCTCTCTATATATATATATATATTATATATATATATATATATATATTTCTGTGAGAGGGAGAGAGACAGAAGGCAGATTGTAAGCAAGTTGCGATGAAAGCGCTCCCCAACACTAATTTAGTATTATTCAGAAGGTATGGTTTTTCTCAGTGTAAAAAAAGAAGTGCACGTGCAAGAAAGGACCTGGTTAGGAGAGGTGCTCGTGACACTGGCTGCACACAGCGCTGTTTGCCGAAAATTCAGCGTCACTTCACCATGCCCCCAAGAGGAAAACTTTTTCCAGGTTCTGAAGAGGCCTTGGCTGTTTGAGTGAACCCTCCAATTAAGAAAAGAAGGAAAGAAAAAGAAAGAAAAAAAAGACTCATTGTACAACTGTATTCTGGTGCCGCTTTGATAAATGATAAACTTGTCTCCTTAAAAAAAAAAAAGAAGACATATACTGTCCCCCACCTCCCCCCGTGCCCCTTACCTCTCCCCCTTTAAACTCTGCCCACATGGTCACACCTGTCCAGACAGCGCACCCCCCTCACCTCACCACCCCCACCCCCCAGTACCCCCTAACCTCCCACTTCCCCCATTTGATGGCAGTGTGTCGGAATGGGATCAGTAAACGGAATGGCAACTGCATTCCTACACTGTCGGCCCTTCCCCCGTGCCCCCTTCTTCACTTGAAGTGTGTGGTGGTGGGGGTTGTTCATTAATCACGCCTCATAAAGTGGCTGCTACGAACGGCAGTCTCTGTCTCTTTTTTCTTGTTGCTTATCTTTATTTCAATTTTTCCCCCAAAGGATCGGATGTAAAAAAAAAAAAGAAAAAAAAAAGAGGCATATTGTGTTTGTGCCTTTAACCTCTATAGATGTTTTGTTTCTCTTCGTTTTCTTCCTCTCTCTGTTCCCATGTCTGTGGTGGTTTCTGTCTGTGCCTGTATCAGTCTTTCTGCCTCTCCTGCACTGTCTGCTGTGGGCTGATTAAAAACAGACGAAAGAAAGAAGGGGTGTGGGCACTACCCCCCTCCTTTCTCTTCAGGTGTGTTGTGGTGGGCTTTTGTTCATTAATCACGCCTCATGAAGTACGAACGGTCGTCTTATCTCTGCTCAATCTGTGTGTGTGTGTGTGTGTGTGTGTGTGTGTGTGTGTGTGTGTTTCTCTCTCTCTCTCTCTCTCTCTCTCTCTCTGTGTCTCACTGCGCTCTCTCAACAGCATTATCTGCTCACACTGAAATGGTGAATCACGCGTCGAGGTCATTTAGTGAAGGTCTGTCTCAGTCGTCCTGATGAATTCATCATCTGAATCTCTCTCTCTCTCTGTATCTGTCTCAACCCCCCTCTCTCTCTCTGTCTCAACCTCTCTGTCTCTCTCTGTCATTCTCTGTCTCACCTCCGCCACCGCCCTTTTTCTTCCGGTCTTTGTCTTTCTTTCTCTCTCCGTTCCTGTCTTTCAACTCTCTTCAAACATTTCTCTCCCCCTTTCTCTCCCTCTCTGTCTGTCTCTCTGTCTTGATGTCTCTCGCTCTATCTGTCTTTCTCCACATCTCCCCCCCCCTCCACCCCCATCTCCACTTCAATCAAACCCGTTCAGTTGTTTGCTTCACAGCTAACTCAGTTCTGACTTGAACCTGCAACAACTCACAGTTCTCTGCCTGTCTCTCCTCTTCATCTGTCCCTGTGTGTGTGTGTGTGTGTGTGTGTGTGTGTGTGTGCGCGCGCGTGCGCGCGTGCGTGCGTGCGTGCGTGAGTGTGTGTGTGTGTGTGTGTGTGTGCGCGCGCGTGCGTGTGTTTTCTTTTCTATCTCACCTGCCTGAATAACTTATCCCCGTCTTTGAAGCCAATCAGCAGGCCGTAACGAGTTTAAACGTTGTCTGCTGGGAGGGCTTATATTGTAAAACAGAGAATGCGTGGAACTGAATAAAAAGTCAAAGATTTTGACGTGTGTGTGTGTGTGTGTGTGTGTGTGTGTGTGTGTGTGTGTGTTGTTGTTGTTCTTTTTTTTTTCTCTGTCTCTCTCCAGAAAGCGCGTTTAAATTTAGAAGTTAAATACCAGTTTACTCGAACCATGTGCAGATAAACTTTGTCGACGATATTTTTATTTCATTTAGGATTATAGTTAATGGATGCGAATCTTACATTGTCGTTCATCTGCAGCCACAGTGTGATTTCAGCGCATATCACATAGCGTATCATCAGTTACATAAAATTGTACACCTCCTCTCTCAGTCTCTGTCATTTTCCCTCTCTATGTCTGTCTCTATCTCTTTCTTTTTTTTTCTCTCTCTCTTTTTTTCTCTCTTCCTTTCTCTCTCTCTCTCTTTCGCTGTGCGTCTGATCTTTCCTTTTGCATTTTGATGTGGCGAATTTTCTAAGCACGGGTTTTCAGTCCTGCGAAAATGTGCCGAGTAAATAAAAGATAAATAGATATTAAGTAACCAATGAACAGGTATCAGTAAGTTGATTCTCTTTCAGACGGGTGTGACAGATGAGTAGTTAAACTGTTGGATCTTCGTCCAAAGGGTCTGCGAGTTCTTAGTTCAAATCCCGGCAGTGCCTCGTCAGATACGTTTTTAATAAATTCTTTCCCTCTCTCCCTCCTTTCTTTGTTTTCTGTTTTCTTTCTTTCTGTGTGTTTCTTCATCTATCTTTCTTTCTGTGTGTTTCTTCATCTGTCTTTCTTTCTGTGTGTTTCTTCATCTATCTTTCTTTCTGTGTGTTTCTTCATCTGTCTTTCTTTCTTTCTGTGTGTTTCTTCATCTGTCTTTCTTTCTGTGTGTCTCTTCCTCTGTCTTTCTTTCTGTGTGTTTCTTCATCTGTCTGTCTTTCTGTGTGTTTCTTCATCTGTCTTTCTTTCTGTGTGTTTCTTCATCTGTCTTTCTTTCTGTGTGTTTCTTCATCTGTCTTTCTTTCTTCATCTGTCTTTCTTTCTGTGTGTTTCTTCATCTGTCTTTCTTTCTGTGTGTTTCTTCATCTGTCTTTCTTTCTGTGTGTTTCTTCATCTGTCTTTCTTTCTTCATCTGCTTTCTTTCTGTGTGTTTCTTCATCTGTCTTTCTTTCTGTGTGTTTCTTCATCTGTCTTTCTTTCTGTGTGTTTCTTCATCTGTCTTTCTTTCTGTGTGTTTCTTCATCTGTCTTTCTTTCTTCATCTGTCTTTCTTTCTGTGTGTTTCTTCATCTGTCTTTCTTTCTGTGTGTTTCTTCATCTGTCTTTCTTTCTGTGTGTTTCTTCATCTGTCTTTCTTTCTGCCCTCTCACAGTTTCTCAGCTAGACACGTGCAGATCAGCTCATGCTTTAATGCTTTGTTGTGTGCACATATGCACACGATCAGTGGCACACGTAAAACATCCCGTGATCCATGTTAGTGTTGGTGGGTCATGTAAACACGAATTACCCAGCATGCATCCTATCCCGGATTGTGGCTGTCTAAATGGCGGGGGGTGAAACAAGTCACATACAAAAAAAAAACAACACCCCCTCCACCGCCCACCCCGTACCCTCCCCCCTAAAAACCCCAAAAAAACAAAACAAAACAAAAAAAAAAAAAACACGAAAAAATAAACACACACACACACACACACACACACACACACACACACATATGCAAATGTAATAGCATCGGTCAGGCTAGACAGAGGAACAACCTTTCTGTTCAGTGTCACAGTGCAGAATCTTTTGTTGATCTGTACAAAATTAAAAAAAGGCAATATTCACAATTGTTCCCCTCAAGACGAATGAACGAATGAGAATTGTTTTGTTCACAAGGGGAAGGGATGTGGACTGCGGTAAAACACGGCTAAAAGGGGGATGGATGGAAATGCTTTCCACGTTGGCAGATTAAATTAGTTCGACACAAACTTCATGTTGCTATATCATTCCTTTTCGGAAATGAAATGCTTTCATACATTTATTCCCCTACAGTTCTCTTGTTTCCGAGCCATTCACTCAACAGTTGTGACAACAAAACTGACCCAGACAGAGGAAAACAGACCATCTGTCAGTTTAGTGTCACCGTGCTGAAGGGGGAAAAGGAAAAGAAGAAGAAGAAGAAGAAGAAGAAGAAGAAAAAGAAAAAAGGGGGTCGACTTTCTCAAAACACTTCAGTTCAAACAGGTTTTCATCACACGTTCAGTTGTTTCAGTCTTGATAACGCGCACTCACCTAGGCATTATTTGCGCGCGCTCACATACACACACACACACACACACACGCGCGCACACACACACACACACAATCGTGAATAGTGTCGTCCACTTGGCGACCGCGTTGCTGAGGGTACTGCTCTCGAGTCCTGACCAGCGTTGCGGGTGGCTGTATCCTCCGGGCCTGGCTGATGATAATGCGGAAAGAAACGAGGAAGCACACCCATGTCTTACAGTGTGGGAAGGCTGGGACCCGGAGGCGCCATGCCAGAACTGGTCAGGCGTTGGACTTCTGATCCACTGTTCACCAGTGATCGGGGTTTGAAACCCGGTTTCGGCATGGTGTTGTGTTTTTGGGGAAAGACACTTTTCCCTGATTTTCCTCACTTCACCCAGGTGAGATCGGGTACCTGACCCGGGAAGATTAAAACGGCGGGAAGAGAAGAGGCCTCGCCTGAGACACGGTGGACATTGATTCACTGTCCCCATGGCCATGCAAGGCTGTTGGACCGTCCACCCTGTACCCGAACTACTGCACTTGTTCTCATCAGTCATCCTAAGCCACACACTACAAGTGTCCCGACGTTTGTGGACTGTTCTTGGAGTAGTTTGAAGACAGCGGTGCAGGGATAGACAGGACTGGCAGATTGGGGGAGATAACAAAGCTTGCGTTGTTGAGCAACACTTGGGATCAAAAACATTGCATGGAGTGCATTCAAACAAATGTAGTAGGTATGTAACGTGTGTGTGTGTGTGTGTGTGTGTGTGTGTGTGTGTGTGTGTGTGTTTACGCGCGCGCGCGCGCGTAAGTGAGTGAGTTAGTATGCGTGGTTGTTCTCATATGGGTGGTAGTTGTGGTGTTTAAGGGGAAGAGGCTGGGGGTGGAGTACGTTGAAACAAATGTAGGTTAGAGTGTGGGGGGAGGGGGAGAGCGGGGAGGGGGGGGGGTAGTAGTGCACACATGGGTGGCTGTGCAGGTAGGTTGAAGGGGAAGAGGATGGGGGTGGGTGTGAGCGGAGGAGTATAAACAAGGGGAGGTTAGTCGTGCCAAAGACCGCGCGGATGTAGAAGGGTTTACTGAGACGGTAGTGATGGTGATGGTAGTGGAGGTGATGGTACATGCAACACGTGTGTCGGATGTCCCGAGCGGCAATCCTTGGCATTAAAGGGATCGGGAAAGAGCGTGTTTTGATTGGCAAGAACGAGGGGGCGGGGCGAGGGGTTGGAGGGTTGGTAGGGTGGTGATGGGGGTGGGGGGTGAGTGCGTCACTGAATTAGAAATAGCTCAGCGCTGACCTTTTATTTCATACTATCCTTTTCCCGTCAGGGATTAGGATACCCGCATGATGACGATAACTCACGTCACAAAAGTCAGGGTCTTTCCACTGTACGGACAGGGGTGGCAGTTAGGGGGCGAGCCGACACACGTGGTTGGGATAATCCCCAGGAACAGCAAACTTCCAACAGGCGTCGTCTGGAAGGGATTAGGGGCCGCTCAAACCTGGGCCTGAAGGCGGGGAGGCAGAGAGAGAGGGAGGAGGGCGGCCGGCAATCCCCGGGATTTGAACCCCTGCCGTGGGTTGTTTTGCAGCAAGAACGGGACAGGGCTTAGCCAAGAGGCCCATGTGGTTCCATTCTCGCCTCGTCAAGTTCATACTTTGAAGTTCGCGTCGGGTGTGTGGTGGTTGGGGAGTTGCTGTTGAGAGGGTGGGGGGTAGGGTGGGGTGGTAGTTTGGCGGGGGTTGGGGGGGTGTGTGTTTGGGGTTGCTGTTGAGAGGGTAGGGGGTGGGATGGAGTGGTCGTGGGTGGGTGGGGGGGGGGGGTTGTGGTTGCTGTTGAGAGGGTGGGGGGTAGGGTGGGGTGGTATAGTGGGAGGGGGGGGGTTGGGGTTGCTGTTGAGAGGGTGGGGGGGTGGGATGGAGTGGTCGTGGGTGGGTGGGGGGGTTGTGGTTGCTGTTGAGAGGGTGGGGGGTAGGGTGGGGTGGTATAGTGGGAGGGGGGGTTGGGGTTGCTGTTGAGAGGGTGGGGGGTAGGGTGGGGTGGTATAGTGGGAGGGGGGTGGGGGATGGGGTTGCTGTTGAGAGGGTGGGGGGTAGGGTGGGGTGCTATAGTGGGAGGGGGTGTTGGGGCTGCTGTTGAGAGGGTGGGGGGTAGGATGGGGTGGTATAGTGGGAGGGGGGGGTTGGGGTTGCTGTTGGGAGGGTGGGGGGTAGGGTGGGGTGGTATAGTGGGAGGGGGGGGGGGGTTGGGGTTGCTGTTGGGAGGGTGGAGGGTAGGATGGGGTGGTATAGTGGGAGGGGGGTACATCACAAGCTCACCTGTACCTGTTTAATGGGACAAACATTGTACATTTTTTGATGAAGGAGGCCATCGTTTGGGTGTTCAACGGTTTAATGCCTTCATAAAGGAGGGCATTGTGTGGTTGTACTGTAGTTTTAATGCCTTGACATTGCTTACGTGTGCAGCGGTTTTAATGACTTGATAAAGGAAAGCATTGTTTGGTTGTGCATAGGTTAAATGTCCTGATAAAGGTGGGTGATTGTTTGGGTGTGAAGAGGTTAAATGTCCTGATAAAGGTGGGTGATTGTTTGGGTGTGCAGAGGTTAAATGTCCTGATAAAGGTGGGTGATTGTTTGGGTGTGCAGCAGTTTTTTATACCTTGATAAGAGACATTGGCTTCCGGTGATGAAGGGCTGGCGGTAGAGGAAGAGAGAGCGTTTATCTGATGGTGCGTCATTTCCGGTTCGTGACGTGTCTCCAGCCGTCTCGTTTCCGGTCTGTCTGAGGCTGGGGAGACATCGGGGAGATCTGCTTCTTGTGTGTGTGTGTGTGTGTGTGTGTGTGTGCGTGTGCGTGCGTGCGTACATGCATGTGTGTGTTTGTGCGCGTGTACGTGCGCGCGTGTGCATGTTTGATTTTGTTTTTATATGGTGAGTTATATATTTGTGAGACACAAAGCAGTTGGAAAGGCTGCAAAGAAACCTGTATATAGCCAGGATCAATGGGGTTTGAAGTTTGTATTGGCTGGCGTGTGTAAACAGCAGAGGGTCTGGCGTGTTTTGCTTTACTTAACTCTTTTTGTTGTTTTTGTTAATGTTCGTCGTAGTTTGTGTGTGTGTGTGTGTGTGTGTGTGTCTGTGTGTTTGTGTGTGTGTGTGTGCGCGTCTCTCTCTTTTCTGTCGCTATCTATCTCTGTTTGTCAGTCCGTCTGCCTGCCTCTGTCTCTGTCTCGCAGTGTCTCTTTCTGTCACTGTCTCTGTCTCTCTCTGATTTTGTCTCTGTTTCTGTCTCTGTCAACCAGCTCTTCTGTCCCTGTACTTTCCTTCAAGCAGTTAGTTCTCATAGTCTTTGCTGGTGTAGTTGATGAACCGGCTGAGGGAAAGGCTGAGATGGACGAGGGAGAGGAGAAACAAGAAGAAGAAGAATGAAAAGGGAAAAATTGGTGTGTGTCTGTGTGTGTGTGCGTGTGTGTGTGTGTGTGTGTGTGTGTGTGTGTGTGTGTGATTTATTTTGATGTGTGTGTATGTGGGGGGAGAGGGGGTTAGATTTGTGTGAGTGTGTTTGTGCGTGGTTTATTTTGGTGCGCGCGCGTGAGTGCATGCGTGTACGTGTGTGTGTGTGTGTGTGTGTGTGTGTGTGTGTGTGTGTGTGTGTGTGTGTGTGTGTGTGTGTGTGTGTGTGTGTGTGTGTGTGTGTGTGTGTGTGTGGTGTGTGTGTGTATGTGTGTGTGTGTGTGTGTGTGTGTGTGTGTGTGTGTGTGTACCTGCCTGTCTGCAACACCTGTCAGGGGAAGACGGTTTAAGTGGGAGACATCTCTGGGGAATCCCTTCCCATCTGTACCACCCAGCACAGTACACTGTCTTTTTTATACACTGTCAGATTTCATCACCATGTTCCACCTCATCGTACTCAGCTGTTCTGCTGCTGCTACTGCTACTGTTGCTGCGACTACTACTGTTGCTGCTGCTACTGTTGCTACTGCTCCTACTACTATTACTGCTGCTGCTACTACTGATGCTGCTACAACTACTACTGCTGCTACTACTATTACTGCTGCTACTACTGATGTTGTTACAGCTACTACTGCTGCAACTACTACTACAATTGCTACCCAGTGCTGTTGCTATTGTATTGCTGCTGCTGTTGCAGGCTGTTGCTGTTATAACTCATCATCATCATGATGCTGGATGCTACTTTTACAGCTGTTTCAAGAACGCACATCGTCGTCGTCAACAGCCATTCAGCAGACTTTGCATTTTGCTCCCGCAGTCATCGTCGTCGTCGTCATGGTCATCATCATCCATCCATCCATTTTAACCTTGTGGAGGATGATCTGCTGCCACACGTGTGACTAATGAGGAAATTCTTGTTCTTGTTCTTCTTTTTATTTTTCTCCTCCTCCTCCTTCTTCTTCTGCTTGTTCTCCTCCTCCTCCTCCCCCTGGCCCCTCCTCCTCCTCCTCCTCATTCTTCTTCGTCTTGCTCTTATCCTCCTCCTCCTCCTTCTCCTCTTCAGTGTTATCACACTCATTCGTATTTGTGGGGTGGTGCCCTCTCACATGGTGGACCTTGCAGTCAGCCCGCCGATGTGGTCCTGTGATGCCAGGAGGACGGAGAATGCTCAGCTACATGCCTCATCCCTACATTCCATGCCCACCACAGTGCTCGCCCCTGTGTCTGTGGCTCGCTCATCAGACTTGAGAGCCACACACGACCCCCACAAGAACTGACTCAGCACTTTGTAGTCAGTCATTAAAGCCTTAACCCCCCGAACCCCCCAACAACAACAACAAAAAAACAAACAAAATCAAACAAACAACAAAAACAAAAAGCTCCACCCACTCCCATAATGATTGTGTGTGTGTGTGTGTGTGTGTGTGTGTGTGTGTGTGTGTGTGTGTGTGTGTGTGTGCGTGCCTGCGCGTGACCGTACAAGAATTGACTCAGCTCTTTCTACTAAGTCCTACCCCCCTTTTTTTTTTTTCCAAAAACTCAAAAAATGCCTGCCCCTCCCTCCCCTCATTCCCGCCCTCCCTACCTCTTTCAGGTCCACTGTTTCTCCAGGTTTTCTATGAACATGTCGTTTATCTTTCACTGATCCCTCTATGTCAGTCATGCATGCGTTTCAGTGGCTGGTTTATGAGTGTTCTGATTTGTCTTTGCACAAGATTTAGCGCAATATATAAATGTCATTACTATTACATTCTTCTTCTTCTTGTGAGCAGAATCCTGTCACACGACTCTCTCTCTTTTTCTCTCTCTTTCTCACACACACACACGCGCGCGCGCGTACGCATGCACTCGCTCTCACGCACGCACGCACGCACCCACACATACACACACACACTCACTCACACTCATTCACACACACACACACACACACACACACACACACACACACACACACACACACACACACACACACTCACACACACACACACTACACATACACACAGAACTGACGGACAATAAACCGATCTGATGACTTGATATTAGAGTTCACACGCGCCGTTAAAAAAAAAAAAGGTAGGGTGGAGGGAGTGGTGGAAGCCAAGTATGACACTAAACAAAGCAACTGCCACCTGTTATCTAAACACACTGACTTTTTACAATCAGTATCTTTCCTACCAATGTGGTTACTTCACAACTGATTTCCTCCTTTTTATTGCCCCCCACCCCCCCGGACCCCCCTTGTTTTTTCACTTTTGTGTCTGTCTTTTTATGTGATCTGTTGGATTGCCTTGAATCTGGGTCGCGTTCACCAACATTCTCTGAAATGCTGAGGCCACCATAGAGACACTAAGTGATTTACCAACTTCTGTTCCCGTGTGTGTTTTGCTTGTTCATCCGGTTGGTACAAACACACAGACACACACAGACACACACACAGACACACACACACACACACACACACACACACACACACACACACACACAGAGAAAGGGAGAGAGAGAGAGAGAGGTCGTAGAGACAGAAACGGGGAGTGTGAAGGAGGAGAGGCACAGAGAGAGGAGAGAGGGGCGGGGTGAGGCGGATGGGGAGAAAGATAGATAAAGAAAGAAAGAGAAAAGTTTCACCTTCAGTCTGAAGGTGTCAAAGCGTGCGGAATGATCCATATTTGATGCCTGATGTTGGCATAATGTAAACCTAACGCGGTGACCAGACCTTGAGAGTCTGTGAAGGAAGGAGGAAGGGAGGAGGAAGAGAAGAGTTTCACGCACGCACATTCTTTATTCCGAGGACAATAGATAAGCACTGGTGTACCTTTTTACATCCAGTCTCCGCCCCTGAACAGGGTCTACACTACACAATACTTCTTGGTAGTCCGTCGGTAGCCGACGATGACAAGGTCTGTGTATTCAGCGATGGCAGCGCATGTGACTCCACAGCCCGAAGCTGGAAGCACACAGGCGCCCACAGGTGTCGCAGCAATGGTTTGAGTTTGGACTGAGGACGAGGCCCCGTGTCGTCTGTCCCTGGCAGCGGCGAGACGCAGTCGTCTGTCCTCTTCAAAGGCAGCTGTTGCTCTGTCCGCAGCAGAGGCTTTGAGCTCGCGTGGCTGGTTGCTCTTGACACGTTCCCCTTTGGTCCTCTGGTCAACAGAGTAGACAGATTGTCATGCCTGGCCTCTGGAGGGAGGGAGGAGAGAGGACTAAGGAAAAATCTTCCACCCACCTTTTGTTTTTTCTTTCGCGTTTGTGGTCAACAACTCACACGTTACTCCAGTGTACGAGCGTGGTTTTACGTCTTTGACCGTTTTTATCCCGCCGTTATGGCAGCCATACTCTGTTTTCGGGAGTGTGCATTCTGGGTATGCTTGTGTTTTTATAACCCTTCAACACTGACATGGAGTACGGGATCTTTAACGTCAGTGTATGAAGTTCCCCGCATGCGTGTACACACAAAGGAGCTTTTAGGCACCGGCAGGTCTGTACATCTGCTGACCCGAGAGATCGGGGGAAAACTCTCCCTCACCTGATTTCCATCAGGCGCCGTGATCAGGAATCGAACCTAGGACTCTCAGACTGAGACGCTTTAACCACTGGGCAGTCAGGAAACAGACCGCCACTGCTGCTGTATGTGACTGGACGCTTCAATTCTCCTCCATTCTGCCTCACACTGTGGAAGGAGAGGGAGAGAGGGGGTGGGAAGGAAGCGAGAGAAATGAGAAAAAAAAGGAAAAGGTTGGTAGGGCAGGGCAGGGGTAGGGGTTGTAGGGGAGGGCGGATGGGAAGAGGGAGGTGTGATGAAGTGGAGGAGGATGAAGGGGGGAGGGATGTGGAAGGTAGAGGGTGGGGGGAGGTGGTGCGTCCAGATGTAACACGAGGGACATAACGATTTGGTTTTTTTTTTGTTATTGCTGCTTCTTTTGTTGTTGACTCACTTGTGTAAACAAAGTGAGTCTGTGTTTTAACCCGGTGTTCGGTTCTCTCTCTCTCTCTGTGTGTGTGTGTGTGTGTGTGTGTGTGTGTGTGTGTGTGTCTGTGTGACTGTGTGTCCGTGGTAAACTTTAACATTGACATTTTCTCTGCAAATACTTTGTCAGTCAACACCAAATTAGGCATAAAAATAGGAAAAATTCAGTTCTTTTTAGTCATCTTGTTTAAAACAATATTGCACCTCTGGGATGGGCACAAAAAAAAAAAAAATGAAGCCTAATTATATGCAAACTGCATTTACTGTTATATTTATAATTTTTGTATTCTCTAAACTTGGCACTTTGATCTGATATTCGACCCAACAACAAGAGCAGTCATAATTATCATTTTTTGTTCAAACAGGAACTTCTTTTGCTAAGCATGGAAGTTTTATTTATTTTGCAAACGTTTTGGTGCAGACAGTAAAAAAGGGAAATTACTCTAATTAATGCTATGACTTAATTTGCTTTAAACCGATCTTTCTTATCTTAAACATTACATTTTGAAACAAGAGAGGCAAGGCCTTCAAGACTCACTTGTGATGCACTTAAAAAAAAAAAATCAAAGCTTTTTATGTATTGAGTATAATTTCAAAATGTAATGTTTAAGATGAGAAAGATCAGTTTAAAGCAAACTAAGTTCCCCAGGAGAGTAATTTCCCTTGTTTTACTGTCTGCACCAAAACGTTTGCAATAAACAAAACTTCCATGCTTAGCAAAAGAAGTTCCTGTTTGAACAAAAAATGATAATAATGACATATCTTTTGTTGGGTCGAATATCAGATCAAAGTGACAAGTGTAGAGAATACAAAAAATATAAATATAACAGTAAATGCATTATACTCAATAAATAAAAAGCTTGGATCTTTTTTTTTAAAGTGTATCACAAGTGAGTTTTGAAGGCCTTGCCTCTCTTGTTTCTTTTTCTTTTTCGGACTAGAGGGTGGGCACGCAGACTTTGTCTGTCAGTCTTTCTGTCTATGTATCTTTTCTCTATAAGTCTGTCTCAGTATGTGTGTGTGTGTGTGTGTGTGTGTGTGACAGGCAGGCAGACAGACAGATAGACAAACAAGGACGAGAGAGAAACACAGACAGATAGAAAATTACAATCACAGCGTTTTTCTTTTATTGTCAGAGACAGATACGGACAGATAGGGACCAGGGACAGACAGAGAGAAAATAGCAGTCAGTGTGTTTTTCTTTCATTGTCCATTCAGCGTTACAACGGCCTTCAGTCAAGGAGGGTGAGAAAAAGCAAAAACATACTCGTGGACATGTAGTTTCATCTCACGCACGCATGCTGTTAAGGTCAGCCAGACACAAATCCATTCACTCGCGCTAACTCACGTGCAAGATCGCGAGCACCCAGCTGCAACCATCCCAGTAATATTGTATGATGTATTTAATATATATTTATATTATATCATATTCATATATATCATTGTATTATGTTATATAAAATATATATTATATAATGATATATTATATCCACCTCCAATCCCTAACGCTCCTCCCCCCACCCCCCAATGGGATATGAGAATGTGATGGTGAGTGAGGAGGGAAAGAGTGAGAGAGGGAAAGGGTGAGTTAGAGGAGAGAAAGCGCGAGTTAGTGACTATGAGAGAAACAGAGACAGAGAAAGAGGGAGAGGAAGAAGAGAAAAATGCGAGAAAAGACAAGAACGAAGACAACACGAGAAAAGGAAAAGACAACCCCCTCACAAAACACGCATATGGAAGCGCGCGAACCACGTTGTGTGACATAGCTAGACATACCTGTACAGCCGGGGGTAGGCATACCTGAAGAGAATGGCTAAAGGCAGGGTTCATCAGTGTGTGTGTGTGTGTGTGTGTGTGTGTGTGTGTGTGTGTGTGTGTTTGCGCGAGTGCGTGCGAGTTGTGTGTGTGTGTGTGTGTGTGTGTGTGCGCGTGCATGCGTGCGTACCTGCGCGTATGCATGCGTGCGTGCGTGTGTATGTACATGTGTGTATGCGCGCACGCGTGTGCATGTGTGCGTGCGTGCATTCGCGTGCGTGTGTGTGTATATATGTGTGTGTGTATGTGTGTGTGCGCACGCGCGGGCGGTACCAAACGGTCTCAGTCTCAGACTCCGTTCTGTCGTGGCGGTGCTGTGCTGTGCTGTGCTGTGCTGTGCTGCAGTGGTGCTGCGCTACAGGGGAGTCCGTCTCTCCATCTCTCCGTCCTGTTCCTCCCTGCCGTCTCTCTCTCTCTCTCTCTCAGCTGCGCGCGTTTCGTTCTGGTGGTGCCGTCTGCAGCCTCACCTGTCTGTCCACGTCACAGTGGTCAGTGCTGGACTAGACACGCCTCTGTCTGTCTCCCGGGCCCTTTGGTCAGTGGTGTGGTGACTGTGAATCGTGAGGTGATGCTGGTCAGGTGCTCCCCCCACGCCCCCTGGGGTTCAGCTGGTGTGAGTTCAGTTCTGTGAGTGGCGGGACTGATGGTCATCTATTGATCGAGTTGTGGAGATGTGAAGTGGGTTTTCTCTCGTGTTATTGCTCACTGATCAAGTAGAACGGAATCCTTATGGGTGTTTTAATTTATTTATTTATTTATTTATCTGTTTATTTATTTATGTTATTGTTTGTTTAGCTTTGTGGAAGGTGTTTATCAGAAAGCTTTGCCAGTGACAAGTCGCACTGTTAGTGATATAGCCTTTTCCTTTGAGAATCGGCACAATTGTTCATCGATTTTGCAACTTTTCACTAAGAACGGTATTGGACCCCCATTGCCCCGAAAAGGGGAGGGGGTGTTAGAAATGACAGTATCACTGAGAGGATCCTTGAATTATGTCATTGACCGTCTTGGTGAAAAAAAAAAAAATCAAAAAGGGTCTTGATTCAGGCAATGAGAAATATTTGCAGTCATGTTGTAGGACATTTTGGATGGTTTTCGCGAGTGTGTGTGTGTGTGTGTGTGTGTGTGTGTGTGTGTGTGTGTGCGTGCGTGCGTGCGCGCGCGCATGTACGTGCGTGCGTACGTGCGAGAATGCATTGCATGCGTATGTGTGTGAAAGTGTATGATTGATTAATATTTTCACCGAGATATTACATGCCAGCAAAGTTTGTGATGAGAGACATGGGTGCAAATTACGTTCACTTGTTCGTTGGAGAGGGATAGAGAGAGCAATAGATAGAGTAATGCATCAGGAACACACAAGAAGATTACAGCCAGAAAAGTGTGATGTGATCCCGGTAACTGGACAGATGGCAGTGTGGAAATACAGGTACAAGGAATGACGGAGATCAGAATGATGTATTTGTGTGTGTTTTGAGTAGTGGCAAGATTCAGCATTTTAATTCATGATTCAATATCCAAATGTTCACTTTCCTTTCAACCCTTTTGGGGACGAAGGACTACAGACGAACAAAAGAGCACACTGGACACGACAACAGCTAATAAATGGACTAATAACTGAACCCTCTACACATTATTCACCTGTCCAACACAATCGATTACTAATGTTTGCTGTATCAGTAATGTGACTCTATTACCCCTCCCCCCATTCTCAAAATGCATTCGTCAAAACGTTTAAAATTGCATCAGATTGTTATGAAAAGAGTAGCCCCCCCCCCCCCCTCCTCCGTCCCACGTCCCACCAATGAAAACCCAACAAAACAAATAAACACCAACAACAAAAACCCTACAGCTGACTACTCTTCGGATACATTAGTGGGAAGGTTTAGCTGATCGCTGACTGACAGAAGCCCATCTTGTGGCCTGTTCCCGAGAGGCCGCCCCCGAGAACTGCTCTCATCATCACCAGTGGTGAGTGCCGACACGTGTAGTGGAGTGGTGGTTGTAAAGGGACAAGTATTTTGCTCTGGGTACCTCCATGATTGGCCAGCCCTGAGAGCAAATCACCCTCAAGTGAAACCAGGACTGGCCCGTGTATTAACAGGAGACTCGCGGGGCTTTTCATCTGTTCCTGTTTCTTGAGTGGATGTGTGCTGGAAGCGAGAGTCTGCCCCTCTCACGTGTTCCGAGCAGTGGGTTGGCTGGGTGTTGGAGAGGTGATTAGCTTGATGGGCAACACTCCACAGCACCACAAGAGCGCTTGGTTCTTGCGACCTCTGTCCTCACCCCCCCCGCCCCCCTTCTCCCCGCGAATCCCTCTCCTCCCCCTTTCCAAACGCATTATCTTTGACGTGGTAAACGTCCTCGTCGATCAGGTTCAGGTGTGGGCTGTTGGTCCACGCTTTTCCCCAGAAAGTGTGAAGCACGGTTGTTCCCATCACAGTGTGTGAAACAGCTTTGGAAGTTCCCCATATTTTTTGTTTGAAACATTTTCATTTTTCATTGTGTTGGTTCCTTGTGTTTTCTTAACAAAATCTCATAGAAAATTAATAGATAAAGAGAGGAAAGAGGGAGAGAGGGATGGCGGGCAGGCGGTGGGCTGGGGGAGGGGGAGTGGGAGAGGGGGGGGGGGGGGCGACAACGATGATCATGTTCATGACTATGACGTTAGCGAAGACGTCGACGTTGCTCATAGAGGATAGAAGATATGCCCTAATTCAGAATCGAAGTCTGAACTTGACTCGTTTTTCTATGGTCATGTATCCAGAATCAGAAAACCGGAACCAACGAATACACGATCGCTTTACGTTCGTGGAGGGGGTGGGGGGTATGGGGCGGGGGAGAAGGAAGGGGGCAGTACGATCTGTGCAGGACAGCAGGCTGACCTCCATGTGGGAGAGTCAGGCCGTGGCGGTAACTCTATTCAGGGCGTACGGCGTGACTCGTTTCTCTGCCAGTTCTGAACGGTTACCTCATTAGGCTACCTCTTTCATCTTCCAGTGGTGAAGAATCATTTCATTATCTCCCCTGCCCGCCACTGGTGTAGAATCCGTTCATTGTCTGCCCTATCTCTCATTGGAGAAGATCCTTTAATGATCTCCCCTCTCTTTCAGTGGTCAAGAATCCTATAATTACCTCCCTTATCTCATTACGGAGAAGAATCCTTTAATTATCCCCCTATTTCTCAACAATGAAGAAAAAGTTATATCCCCTATCTCCCAACAGTGAAGAATCCATTAATTATCTCCAAGCGATGAAGAAATCTTTAATTATCTCCCCAGTCTTCTAACAGTGAATCATTGGTGAAGAATGCTTTCATTATCTCCCTTATCTGCCAGTGGTGGATAATCCTTTATTTCTCCTTTCTGCTTATGATGAGAATACCTTTATTATCCCCTATATCTTTCAACGGTGAAGAATCCTTTAATCAGCTCCCCTATCTCCCAATGGGCAAGAGTCCTTTATCCATCTCCCCTATCTTCTTACAGTAAAGAATCCTTAAATGATCTCCCCTTTCTCCTTACAGTAAAGAAACATTAAATTATCTCTTTTATCTCCCACTGGTGAAGAATCCTTTCATTATCTCCCGTATCTTTCCAACCTTGGAGAATTTGATTGGCTCCCTTATCCCAGTTGTGAGGACTCCTTTAATTATCTCCCCTGTCTCCTTGCGGTGAAGAATCATTTCATTGGCTTCTCCATCTCCCAACGGTGAAAGATCCTTTGGTTATCCCCCATATCTCCCAACCGTGAAGATTGCTTTCATTATCTCCACTATTTACCAACGTTGAGGAATCCTTCACCATCTCTGTTATTCCCCATGGTCGTTTATCTCAGAATCATGTATTATTATCTCCTTAACTAAATCCCAGGATCCAGACATCAAGCTGTATTATCTCTGGAACCTCATCGATCGGCCCATGCAATAGTCCTCACCTTACAAAAGAAAGTATATTTACAGTGATCACGATGTCAGTCAAGACTTGCACAAACTCCCAATGGTGAATATGCAGGTAATGTGTGGAAAACAGAAGTTTGTGCACAACTATATTGACTAATGCATTTAAATGAATAGATAGATAGATAAGTAAATAAATAAATAAATAAATAATAAAATCATACCTAAAACTGACACCTGCGAGGCAGCAACTCAAGAAAAGCCAGGCATAATAATTTGATATGTCAAACTATTCAAGCAACATTGGCCAAAGAGAAAGTGGATTGCTCCTTTATTCTTAACCAAGTGGAAAGGGTCTTGAGTTTCTTTCTTTATGATTTAAAAAAAAAGAAAGGTTTTTCTGTTTCTGACTTTCTCTGTGTCGTTTTCTTTGCCTCTTTCTTTGCTATTTAAGTTCTTTCTTGTGTGTTTGACAAATCAATCTTTCTTTCTGTTTCCATATTGTCATTCTTTCTTTCCTCCCTGTTTCTTTCCTTTTTTTTATTTTCTTTCTTTCCTCTTATCATTTATCTTACTTCGTTTCTGACTCTCTCTCTTCTCTCCTTTCTTCTGTTTTCTTTTTCTGTCTTTCTTTCTCCCTTTCTGTCTGTCTCCCCCCCCCCCCCCCCTTTTATTTGTTTCATTGTTCTAGGCTGTCTTCGTTCTTCTTATTTCTTCTTTTTTTTTTTTTTCGTTTTGAATCATACCTTCTTTCTTTCCTTCTTGCTTCTGTCTTTGCTGTATTAATTCTTGCTTTTCTTGTTCCTTTTTTTTCTTTCTTCCTTTTGTTTGTTTCCTTTCTTTCTTTCTTTCTTTCTTTCTTTCCTGTTTGCTCTTTTCATTCTTTCCATTTATGGTGGATTGATAACTCTTCTTTCTGTCTGTCTGTCTGTCTTTTCTTTTTGCTGTCACAGTTCTTTCTTTTTATACGTTTCGCAGTGTTGTTTGACCGCTCTTCTTTCTTCCGTCCTTCTGATCTTTCTTTCTCCTTTTCTTGCTTTCTGTCCGAGGAAGGTTGCAGAATGGTTAAGACGCTCAGCTGCCAATACAGAGAGTCCGTGAGGGTGTGGGTTCGAATCCCGCTCTCGCCCTTTCTCCTAAGTTTGACTGGAAAATCAAACTGAGCGTCTAGTCTTTCGGATGAGACGATAAACCGAGGTCCCGTGTGCAGCACGCACTTGGCGCACTGAAAAAGAACCCATGGCAACGAGAGTGTTGTCCTCTGGCGAAATTACGTAAAATGAAATCCACTTTCATAGGTACACAAATATGTAAGCATGCACTCAAGGCCTGACTAAGCGCGTTGGGTTATGCTGCTGGTCAGGCATCTGCTCAACAGATGTGGTGTAGCGTGTATGGATTTGTCCGAACGCAGTGACGCCTCCTTGAGAAAGTGAAACTGAAACTGAAACTGTCCGTCTTTCTTTTTTCCTTTCCTTTTTCTCCCTGTCCTTCCTTTAGGTGTACAGTATGGTTCAATACTGTACTTGGTGCACATCTGTCTTTGTTTCCTTTGTTTCCCTGTCCTTCCTTTAGGTGTACAGTATGGTTCAGTACTGTTCTAGGTGCACATCTGTCTTTGTTTCCTTTGTTTCCCTGTCCTTCCTTTAGGTCTATAGTATGGTTCAGTACTGTTCTAGGTGCACATGTCTTTGTTTCCTTTGTTTCCCTGTCCTTCCTTTAGGTGCACAGTATGGTTCAGTATCGTTCTAGGTGCACATCTGTCTTTGTTTCCTTTGTTTCCCTGTCCTTCCTTTAGGTGTACAGTATGGTTCAGTACTCTTCTAGGTGCACATCTGTCTTTGTTTCCTTTGTTTCCTGGATTTTGTCATCTTTCTTTTTCCTTTCTTTCCTCTCTTCTCTGGAGAGGTTCATCTTGTGCACGTCTTCTTTCTTCTTTTCAGTGTGTAAGGCAGACTCTTCTTCTGGGGAAATTCTGTGCCTTCTTTATTCTGGATTTTTTTTGGTTTTTGTTTTGTTTTGTTTATTTTTGAATTCCTATTTGTTTTGATTGTTTTGGGTCATTCTGTCTTTTTTTGTGTGTGTATGTTTATATCAGGTCTTGTTGCTTTCTTATATTGTTTGTTGTTCTCTTTCCGAACTGTCTGTTTTGGTCTTCCTGAATTGAGTTTAGGTAGTTCTTCCCGTCCTTCCTTTGAATCGTCTTTCCTTTCTTTTCCCTTTTCCTTTCTCCTTCTTTTCTTCTGTGGCTTCGTTCTTGTGTAGAAGCTCGTCTCTCTGTCTGTCCTGCCGTCAGACTGTTTTTCTTTGTGGTGTTGGTTTGTATCTCTGTCTTTCTGTCTCTTTGTTCTTTTCTTACATTTTTACCTGGGTTGTCTGCTGTTCTTTTTTTTCTCTCTCTCTCTTTTTTTGTTTTTTTTTGTTTTTGCATTTCCCTGCTTTCTTTCTTTTGTTCTTTCTTTCTTTCCTCCCTTCTTTCATTCTTTCAGTTCTTCTTTCCAATCTTTTTTTCCTTTTCCTTTGTTTTTTTTTCTTTCCCTTCTTCTCGTTTCGCATTTTTTTTTTTTTCTGGTTTCTTTTTGGTGTGGAGCTTCGTCTGATGCCCGTATCGTTTTCTGTGTGTCTCTCAGAGTGTCTGCTTCCTTGTTGTTTGTTTGTTTGTTTCTGTCGTGCTGTGTGTGTGTTTGTTGTGCTGCCTTCTTACCTCGTTTGTCTCTTTCTGTCTTTCTGTCTTTCCATTCCGCCTTTTCTCTCTTGGATTCCTCTCTTCTCTTGTCTTTCCCCCTCGTCTCTCCTTCGTCTTCAGTTACATCCGTTATTTTTTTTTTTTTTTTCCATTATTACCTTTGTTATTTATTTTCATAAATTGGTTTCCTTCCTTCCTTCTTTTTCTTTCTTTCGGTTATTTTTCTTTCTTTCTTTCTTTCTTTTGTATTCATCTCCGTCCTTTCTTTCCTTCATATATTTGATTCTTTCCTTTTCTTCTTTCCTCCTTTTTCTTTCTTTTCGTTCCTTCTTTATTAGTTTCCTTTCTTTCTTTTTTTTCTTTCTTTCTTTTCTCTCCCTCATTTCATATTTCATGTCATTTCTTTCTTTCCTTTTCGTCCTTCCTTCCTATCTATCTTTCTTTCTTCCTTCCTTTCTTTTACCCACCTTCTTTTCCTTTATTCCCGCGTTATTATGTCTCTCTTTCTTTCTTTCTTTCTTTCTTTCTTTCTATCCTTTTCCTCCTTCCTTTCTATCTGTCTTTCTTTCCTTTCTTTCTTCCTTTCTTTTACCCACCTTCTTTTCCTTTATTCCCGCGTCATTCTGTCTCTCTTTCTTTTCTTTCTTTTTATTTCCTTTCTTTTTCTTTTCATTCTTTCTTTCTGTCTTTCTTTCTTTCTTTCTTCCCGTGCACGGAAGGGTTAGTCCACTTACCATAAGAAACTCCCGTGGTGGCTCATGGTGAACAGTGTGTGGCGTCTGTTGTACCGCGGTAGGTGGGCAGTGATTTTCCTTTTGGAAACCTAAACAGGTGGCCAGGAAGAAGAAGAAGAAGAATGTAAATGAAAGAAGGAAAGAAAGGGAAGAAAGAAACCGTGCTTGTCGGCGTTGAAGAACTGGCCGTGTTGAGGGTGGGGATAGGAGGGGGTGTGGGGGTGGGAATGGCTAGTTGGATTTCTGACAGGGTGTGTTAAAAAGAAAAGGGTAGAATATAAGTGATTTTGGAGGGAAGACGAAATAAATGGCATCATCGTGTTGGTGAGCAGTGAGGGAGCGTCTTCTGAATAACCGACGACAGGTGACAGAAAGAGGGGACAGTAAACGAAGAACAGAAAGAAAGGAAGAAGAAGAGAAGGAAGGAGAGAAGAAAAGGGAATGAAAGAAAGGCGGACGGAAGGAATGGATAAGTAAGGGGATGACAGTGGGGGGTGTCTACTGGATACCTGACGACGATAAGAGACAATGATTACGCTCCGTCCCTTCTGTCTACTATACATTAATCATGTTCCGCCCGTTCTGTCTAACATACAAGGAATAATATGTTCCGGCCATTCTGTCTAATATTCAAGTACTATGTCCCTCCCGTCTGATATACAAGGATTATGTTCCGCCCTTTCTGTCTAACATACAAGGATTATGTTCCACCCCTTCTTTTTAACATACAAGAATTATGTTCCACCCCTTCTGTCTACTATACAAGGATTATGTCCCGCCCCTTCTGTCAAATATACAAGGATTGTTTGGCCCCTTCTGTCTACTATAAAAGGATTATGTTCCGCCCCTTCTGTCTACTATACAAGGATTATGTTGCGCCCCTTCTGTCTACTATACAAGGATTATGTTGCGCCCCTTCTGTCTAACACAAGGATTATGATCCACCCTTTCTGTCTTCTATGAAGAGGAGGAGGAGAAGAAGAAGAAGAAGAAGATGATGATGATGATGAGAAGGAAGGAGAGAAGAAACGAGAAAGGGGAGGGAGGAGGGAATGATATGGAGGTGGAGGAGAAAGAAGACAAAATAAACAGAAGACAGGAGGAAAGGACACAATGAATAAAATGAATAGAAATAAGGGAAGAGTGGAAAGAAAGAACGAAATGAATAAGCAAAGAAGACAGAGAAGAGAAAAAGAAAGACGGCAGACAGAAAGAAGATAAACACAGAAATCAAGATGAGAAAAGACATTAAAAAAAAAAATTAAAAAAAAAATAAAAACCGAAAAAAAGTTGGGGAGAACGAACGCACAGTGCTCCCAAACAGTTTGTGCACAGTTCTTTCTGTCTGTCTGTCTTTCTCTCTTTTCTTTTCTTTCTTCTTTCTTTCTTTTCTTTTCTTTTTTCTTTCTTTCTTTTCTTTTCTTTTCCTTCTTCTTTCTTTCTTTCTTTTCTTTCTTCTTTCTTTCTTTTCTTTTCTTTTTTCTTTCTTTCTTTTCTTTTTCTTTTCTTTCTTCTTTCTTTCTTTTCTTTTCTTTTCCTTCTTTCTTTCTTTCTTTCTTTTTCTTTTTTCTTTTCTTTTCTTTCTCTTTTCTTTCTTCTTTCTTTCTTTTCTTTTCTTTCTTTTCTTTTTTCTTTTCTTTCTTCTTTCTCTTTTCTTTTCTTTCTTCTTTCTTTCTTTTCTTTCTTTTGTTTTCTTTCTTCTTTCTTTCTCTTTTCTTTTCT
Organism: Babylonia areolata; assembly: GCF_041734735.1. Taxonomy (NCBI): domain Eukaryota; kingdom Metazoa; phylum Mollusca; class Gastropoda; order Neogastropoda; family Buccinidae; genus Babylonia; species Babylonia areolata. The sequence goes on along the minus strand of NC_134881.1, from coordinate 38,362,626 downwards.
TTCTTTTTTCTTTCTTTCCTTTCTTTTTTCTTTTCTTTTCTTTCCTTTCTTTCCTTTCTTCTTTCTTTCTCTTTTTCTTTTCTTTCTTTCTTTCTTTTCTTCTTTGTTACCCTTTCCTTTTCTTCTTTCTTTTCTTTGTTTCTTTCCTTTCTTTTCTTTCTTTTCCTTTCTTTCTTCGTTTTCTTTTCTCCTTTCTTTCTTTCTTTCTTTTCTTTCTTTCTTTTCTTTTCTTTCTTTCTTTCTTTTCTTTCTAGTTTCTTTCTTTTCTTTCTAGTTTCTTTCTTTTCTTCTTTCTTTTCTTTTCTTTCTTCTTTCTTTCTTTCTTTTCTTCGTTCTTTCTCTCTTTCTTTTATCAACCCTGTCTTTTTTTTCTTTATTCTTTCCACTTCATTCAGCCCATTCTTTCCATTTTCCTTTTTTCTTTCTTTCTTCCCATTCTTTCCTTTCTTTTATCAACCCTTTGATTTCTTTCGCTCTTTCCTGACTTTTTTCCTCCTCTTCTTTTCTCTTTCCTGTGTTCCCTATCACTATTTCCTTTCATTCTCTCTTCATTCTTTCTTTCCGTTTGCGTCTTTCTTGTCCTTCTTTGTTGTACACAGGAGGTCCAATCCATTCCCATGGCTCATGGTGAACAGTGTGTGGCGTCTGTTGTACCGCGGTAGGTGGGCAGTGACTTTCCTTTTGGAAACCTGACAGGTGGCCAGGAAAAAAAAAAGTAGAATATATTTGAAAAGAAAGAAAGGAAGAGAAAGAAGATGTTGTTTGGGCAGTGGCAGAGCATCTTCTGGATACCTGAAGACAGGTGGCAACGACAAAACAATAATAGAGTAAAGGGAAGACAGGAAGGAGGAAAGGACGGAAGGAGGAAAGAAATCGTTTCACTTTGTTGGTGGGCAGAGCGTCTTGAATGGCATTAACATATCTAAGAATAACTGAAACATTCTTCAATACGTCAGTATAGTTTTATGTGACCTCTTTGAATGCCCAAACATATACCTGCCTATCAAGTGTGTCTTTTATGTTTGTATTATGAGGCTCACGAATACACGGTAATTTCTCTTGAGAGATAATAAAGTTGACTTGACTCGATCTTCTGGATTCCTGAGAACAGGTGGCAAGAAGAGTAGAATGTAAAGGAAGGAAGAAATGGAGGGGGAAAAAGAGAAAGAAGAAAGAAAAGGAAGGAAGAAGAAGAGAAGGAAGGAGGAAAGAAAAGATGATGATAGAAAGGCGGAAGGGAAGAAGGGGTTTAGGAAGTGGGGGGGGGGGGGGGAGGAGGAGGGGGGGGGGGGTCAGTGGGAGAGCGTCTACTAGATACCTGGCGACAGGTGGCCAGTAAAGTAGAATGTAAAGGAGAGAATGAAAGAAAGAGAAAAGAGGTAAGGAAGAAGAAGAAGAAGAAAGAAAGGAAGAGAAAGGACAAGAGGAAGAGAAAGAAGCAGAGAAAGGAAGATGAGGAGGGAGAAGTAAAAGAGAAGGAAGGAGAACGGAAGACCGAATGAGAGAAGGAAAGTGGAGAGGATGGGGAGGTGGGAGGATGCTGAGTCTAATCAAATAACGGTGCTTAGGGCCTCGCTGACCACTGAGAGGCCATCTGGAAGAGGAGAAAGAAGGGGAGGAGAAAGTGAAAAAAAGATAATAAAAAAAAACATGAAAAAAAACTAAACAAAAAACAACAACAACAAAACAGTGCCCCCCCCCCACACACACACACACACAAACACACCAAAAAACGAGGAACAAAACGAATAGAAGGAATGGAAAGATCAAAAGAAAGGAAGTCTTCGAGATACACATGCAGAAAGAAAGCAATAAAGAGCGGAAAGAAAAAAAAAAAAAAAGAATCAGAAAAGAAAGAAGATAGAAAGGAAAAATGATAAAGGTAGAATGGAAGAAGAAAAAAGAAATGGAAAAAAAAAAGAGAGCTACCTTTCGTCAGGTTGGGAAGAAGGAACGCACAGTGCCCCTAAACAGGTGCGTGGAACTTGCTGACATGTTCTGGAAGGGAAATAACCCCTCGGCTGTATCAGACTGGAAAATAATCTTCAGGGTAGGTAATGGAAGGACGGGGGAAAAAAAGAGAGAGAGAAAAAAAAACCCACAAAAAACCCACACTACCCAATGAATCAGTGAATGAAAGAGAGAGGGAGGGAAAAAAGGAAGGAGTGAGAGAAAAACAGTTCAGAAAGACACAAAGATGGCTCAGATGGAGAGAGGAAGAATCAAAGAAAGAAAGTAAAATAAAAGAGGGAGTTGATTGGAGGGTGAGAGGGAGAGAGGGGGGGGGGGGTGGGGGGGGGGGCGTGGGGTGTTAAATGAAAGCAAATAAGGTGGGGCTGGTGAAAGGTTGGGGGGAAAAGGAGGGAAGAAGACAGAAAACGATGAGAGGGGGACTTTCATGAGAATTGAAAGAGAAAGAAGGACGGGGAGGGAGGCAGGGAGGGAGAGAGAGAGAGAGAGAGAGAGAGAGAGGGAGGGAGAGAGAGAGAGAGAGAGGGAGGGAGGGAGAGGGAGAGAGAGAGAGAGAGAGAGAGGGAGAGAGAGAGAGAGAGGGAGGGAGGGAGGGAGAGAGAGAGAGAGAGAGGGAGGGAGGGAGGTTGATACCGAGAGAGGCGTCCGGGAAGAAACAACATGCAAGAATGGAAACTTGAAAAAAAAAGAAAGATATTTTTCCCCCCAACCAACTTTCAAGACGTGCTGTACCTGCAGTAGAGGGAGAGAAGGAGATATGTTGCTGTGCAGGCTTCCAGGGAACAGGACAGGTGGGGAAAGTGGTGGGGGTGGGGGGCAGGATAAGGCCAAGGGAGAAGGAGGGGGTTCTTCAGGCACCGATACACCTCAGCCCTAGGCACCCCCACCCCACCACAGATAGGGCAATGAGCAGGAGATGCTGGTGCCAGCTTTTTCACAGATATACTGCTCATACCACGATAACCCCCACCCCCTTCCCTCCATCTCACCGTCAACCCCCTTCATCCTCTCCCCTATTCCTTAAAAAAAAAGATCGTAAAGTTTTCTAACCTGCCTGCTCTCTCCTCACTCCTCCCAGCTGGCAAAACAGTCACAGCAGCTCTGCAACATTCTCTGTCTACTCGTGGAGTCTGGAGCCGTGGAGGATGGTTGTGGAAGGTGGGGATGCTGAAGGTGTGTGTGTGTGTGTGAAGAATGGCTGGGCCACCATTGTTTGTTCATCAGTCTGGCGGAGGTGGCGGGGAGTCCTGTGTAGTAAACACGTGTCCTGGTGCCAGAGGTGTGAAGCTGCTGCACGTGCCTGTGCAGTGGGGTGGCTGTGTGGCGAAGGTCTAGCACCTCACGTGTTTGTTTGTTTGTTTGCTGGTTGTTTGGTTTGTTCACGACGATAGTGGCTGTGCGTCTGAACAGATTTCGTTTTGGTCTCGGAGCATGGGTTTGATGCTGTACGTTGTTTGTGAGTGCTGCTTGTTGACACCTGTCGTCCGCTGTCCCGGCCAGCCTCTGGGGGAGAGGCTTTCACACCAACTCACAAAACCGGACAGAGGAAACTTTTTGTGTTCGCTTCTGAGTCGCTTCACGCAAACTTCTTGCATTTTAAGCTTGTGATTCTTTCGTCGGCCTGTCCACGTCTCTCCAGAAGCAGTAGCAGAATAGTTCTGTGTGAAGTAATGGGCGAACCCTCAAGAAGGAAGCCTGAAGTGTCATGATGTAAATGTCCCTCACAGTCGGCTCTCAGTGCCCTGACCAGTGTGTTGGGTGTAGCGTAGTTCAGGCGTCTGCTCTCTTTTTTTAAAGCAGATGTGGTGTAGCGTGTATGGATTGACGCCGGCTTGAAACTGAAACTGAGACCTTAACGTCAACAGAAGTAAGGAATGTACAGCACGGGCAGAACATCAAGATCCTCCCAGTGACCACTCCAGTGTGAAGGAGGACCAGGAACTACAGGGCAGTCACTGACCATCCATACATCTCACGTGTCTGGGCAGAAGGCTGGATGTTCAGGTTAAAGGTCCAGTAGTCTTTCACGGCCATCAATGCAGTGGATTGACATTCTCTTTGTCAGGGGCTCGGTATGGGGAGGCGGGGCTCAATCCTGTCCTTCCCACATCTTGACCCTCCGTGACCGAAGCCATGTACCCAGTCACACCTGAGTGGAGTGAAGAAAACCGATGTAAAGTGCCTTTCCCAAGGACACAGCTGGCACCATGTGGAAGCGCGGGCTCGAGCTCTGAGAACTGAAGGGAAATAAACAACCACAAAAAAGTCCCATAAAACATAATCTTCACGAACATGCTTCATAAAGATCACTGTTTTCTTTGGTAGCGGACGTAACATTCCGTGGTGGATGTGACTGTTTTCCTTGCGTTGGCTATACGTGTCGGATATTCTTGAGCAGCGTTAGTAGTTTACAGTCATCTTTCGCGGGTACGGAACTGGATTATGGTAATCTTACGCATGTACGAATGAATCATGTGCAAGTTGTTTTTTGTGTTAATGTTTCGTTTGTTATTCGTATTGTGCATCGCTGAAATACAGTTGTAAGAAACCTTTGAGAATTTTGGCAACAGAAGATATCCACATTGTTTAGAACGGTGCTGGGAAATGTGGCAAGAATTTTATTCTGGTGGGGGTGTATTTCAGCATCTGGATTTACAAAAGGAAATTGTTGTGTGTTGATTGTGCTTACTTAATGACAGCAGCAACAACAACAACGACAACAAAAACAACAATAGAAGAAAAAGTGGAAAACTATGGATGTAAATCTTTTCGAAAAAATGTGAAAATGTGAATATAAACAACAGAAGACGTAGAAAATTGTGGGTGCAATTTTTTTTTCTAAAAACAGAAGATTGTAATCCTGTCAACCAAGACTGAGTATGATTATGTGGTTCTGGTTCTGGTTCGATACGAACCTTAATTACCACATCTAAAGCATGTTAAGCTGTGTCGACGTGAATGTGGAAATTGTAAAGCCCACAGCCGGTGGGTAAGCCAAGAATATAACAAATGTTAATCCAGCGTGCACAACTTGGCGGGGATGTTACTCACCGCTGTGGAAGTGGAACAACACGGGTGTGAAGATTCTTTCCTTTAGAAGACAGAATTGACACGGGGAACACTGGCCAACACGGAGATAAGAATTGCTGATCTACGGACTTGCTGTGACAGAGCTCCACCCTAGGAACGCCAAACGGACCCCCCACCCAGACAGACATCCAGGACTCACCCCTCCAACACCGCAACCTTCACCGAATCAAGACCCAACCCCTGCACGACTTGACCTGAGGGTCTTTTTCCACCAGGTTGTTATCTGACCCTGCAGACCCAGTTGATGTTGAGATGGTCAGAGTGATGATGCCGCGAGTGTGTTTGTGTGACTGTCATTGTCGTTGACAGTGCCCCATTGACGATGAACACGTGGAGACACAGGCTGCAGTGCTGAGGATCGGACACACCCCTCCCCCCATGCTGCTTGTGGACGGCGCTGTGCTGGGGTTGTTGCTGCTGCTGCGTCAGTGGCAGTTGCTGGGGGGTGTGACGCGGTGCGTGGCCTTGTGGACTGCGGTCCTCTGGGACTCTTCTTCTTCCTCCTCCTCCTCTTCCTCCTCCTCCTCCTCTCCCTACTCCTCCGTGTGGGTCAGGATGGCGGACGAGGTGATGCAGGTGGTGATGGCGGTGACGGCCCTAATGTCCCTCGCCTTCCTCTGCTTCATCGCCTGCATCATGGCCTTTGGCATCTGGATGCTGAAAAATGTAATGTCTGGCTGTCTGTCTGGGGTTCTGTTCGGTATTGTTTTCCTGTCTGTCTGTTTTTCTCTCTGTCTCTCTTTGTCCCTCTGTCTGTACGTCTGTCTGTCTATCTGTTCTCTTTCTCTCTCTATCCCTCTGCTCTCTGTCTCTGTCTTTCTCTCTGTATAACTGTCCTTGTCTGTGGGTTCCTGTCCATCCATCTCTGTTTCTCTCTACCTGTATATATATATCTCATTCCGGCTTTCTCTGTCTGTGTTTTTCTCTCAGTCTCCTCCACTTCTATCTGTATGTTTATTTCTGTCCTTCTGTCTTTCTCTGTTTTCCTGTCTCTCCCTGTGCCTCCTTTTCTCCCTGTCTGTTTCTTTATGTCTGCCCCTTTGCTCTGTCTGTCTGTCTCTGGCTCTCTCTCTGACTATCTGTCACGGCTGATAATGCGGGCATTGATAATCCTTATCCTGTTTTCCTCAACAAACATTTGTTTTTATACACATGTGCCGGTGTCCTAATCCTGTTTTCCTCAACAAACATTTCTTTTTATACATATGTGCCGGTAACGTAATCCTGTTTTCCTCAACAAACATTGGTTTTTATACACATGTGCCGGTATGCCCGTGCCTTTGTCTGTCTGTCTGTCCGCGGGACGGTTCCTGTGTGCATGGAAGATGGGGAGTGTGGTGGTGTCGTTGTCACTGGCGGTTTTCTCATCACCAGTACTCCACGTGCGAAAGACCGCTGTGGCAGAGAGGCTCCAAGCGGTTCAAGATGCTCTGTCTTTCTGTCTGAGCATCCTTCCTTCCTCCTCTACATCCATGCTGTCTTTTTGTCTTGTAAGTCTGTACGTGCGCGCGTTAAGTGCGTGTTTGTGTGGGTGGCTGGGTGGGTAGATGTGATGGTGGGTGTGAGATGGGGGTGTACGTGCATATGTGCGTGTGGTCCTGTCTTTCTTTCCCTTCTCTTAAAGTCTGTCTCTTTTCCCTCTCTTCTTCTACTACTTCTTCTTCTTCTTCAGTCAAACAAAACCCAAGTTATCTTTGTCTGGTGCCTGCCTGTTTGCATGTCTGCATGTATGCCTGTCCACCCTCTCCCAGTGTGTGTCTCTCTATCTTCCTTTCCCCCCATCTCGCTCTTTCTCTCTCCCTCCCATCTTCTGTTTCTCTTTGTCTGTCTGTCTGTCTGTCTGTCTGTCTCTCTCTCTCGCTCCCATTCAACCCTCACCCCCTCTCCCCAAAGGCAAATGTACAGCAGACTAAAACGCCAGGTACCAGTGTATACAAACCAGGAAAGAGAGGAGGAAGAAGGTACACCAGCTTCAAACAGGAAGGTGAAATAGAAAGAACAGAAGAAAACACTGAAGTCAGAGGAAGAATAAATATTGTTGTGTGTCCCAAGTTTACCTCACTTTATTCCTGGCTGTGAAACCTGAAAAACCAGTCTGGGTGCTCGTGCTTGTGTTGGTGCAGAGTTCGCTTTGTGTTTTGTTTTCGGGTGTTAATTTGTTTGTTTGTTTGTTTGCGTGTTTTTTTTAGTTTTTTAATGGTTCGTTTATTTGGTTTTGGCATCTCATATCGCTGACTGACGTCATCACTCATGCCTAGTTGTGTTGGAGGGGGGATCGTCTGAGGGAAAGGAAAATAAGTACGTTGAAATAGATAAATGAATAAATAGATAAATAAATAAATAAACAACCACATGAATGAATGAATAGATAGATAGATAGATAGATAGATAGACAGACAAAAAGATATACAAGTAAAGAGTGGAGGTGGGTGATGTGATGACTGATCCTGAGACCAGTGGCATGTGGTTGTTTGGGGAAGGGGGAGGGGCAACGTGGGGGTAACGTGGGACAGAAAGACAAAGTGATGGGGGATGGAGGGAGGGTGGAAGGGGGTTGGGGTGAGGCGGAGGGTGGGGGCGATAGCACACTGCCACAGTGCACCCCCTACTCTCCACCCACCCCTCTCCACTGTGAATCTTCTTCCGTTTGGACACCACACACTTGCACGCACGCACAAACACACATAAACACGCACACACACACTCACGTACATAATATTATAGGGATTGAGAGAGCGAGCCAGAGAGAGAGAGAGAGAGATAGAGACAGACAGAGGGATAGACAGAGACAGAGAGAGACAGAGATAGAAATAGAGGATAGATAGAGACAGAGAGATAGAGACAGAGAGATATAGAGAGGATGAATCTGTAACCCTTTTCGAGAGCGCTCAGGATGAGCGGCGTGGGAGGAGTGTGTGGATGGGAGTTAGGGGACGTGGGGGTGGGGTTAAGCTACTGGAACGGCCAGAGAGAGCAGATGGAATTTCTCTTTTTTTTTTAAAGACCGTACTAAGTGCAATGTTCATCATACCTGGAATCCACTGTGGAGGGGAGGGGAAGGGGGGAAGGGTGTGGGGGTTGGGTGTGTGTGACGAGAGCGACACAGTCAAACAGTAAATGGTACACAGAAGATTGGGACTGGAATCAACAAACAGCAGGATTATGGTATGTGGGTTTTTTTTTAATTGGAAGTATGGAATTTGCAATTTTAGAAAACCCAAATCTTTCTTTTTAGACGTACTGCATTTGTAGTGTTTTCAGATGTTATGGAGAAGGTTTTGTTGTTTTCATTTATTCTTTTTTATGGTTGTGGTTCTTTTTTTTCTTTTGGTTCGTTTTTACGAAGGTAAGTGTAGTGTGGGAATGAGTGAGTGAGTCATGAAGAACAGCAGGTGTAAGCAGTCCCCTTGACAGACCCCCCCTCCACGGTGGTAGAGGGTTGGAGGTGGGGTGCGGGGCGGCTGGGGAACCAAGTGTGATGGAACACACACTGGACCTCGTCAGTCTCCCCGGTGCCTGACTCCTTCCCGGAGCCAGTTTCTCCAACAACCCTGTTGCGCGCAAACACACACACACACACGCACGTACGCCGCCCCATCCCACCCACCCCCACACACAAACACACACACGCACGCGCACCCACCCACACGAACACATAGAGATGCGCAAGTACACACACAGATGCACAAGCACACACACATGCTGGCACGCACACATCCCGCCCCCCTCACACACGCACGCACGCACGCACACACACACACACACACACACACACACACACACACACACAGATTCCAAGAAGGGGGAAGGGGTTAATGTTGCCTATAGTGTGCTGAAGGAGGCCGGTGGGATCTGAAATTTTAACCCTGTGACTGCTGAGCCTGGGGGGAGGGAAACAGTGGAGGTGTGCGGTGAAATAGCGACTGCGTCATGAAATGTTTATGTCAGCATGTGTGTGTGTGTGTGTGTGTGTGTGTGTGTGTGTGTAAGCACGTGTTTGTGCTTGTACATTAAAGATGAAATCAGCACGTGATTTACGTGTTATTCTGTCTAAGGAGGAAGGTGGCAGAATGGTTAAGACGCTCAGCTGCCAATACAGAGAGTCCGTGAGGGTGTGGGTTCGAATCCCGCTCTCGCCCTTTCTCCTAAGTTTGACTGGAAAATCAAACTGAGCGTCTAGTCTTTCGGATGAGACGATAAACCGAGGTCCCGTGTGCAGCACGCACTTGGCGCACTGAAAAAGAACCCATGGCAACGAGAGTGTTGTCCTCTGGCGAAATTACGTAAAATGAAATCCACTTTAATAGGTACACAAATATGTAAGCATGCACTCAAGGCCTGACTAAGCGCGTTGGGTTATGCTGCTGGTCAGGCATCTGCTCAACAGATGTGGTGTAGCGTGTATGGATTTGTCCGAACGCTGTGACGCCTCCTTGAGAAAATGAAACTGAAACTGAAACTAAGGGCCATTGTGTGAGAGAGAGAGGGAGAGAGAGAGAGAGAGTGTCAAAAGGTGAACTCAGTACGTGCTAGGCGTTCTGTTCGGTATGAGAGAGTGTGAGCGATGCTGATGATGATCTGTACTTCAGTTTTGCTTTTGACCAACCCGGTCATTCTCATACAAATGGTGGTGTCAGTTGGTGTTTAGGTGAACGATACACATCTGCCTTTCCTTTTCCCCCCTTACCAGGTCTGCACAGTGAAAACAAACACGCCCCAAATCCTTATTCCTTTGTTCATGGGTTGCATGCCCTTTCTTCCGGTGAAGATGTAGACACATTTCCACGCCTGCGTCTAAACGAGTGCTTTTATTTATTTATTTATTTATTCATTTATTTTTGTCACATACGTATTAATCTTATAAAATAATAACTGTATGTTTCGTCAGCTACGACACTGGCAAATTCGACAAACAAGGGTGACATATTTCTGTAACTGAGTGGAGTGATGGCCTAGAGGTAACGCGTCCGCCTGGGAAGCGAGAGAATCTGAGCGCGCTGGTTCGAATCACGGCTCAGCCGCCGATATTTTCTCCCCCTCCACTAGACCTTGAGTGGTGGTCTGGACGCTAGTCATTCGGATGAGACGATAAACCGAGGTCCCGTGTGCAGCATGCACTTAGCGCACGTAAAAGAACCCACGGCAACGAAAGGGCTGTTCCTGGTAAAATTATGTAGAAAAACCCACTTCGATAGGGAAAACAAATAAAACTGCACGCAGAAAAAAAAAAACAAAAAAAATGGGTGGCGCTGTAGTGTAGCGACGCGCTCTCCCTGGGGAGAGCAGCCCGAATTTCACACAGAGACATCTGTTGCGATAAAAAGAGATACGAATACGAATACGAATAATAATGCATCCAGTGAATTCTGCAGTGTATTTTCGCATCCGTATCTGGAATGCCGTGAAATGAATTATGCACTGTTGCGGGGCCGCGGTAGGCCATTGGTCACGGCACTGATGTTCTCCCGCGTGCCTTGAGTTCGATTCCCGGTTTCGGCACATCTGCTGAGTGAAGGGTGGGGATTTTTCAGATAATTATCAGATGACAGCATACGTGCAGACCTAGTAGTACCTTCGTGTGTGCACGCATGCAGGTATATCAAATACACGCGTTAAGAGATCATGTTACCCATGTTGGCGTTCGGTGGATTGCGGAAGCATGAAAATTCTCAGCATGTCGATGTTGGTCATGTAATGGAAAAAACAAGTACTAGAAGTGTGTTTGGCAGTGATACGTTTTCTTTGAAGCTAGGAATAAGCTGGGAAGATTTTTTAGGAATGCCAGCGTGGTCGAAGATCAAGGGATTATTCTTTGCTCTTGTAATACACGTGTGGATTTGTTTCAAGCGTGCGTGGCGATGAAATTCTCTGTCTCTCTCTGTGTCTCTGTCTGTCTGTCTCTCTCTCTGTCCCATTCCCCCCCCCCCCCCCCCCCCTTCTGTCTGTTTGTCTGCCTCCCCCCTTCTCTCTCTCTCCCCCCTTCTCTCTCTCTCTCCCCCCTTTTCTCTCTCTTCCATTCTCTCTCTCCCCCCCTTTTCTCTCTCTCTCCCCCCTTTTCTCTCTCTCCCCCCTTTTCTCTCTCTTCCATTCTCTCTCTCTCCCCCCTTCTCTCTCTCTCTTCCCTTCTCTCTCCCCCACCCTTTTTTCTCTCTCTCTCCCATTCTCTCTCTCGGTTACAAATTACAGTATCTCTCTCCCCCATTGAAAAGAACCTTAAGTGTTTCTTCAATAAAACATCATCATCATCATCCATCATCATCATCCCTCTCTCTCTCTCCCTCTTTCTGTGTGTGTGTGTGTGTGTGTGTGTGTGTGTGTGTGTATCCCCTTCTCTCTCTGCCCCCCTTCTCTCTCCCCCCCCCCTTATCTCTCTTCCCCCTTTCTCTCTCTGTCTCCCATTATCTCTCTCCCTTCTCTCTCTCTCCCCTTCTGTGTGTGTGTGTGTGTGTGTGTGTGTGTGTGTGTGTCCCATTCTCTCTCTCCCCCCTTCTCTCTCTCCCCCCTTCTCTCCCCTTCTCTCTCTCCCCCCTTCTCTCTCTTCCCCCTTTCTCTGTCTCCCATTATCTCTCTCCCTTCTCTCTCTCTCCCCTTCTCTCTCTCTCTCTCTCTCTCTCTCTCTGTGTGTGTGTGTGTGTGTGTGTGTGTGTGTGTCCCCTTCTCTCTCTCCCCCCTTCTCTCTCTTCCCCCTTTCTCTGTCTGTCTCCCATTATCTCTCTCCCTTCTCTCTCTCTCTCTCTCTCTCTCTCTTGTTCGGCGATCAATATCATGACAAGTAGGGAGCTCGGTATGCTTGCCCAATGACGCTTGTTTGGATGAGCAGCTGGATACGACAGTGGTGTGATTCTTTATCAGCGGTTAACTCACTCAGTACGGCCAGTCCTCTCTTCTCCTCTACACAGACCCCTCGGATGTCCAGTGGGTGTCTGAATGACCCAACCTTTAGCTTCCGTCGACAGAATTGTGGTATTCTTTGTCAACATTCACCTCTTCAGTATAAGAGCCTTTCGCTTGTAATATTTTGATGATGGTAGTTGGGGTGAAACGCTGTTAACGTCGTCTCTTTCGCCGTTCGTATGGAGAGAGTTAAAAAAAAAAAAAGGTCACTCAGCATTTTACGGTCATAACGGCAGTGAATTCACACCCACGGTGTCTGGGGCTCGGCATAGGAAGGGGGGGCCCAGTCCTCTCCTTGCGCCGCTTCAACCTTCCCAGACCGGTCAGGTAACACCTGGGTGGAGTGAGGAAAATGAGAGCAAAGTGCTTTTTTCCCTGGGACACCACACCACACTGAAACGGGGGCCTCACTCTGATGACTGGTGAACACTGAATCACAAGTCCAACACGTAGCCTAACCGAGTCTGCCACGGCGCTCCCGTTTGTGATAATTATTATTACTGGCGTTCTTCCTCTTATTCTTCGGTGCGTCTGTGGGATGTAATGCTGAGGTACTGTGCTTCCTCTTCATCAACCCCCCCCCCCCCCCCACACACACACACACACCCACCACCCCAACTCCTACCTCTTCACTTTCTCTCCCATCTGCTTCACGTTGGCAGCAGGGACCCCCCCAAACCCCCACCACCCCTCTCTCCCACCTCCCCTACCCCCATGCCCGTGGGAGCGATGTGTTTGGAACAAGCGTTAGACAGAGATAAAGGTGAAGGGATGGCTTTGTTCACTACGGATTAGCGGGACGAGCTTTTCTTCTACTCTCTCTGTCTGTCTGTCTGCTTCAGATCTGCTTGTTTGTCCGTCTGTCTGCATGTCCGTATGCACTTTCTTTTCTTCTATTATCCCTCTTTCTTGTTTATTTATTCATATTCTTTGCAACATCTTCTTCTCGCTGTCTCTCTCTCTCTCTCTCTTTGTCTAACCATCGGCCTACCTGCCTGTCTGTCTGTTTAACCCCTCTTTTCTCATAATGTCCCCATTTCAATGCCATTTATTCACAACCGTCGCATTATATTCCTCCCCTCTCACCATCATTATTCTGTCTGTCTCTCTGAATGCCTATCAGTCTGTATGTCTGTCTGTCAGCCTTTCTCCCCCCCCCCCCTCTCTCTATCAGTCTGTATGTCTGTCTGTCTTCTGTGTCTCTGTCCGTCGTTCTGTCCCCCCCCCCCCACGCCCCCCTCTCTCTCAGCGTGTCTCTCTGCCATTCTCTGTAGCTTGTGGCAGAATGGTTAGTGCGGTTACCTGCCAGTACAGTGTTCGTGAGGGTCTGGGTTCGATTCCCGCTCACACCCTTTCTCCAAAGTTTGACTGGAAAATCAAACTTAGCGTCTGGTCATTCAGATGTGACGATACACCGAGGCTGCGTGTGCAGCACGCACTTTGCGCACTGAGAAAGAACCCATGGCAACGTAAGTGTTGTCCTCTGGCAAACTTCTGTAGAAAGTAAACATGCTTGAACCCAGGGCATGACTGAGCGCGTTAGGTTATACTGGTGGTCAGGTTTCTGCCCAACAGATGGGGTGTAGCTTTCACTGTCTCCCAACCTGTCTTTGTTCTCTTTCAGTTTTCCCCTCGTGTGTGCGTGCGTGCGCGTGCGTGTGTGTGTGTATATGTGTGTGTGTGTGTGTGTGTGTGTGTGTGCGCGCGCGCGTGCGGACGTGTGTTTGCGTGTGCGTGCGCGTGTCTGTGTGTGTGTGTGTGTGTGTGTGTGTGTGTGTGTGTGTGTGTGTGTGTGAGACAGAGAGAGAGAGAGAGGAACGTTGACGTTTTATTCGTAAAGGCCGATTTCAGTGTGGTACACAGGAAAATGACAGATGTCACATATTGATACAAAAGAAAGTTAGATGAATACTACGCCGTTGAAATGTTCTTTATCAGTGTAAAGTCAAACTGGTGCATTATGGTGCAGTATTTTAATTCGTAGACGAATTAACAAAATAAACTTGAATCAACTTGAATAAACAAGGCTGCTTACAGAATTTTATGGAATGAATTGTTCTCTTATACATTTAAGTGCTGGACAACTAAACACAAAATGGACCTCATCCTCATTTGATTCTTTGGCTATAGCAAATTACAAATGTTTGACTGCCAATAACGATACTGATTTGCTAAAAAAAAAAAAATCAGTGACATTGGATATGAATTTCGTCATAATAAAGTTAAAATATCTGGCAGTATGCATATCATATTCATATAAATTGGAACACTATGTAAGTTATTGATCATTCTATATACATTGAATGACAAGAAAATTCTGACTTCGCAATTTGCAGTTAACCAGTCTTTCGCACGGATAAAATCATTTACATCCTCAACACCTTGAATGAGCCATACAAAACCAAAACCGCATTCTTTTTGCTTATTTTTCACGTTTGAAAGAAAAGAAGAGAGAGAGAGAGAGAGAGTGTCAAAGTCAAAAAATGTTTTATTTGTCAGGCCTCTGGAATCACAGCAAAATGCAGTATGCAGCATGTGTTCATTTGCATACCATTCAGGCATTTTTTCCTCAGAGTTAGTGCTTTATAGATATGCATCGACAGAGAGACAGACAGACAGACAGACAGAAAGACAGAACTGGTCCTGTCTTTCACCACATCTGGAAGCTGTCCCATCTTTTTCAACAGACAAAAACCGACGTACAGATGCAGACCTTCAGAAGCCACTGTCAACATAAGCAGCGTGCCAGTTTCACAACAATTTGCACGTGATGTATGTCGCTCCGTTTGTCAATGTCAGGCGGTGAAACTGACTCCGCGAGCTGACTCTCTTTCCGCCATTTGTCCCTGTCTTGCAGATTACAGTCCTTACAGGTTTATGTTCCCTGGTAACTGGTTAATATTTCTCTCATTTCTCTGATGGATGGGTGATGTTGTTACGATGTTGTCTTGGTGATCATTATCTAGAATGGCACTGGGTTACTAGTTACATGAAGTAGTTATTGTCAATTCCCGTACGTTCGAAATACGAGCGTAGTTCTGAAGCTTCGTACGCGTATGCTCCTACGTGTGTGAGAGAGAGAGAGAATGCGGGCATGGGGGAGGGGGATGGAGGGGGGAAGAGGGAGGGAAGGAGAGGGACTTTAAGAAATATCTGCTTTTTCTTTCTTTTTTGTGTGTTTCTTCTTCTTCTTCTCCTCCTCCTCCTTCTCCTCCTCCTCCTCTTCCTCGATTCCCTCTTTTCTTCCTTCATTCTCTTCTTTGCATTCTATGTTTCTTCTATCTTTTTTTTTTTAACTTAATTTAAAAAAAAATTTTTTACTGCGATCAGTTTCCTGTGCATGTCCATGGGATTACACCAAAGAACAGGAGTCAGTGATATTGTTTTCTGCATGTTGTGGAGGGAGCAAGGCGGACGGGGGGTTGGAGGCGGGAAGAGAGGGCTGGGGAGGGGGGGGGGGGGTAAACACCAGCAGGTGTACTTATCCCAGTGCCAGTATTAGCGAGAGAGAGAATGAATGAATGAATGAATGGTTTCTTCATATAGGCCATTGCCCCTCATGAAAGGGTGTCAGACAAAAACATATGTGAGAAGAAAAAATAAAATAACATAAGCAAGACAAATATCATACGTTGTCATGCAGTATACACTTAACTAAGTAGTACACAGCAGATAAATAACAACACGCCTATTTAACTGAACTCAATAAAGTAATCGTGTCATCAGAAGTGGCACAAGCTTAATAAATGAATTTTACGACGTAAGAGTGGATCGAAGCTTAAACGCTTTGTACAGATAAATTGAGAAATTTCTGATAGTTTGTTCGTGTGTAGATGCCGTAAGTAGCGATAATCTAAACTGACTAGGGAACTTAAAAAATTTCAACGGTATGTATTGCATTCTTGAGTCATACATAACAGGACAGGATAGAACAAAGTGCACTTCATTTTCCTTCCCCTTCTTACACAGTGGACATAATAAATCAGACTCATCATGTACTTTATAACGGTGACTATGTTCTGCAATTTCCGAAATACCAAGTAGCGAGAGAGAGAGAGAGAGAGAGAGAGAGAGAGAGAGAGAGAGAGTGAGAGAGAGAGAGAGAGAGAGAGAGAGAGAGAGAGAGTCATTGATTAACTCAGTAGCTGTGGCAAGTTTTTCGTTTAATTTCGACTTTGAAAAGAACATGCTTGTTTGGACGAACGTGACATGACGAGGCCAACTTGAGGCATGTCAGTGTTACAGCGCTTGTTTGGATCTAGGGGGGTCCGTGAAACTCTTCAGGCTGGTGAAGGATGACTGTGTGATTGTTTTGGATGACGGAGAGGCGCGTGTTGTCATCAAAATTAGAAGGTTCGCTTGGCTGTTTGCACGGTGCTTTATTTTGGATGGAAAACAAGTTGTTGTTGTTGTTGTTGTTGTTCTTCTTCTTATTATTATTATGCACGTCCGCTTAGTATTTGCTTAATGAAAAATAACTACACAGTTACGCGCTTTCATGGGTGAAAGACCCATTTTTTCCCCAAACAGACAGAATTATGACTGTCCGGCAGCGCTTGCTTTAAATGAAAGACCAAGGTATTGAACATCGTTCATGTGAAAATGTTATAACTGGGCGTGCGCGCGCGCATATGTGTGTGTGTGTGTGTGTGTGTGTGTGTGTGTGTTCGGTCGTGCATGCATATGCGTTTGTGTATAATATATTGATTTCTCTTTTAATCATGAACTGTATTCGGCTGTCGTGTGTCAGTTGTTGTTGATGGAAAAGAAAACATTGTAAAGCGTTAATATGATTTTGTTGTTGATGTTGTTGTTATTTTGTAAGGGCTGGAGAACGACTGGTTTTAAGTAAGTGACGGGTAGTAAGCCCTGAATTAGTGCTCCGTTTGCTTTTGCGGTCGGCAGGTCTGGAAGCAACAATGATATGATTTGATTTGATCTGGGGGGTGGGGGTGGGGGGGGGGGTTAGGTGGCTTGTTTTGAGGGGCGCGTTATGGAGGGGGGGGGGGGGTGAGAAAAAGGGCACACGTGTGGCACGTGTCAGAACGACTCCCGGAGTTGATAGGAGGACAGTCGTTGCCGCTCCTTCTGGCGCTCTTCCAGCATGCTTCTCTTCATCTTTCGTCTTGGCGCTCCATTTTTATTATTTTTTTTATTATTTTTATTGGCGAGGGTGGGGGTGGGGGCCTGGGGGGGGGGAAGCTGTAGTACCGTGCATACCCCCAACCTTCTCCCTTCTTCGCACATGGCACCCTCCTCCGATCCCCCCCCCCCCTCTCTCTCTCTCTCTTTCTTTCTCTCTCCCCCTCACAAACACACACACACACACACACACACACACCCAAGTGCGCACGCGCGTCACGGAGTCCCCCCCCCCCCCCAACCCTTCCACTCACCCCCTCACCCGTGCCCCTTCTCTCCTCCCCGCCAAAGATCTATTTTGGACAGGTCCCGAGACAGAGATAAACGTGAAGGAATTGGGTTGTTCACTTCTAATTAGCAACATCGGCTCCTTCTCTCTCTTCTTCTTGTACACCTTCTGTCTTCTCTATTTGTTTTTGTGGTACTTTTCCATCCGTTCTATTCATATTGTTTTCCTTTTCTTATTTTCCTCTCTCTCTCTCTCTCTCTCTCTCTCTCTCTCTCTCTCTCTTTTAAGTAACTGCATGCTGATGCTATCATCACCATCTTCGTTTTACTTTTTTTTTCTCTTTCTGTTTGTGCGATTATCTTTCTGTTTCTCTGTCTCTCTCTCTCTCTGTCTCTCTCTGTCTTTGTCTCTCTCTCTCTCTCTCTCTCTCCCCCCCCCCTCTCTCTCTCTCTGTATATATTTCCGTCTCTCACCTCGGTCTCTCGCCTCTCGCTCTCTCTCTCCCCTTCTTTCTCTGAGAGAGGTATTAACTAGATTATTGTGTTGGCATCCCAGAGCTGCTACAAGAACAGTTATGATACATTACACACTGTCTCTATGTCTCTCCGTGTGTGGTAAGTTGGTGTGCCATTGTGTGTGTGTGTGTGTGTGTGTGTGTGTGTGTGTGTGTGTGTGAGTGCTTGTGTTCGTGGATGCGTGTGTGTGTGTACGTGTTTGTGTGTGTGTGCGTGTGAGCGAGAGAGAGAGAGAGAGAGAGAGAGAGAGAGAGAGAGAGAGAACACTGTTGCTTTGATTTCCAGTGCAGTGTCCAAGGCTTGTGCCCAGGGTGTAACAGAACCATTGCATCCCCATAACCCCCAACCCACCCATCATCCAGAATGCACAGTGTGACTTCAGACCCTCTGTCCCTGTCTCCCCATCTCCCCCGTGTGGCTGGGGGCGAGCCGTGTCACCCCCCTCGTCAACGTCACACTGGGTAACTGACTCACTCCTGGCACGGTGTTCACATGCTGTGCACGTCGGAAACAGTGCGTCATGTGCACGTGCCTTGATGGCGTGCCTGTGATTTAGTGCATCACACGTCGCCCCGTGATGGATGGCGTCAGTTCTGTAAGTGACGTAGGTCGTAATTACGCCGAGTGTTGGGTGGGGAGGATGAGGAGAGGTGTGTGTGGTTGAAGGCTACCAACCGGCGTGCGTTGTTACTGTTAACTTGATATGTGTGTGGGGGGTGTTGCTCGATTTTTGTGTGTACGTGTGTGGAGACTGTTTGTTATTCTCCTTGACTGCTGCTGACGAGTATGCTCGTCAAAGAAAGGCTGTCACCTGACTGATAGGGGATGGAGATAGCAGGTCAGGATGTCAGTCACCACTCTGATAGGGGATGGAGATAGCAGGTCAGGATGTCAGTCACCACTCTGATAGGGGATGGAGATAGCAGGTCAGGATGTCAGTCACCACTCTGATAGGGCGTGGAGATAGCAGGTCACGTCAGGATGTCAGTCACCACTCTGATAGGGGATGGAGATAGCAGGTCAGGATGTCAGTCACCACTCTGATAGGGGATGGAGATAGCGGGTCAGGATGTCAGTCACCACTCTGATAGGGGATGGAGATAGCAGGTCAGGATGTCAGTCACCACTCTGATAGGGGATGGAGATAGCAGGTCAGGATGTCAGTCACCACTCTGATAGGGGATGGAGATAGCAGGTCAGGATGTCAGTCACCACTCTGATAGGGGATGGAGGGGATGGAGATAGCAGGTCAGGATGTCAGTCACCACTCTGATAGGGGATGGAGATAGCAGGTCAGGATGTCAGTCCCCACTCTGATAGGGGATGGAGATAGCAGGTCAGGATGTCAGTCCCCACTCTGATGGGGGATGGAGATA
>NC_134881.1:38323409-38338409 GCF_041734735.1 Babylonia areolata | reverse complement strand
GTAATGTGAGTTTTGAAATGACCTTTTAACATCTAACATGATTTTAACTGACCGTTTAATATTCAACATGATTTTAGCTGACTGTTTAACGTGTAACGTGATTTTTAATTGACCTTGTAGCATGTAACGTGATTTTATCTAACGTGATTTTTTTTTATTGTCCTATTAACATTTGACGTGATATTTATTGACCTTTTAACAGTTAACGTGATTTTAACTGACATGCTAACATTTAACATTTAACGTGATTTTAAATTAACCTTTTAGCTTTTAACTTGATTTTAGCTCCCTTTTTTTAACATCATTTTTGTGTCTCTTGGACTGGTTTTAAGAATCGATGGGCTGACAGCACTGAAGTGGCCATTAGTTGGGTTAAAGACAACGTAATCTGATTTGATTTGATCTCCAGGAATGATGATCCCATGTTGGCCGTGTCAGGTGAGGTGTGTGAAGGTGACAGACTGACAAGAGGGGAGACCCCGCCCATCGTGGCGCTAGAACATGTGCTGCTGTCCGTGCTGGACGTCTGTCCCTAATGGCTGCTGACAGTTACAAGCCCACACTGAAACTCCTGTGACTCCGCTGGTGATAATCAGGGCCACGCCCTTTACCTTTAAGGACAGGGGT
The DNA here is from genome assembly GCF_041734735.1 of Babylonia areolata. NCBI lineage: Eukaryota > Metazoa > Mollusca > Gastropoda > Neogastropoda > Buccinidae > Babylonia > Babylonia areolata. Next base: position 38,337,782 of record NC_134881.1, on the reverse strand, counting down.
TGGTGTAGGGACATCTTCTTCACAGTGTGTGTGTGTGTGTGTGTGTGTGTGTGTGCCCTTGGGCAGTGGGTAGAGAGTAGTGTCCAGCATGCCGACGTGTGCAAGCGGCGGTACCCTGACAGCGGTGTACTCCTGTGATGCGGTCAGACCTCGCATCGGGCAAGCCCATCGTGTTTCCTGCTGCACCTGGCGGCTACCACGTGCCATTGCGGGCGTTGTGCCCGGCATGCTGTGTGCCTGTGGCCCCGTGGTCACCTGCACTTTCCGCTACATGTTTTACCTTTCTGTTGGTCTTGATGTTAACGCGTCCGCTTGAGGAGCGAGAGAATCTGAGCACACTAGTTCCAATCACACCGTCGCCAGTACTGTGCACAGCCTGGAAAAAAAAAAGTCATGAGACGATAAACCGAAGTCCCGCGTGCAGTATGCACTTAGCGCATGTAAAAGTACCCACTGCAACAAAAAGGTTGTCCCTGAAAATCCACTTCGATAGGAAAACAAATGAAATTGTGGGCAGTTAGGAAAAAAAAAAAAAAAAAAAAAAAAAGAGAGGGGGGAGGGGGGCTGGGGGAGGGGGGGGGGAGAGAAGGATGGCGCTCTCAGTGTAGCGACGCGCTCTCCATGGGGAGAGCAGCCTGAAATTCACACAGAGATATCTGTTGTGACAAAAGAGTAGTGCACTACACCCACCTTCACCTACACATTCCCATCCCTACCCCTATCTGTGTTGTCAGCGACATGGATTCTGGAAACGTTCCCTTTCAAACAGTCTCTAATTAATGAAGGCACTCCCATCCCATAATATATGTATTGTAATCATGCATCTGTAGCTCTTTCTTCCATGCGTGCCCCCTTTCCCCCCGCGCGCGCGCGCGCGTGTGTGTGTGTCTGTGTCTGTGTGTCTCAGTGTGTGTGTGCGTACGTGCGTGTGCGTGTGTGTGTTTGTGTGTGTGTGTTTGTGTGTGTGTGTGGTGTGTGTGTGTGTGTGCCCTGTGGTGATGGATAGATTTTGGGCGTCTGTCATGCCTGGTGAATCAGAAAAAAATATATTTAAAATTGCATAGCGTATTATATAGTTTGTACACAGAATGAGTTTATTGATCAGACTGGATTAGTGATATACACCATATTTTAGTTGAAATTGGATTTGATTGCGTTTCGGAATCACAAACATTTTTAATAAGGATCATTTATTTCGCAACGTCATTTCTGTTTTGAACGATAATTTTGAAAAGATATTGATGGAATCATTAAAACAATATACAAAATGCATGTTTTCTAAATAATTTAAGGGAGAAAAATATATTGATCACACTACAAACATAATTTCGTTTATTCAATCTAAAATTTAATGTAATAATCACTATTTTTAAAGCAGGGCAGGTAAATGGAATTCCAAGCTTATACTGTATTTGTAAGAAATGTGACATGAATACTGTTGGTGATGAACTTCATTTTATTAGGGAGTAATCCATTATTACCAAATGAATATGTATTATATATCAAAAGCCTATATTTTCATACTGTAAACTTATGAAATCTATTAAGACTTGCAATGTTGCATAGGATACTTTCATGCAGGAGAAGGAATGTTAAACCTTATTTTGCCTTCCTTGATGGATTAGTTGTGGTAATCCTAGTTGTGTTTTGGATTATGTTGTTTTCTGAAATCTTCCCTATTCCAGTAGGGGTCAGAGGTCAATCAAATCTAATGAGAGAGAACACTGAACACTGAACACTGAACACTGAACACTTTAATGTCAATAGCTTTACAGCCCTAATGACATGGGGGTTCATAATACAAATAACAACATGCATCAATAGTAATAATATTGATGAAAACCAAAGCCAAAACGAAATCAATCAATCTGTGCAACAAAGTGCAGTTCGACCATCCATTCAAAGTAATGGCATGTAGTGAGAAATAAAAACAAAAACATATATAAATGTATAACATAAATATTTTCCATATGAGAATGACAACACAGATTTCACTTTTCACAATGAGCAACACCTGATACTATTTTATTATTGTTGAGTTTTTTTTCGTCGCATGTTATGAGAGAGATAGAGAGAGAGAGAGAGAGAGAGAGAGAGAGAGAGAATGTTTGTTGTGTATTTTATGGTTAACATGTTATTCTTAAGCGCTTTTTTCCCCTCAGTGCCTGACCAAGCATTGGGTTACGCTGTTGGTTAGGCATCTGCTTAGCAGATGTGGTGTAGCATACATGGATTGGTCCGAACACAGTGACGCCTGTTTGAGAAAGCACTGTATAGAATATATATGTCACTGTCCCACCACTACTACCTGCACTTTTGGGTATGTCTCCAAGCCCCTATAGGTAAATGTACTTTTGGGGTATGTCTCCCAACTGCTATAGGTAAATATACTTTTGGGGTATGTCTCCAAGCCCCTATAGGTAAATGTACTTTTGGGGTATGTCTCCCAACTGCTATAGGTAAATGTACTTTTGGGGTATGTCTCCCAACTGCTATAGGTAAATGTACTTTTGGGGTATGTCTCCCAACTGCTATAGGTAAATGTACTTTTGGGGTATGTCTCCCAACTGCTATAGGTAAATGTACTTTTGGGGTATGTCTCCCAACTGCTATAGGTAAATGTACTTTTGGGGTATGTCTCCCAACTGCTATAGGTAAATGTACTTTTGGGGTATGTCTCCCAACTGCTACAGGTAAATGTACTTTTGGGGTATGTCTCCAAGCCCCTATAGGTAAATGTACTTTTGGGGTATGTCTCCCAACTGCTATAGGTAAATGTACTTTTGGGGTATGTCTCCCAACTGCTATAGGTAAATGTACTTTTGGGGTATGTCTCCCAACTGCTATAGGTAAATGTACTTTTGGGGTATGTCTCCCAACTGCTATAGGTAAATGTACTTTTGGGGTATGTCTCCCAACTGCTATAGGTAAATGTACTATCTCCCAACTGCTACAGGTAAATGTACTTTTGGGGTATGTCTCCCAACTGCTATAGGTAAATGTACTTTTGAGGTATGTCTCCAAGCCCCTATAGGTAAAATTTACTTTTGGGGTATGTCTTCCAACTGCTACAGGTAAATGTACTTTTGGGGTATGTCTCCCAACTGCTACAGGTAAATGTACTTTTGGGGTATGTCTCCAAGCCCCTATAGGTAAATGTACTTTTGGGGTATGTCTCCCAACTGCTATAGGTAAATGTACTTTTGGGGTATGTCTCCCAACTGCTATAGGTAAATGTACTTTTGGGGTATGTCTCCCAACTGCTATAGGTAAATGTACTTTTGAGGTATGTCTCCCAACTGCTATAGGTAAATGTACTTTTGGAGTATGTCTCCCAACTGCTATAGGTAAATGTACTTTTGGGGTATGTCTCCCAACTGCTACAGGTAAATGTACTTTTGTTGGTATGTCTCCCATCCTTTACACCTACATGTACTTTGGGGTATGTCATCGAACCCTATTCCCACCAAAAGTTTTGGCAATGCAGTCCCATCCCTACACCTCCATGCCAATATATTATTTGACCTTCTTCAGCATTACATTGTTGTTGTCATTGTCGGTGTTGTGCTGGTGGGTGCCATAGCTGTGAGAGTAGTAGGCGCGCGCGCTCACACACACATACACATACACAGACACAGACACGCATACACACACACATGACCACCACTACCACCACAAAACATCACATCACCACAACACCACACCACACCACTACCACCATCACCACTACAGAAACACAACGACTCACACTGCCGCAGTCATGTACTATTAATATCAATTTCGCCGACGTCTCCAAACAGTGCTGGCCCGTTCGAGCCTTGCTGCATGGTGATAAGCGGCCTGGTAACTGGCACAAATAAACACCGTGTGTTGGGGGAAGGGTGGGCCACGCCTGTCTGAGCACGCCACATGGTACCCGGTGGGATGACAGCCATATGCGCTGTGCCCGCATCTGGCAGTGGCTGGAAGGTGTCAGCGAATCGAATCGTGGCAGACGCCACGTGCCACATGCGCGCAGGCGGTGATGGTGGTGGTTGTGGAGGCAGCGGGGTGTGTGTGGGTGTTACAGTTTGCAGACTGCCAGAGAAACTGCCGGCTGGAGGAAGAAAACAGGTGTGAACCGTCGTGAAAAGATGTTGTTAAAAAGAATTAAAGAAAAAAAAAATGATGCGGTGGGATGGAGGGAAAGAGGGGTTGGGGAGAGAGAGAGAGAGAGAGAGACAGACAGAGAGAGAGACGGACAGACAGACAGACAAGGTGAGAGACAGACAGACAGACAAGGAGAGAGACAGACAGACAGACAGACAGACAGACTTAAATTCATGGTCAGCACTCCACATCGGTGTTTCTTTTCTTTACGACGTGTGTGATTTCCCCCTCCCCCTCTCTCTCCTCTGTCTGTCTGTCTGTCTCTTCTCTGTCTCTGTCTGTCTGTCTGTCTGTCTGTCTCCCCTCTCTGTCTCTCCACCGTGTGATAATATCAGTGACACTGAAGGATAGCACAGAACTAAAGTTGCTGACAGGTTAAGCGCTGTCACATGTTTGCTCATGTGAGCAGAGTGCTGCACTGAAGTGTACTGAGGAAACGCTCACCCACACACCCAGTGGTGCCAGAAAAAGAAGCACAAAGAAGTTCACAGCTTTCTGTGCGTTTCCTCCCTGAACACAACAGATGGAAACGAGAGGGAGGACCCCCCCCCCTCCCACACACCCACACACACACACACACACACACAAAATGGAGCACTGATCGTTTTTGAATTTTTTTTGTTATTCTTTTTTCATGACGGCTTGAATGTTTGAAAAATAACAGGATTTCGGAGTTGTCAGAATTCCCTTTAAAAAAAAGAAGAAGAAAAAGTTCTTTCATTTTCCAGCCCATATCGACGCCTTCCGTTAAAGCCGACTGGCCGCAGTGTGCTGAAGCCTTATGTCGGCACTGTCCGGTCAATCCTGATGACACGTGAGAAGTCCTTTGTCCACCCATGACGTCACATCCGCTTGGTGGTGGTGGTGGTGGAAAGGCGTGGTAAAGGTCGGGGTTAAAGAAAAGCCGTTTATGGCCATCGGTGCAGTGAATGAATGTTGGCCGTGTCCAGGGCTTTACTGTACGTCATACAGTGACGGCCTAGAGGTAACGCGTCCGCCTGGGAAGCGAGAGAATCTGAGTGCGCTGGTTCGAACCACGGCTCAGCCGCCGATATTTTCTCCCCCTCCACTAGACCTTGAGTGGTGGTCTGGACGCTAGTCATTCGGATGAGACGATAAACCGAGGTCCCGTGTGCAGCATGCACTTAGCGCACGTAAAAGAACCCACGGCAACAAAAGGGTTGTTCCTGGCAAAATTCTGTAGAAAAATCCACTGCGATAGGAAAAACAAATAAAACTGCACGCAGGAAAAAATACAAAAAAATGGGTGGCGCTGTAATGTAGCGACGCGCTCTCCCTGGGGAGGGCAGCCCGAATTTCACACAGAGAAATCTGTTGTGATAAAAAGAAATACAAATACAAATACAGGAAACAAGGCGGGGCCCATTCCTCTCCTTCCGCCGTTTTTAACCCTCCCTGCCGGGAGTCAGGTATCCATTCACACGTTGGTGCACTGAGGAAAATCGGAGTAAAGTACCCCCCGAAAACAGAGTATGGCTGTTTACATGGCGGACTAAAAAAAACAAACAAAAAAAACCGGTCATACACGGAAAAGTCCACTCGTGTACGTACGAGTGAACGTGGGAGTTGCAGCCCACGAAGGAAGAAGAAGAAGGAATAAAGTGCCTTTGATTGATTGATTGATATGGATACTTATATAGCGCCTATCCTCGGTCAGAGACCAAGCTCTAAGCGCTTTACATACACGGGGACATTTGCACCACAGGCTGCCTACCTGGGTAGAGCCGACTGACGGCTGCCACTGGGCGCTCATCACTCGTTTCCTGTGTCATTCAATCACATTTCAGACGCACACGCATACACACTCAGACAGACATGTAACATTTTACGTGTATGACCGTTTTTAATTACCCCGCCATGTAGGCAGCCATACTCCGTTTTCGGGGGTGTGCATGCTGGGTATATTCTTGTTTCCATAACCCACCGAACGCTGACATGGATTACAGGATCTTTAACGTGCGTATTTGATCTTCTGCGTGCGCATACACACGAAGGGGGTTCAGGCACTAGCAGGTCTGCACATATGTTGACCTGAGAGATCGGAAAAATCTCCACCCTTTACCCACCAGGTGCACCGAGATTCGAACCCGGGACCCTCAGATTGAAAGTCCAGCGCTTTAACCACTCGGCTATTGCACCCGTCCTTTCCCAAAAGACACGACACCATGTCGAAAGGGGGCCTCGGAATCACTGGTGAACACTGGGTCATTGGTCCAGCGCCTGTCCCAGTCTGTCACAGTGCTCCCAAAGGTGTGTCAGGGGAGGGGTTTAAAATATGGGGCAGCAAAATAGTCACCTTTCAGCGGTGCCAAGTCCATCAGGGGAGAGAATAGAATCACCCCCTTGTTTGCGTCCTGGCATTTTCCGCCCTCCGGTGATGGAATCTCTCTCTCTCTCTCTCTCTCTCTCTCTCTCTCTCTCTCTCTCTCTCTCTCTCTCCCTCTCTGTCTCTCTCCCTCCCTCTCTCTCTCTGTCTCTCTCTCTCTGTCTCTCTCTCTCTCTCTCTCTCTCTCTCTCTCTCTCTCTCTCTCTCTGTAATTATAATTTTTTGGGTGGGCATTCCAACCGCCTTTAATCCTCACTTTCTTTTCATTATTTCTTTCACTGTGGGGGTCCTCCATCCTTATGCCCCCCACCCCGATTTTCTTTTCTTTTCTTGTTGTTGCTGACTTCCTTCCTACGAATGCAAAACACTACACAAACAAATAAGATAGTAGCCGTGTGTGTGTGTGTGTGTGTGTGTGTGTGTGTGTGTGTGTGCGTGCGTGCGTGCGTGCGTGCGTGTGTGTGTGTGTGTGTGTGTGCGTGTGTGTGAGTGTGCGCGCGCGCGTGCATGCGACAACGCACAATGGTGTGTAACAAACATAATTCGTGGGATACTGTCATGATATCGATAGAATGGTGTATAGATAAAGAAGAGACGTCGCAATGAAAGAGCCTGTAGAGACGTATATACACTTTGTCACAATCATGGACGGAGAGAGAGACAGAGAGACATGTGTGGGAGGTGGGTTATGGGATGTTGAGGTAAACAGACGCAACGTGGGTACATATTTATTCACGTACGCACATACACACACACACACACAGGCGCGCGCGCGCACATACGCACACACACACACACACACACACACACTCTCTCTCTCTCTCTCTCTCTCTCGAAGGGCGTCTTAACGCTAAATGGACAATAAAAAAAACAAAAAACGTCATGTCAAATTTGTTCTCTTTCTCTCTGTCTCTGTCTCTCTCTGTGTCTTTCTTATCCGTACCCTCTGGCTGTGTGTGTGTGTGTGTGTGTGTGTGTGTGTGTGTGTGTGTGTGTGTGTGTGTGTGTGTGTGTGTGTGTGTGTGTGTGTGTTCGTTCGTTCGTTCGGTTTTTTTTGTTTGACGTCTATCCACAGTTGTGATTTTAGACGAAAATCCACCCCCTTCCCCACCTCACCCCATGCTTCATACCATCACTTCTTTCCCTGCTCCCATCTCTCCTCATTCACATACACATGAAGAGAACAGGAATATGAACGAAATAGAATAAACTATTTGATGAACATACAACATTACAACTGAGCTATTGGGGCCCATAATCAAACTGTGAACTATTTCAAATAAGTATGTGTTGATTGTCGTATAAAACTTTTTCCAACGGAAGCAAAAGGAACAGCAAATTTTGTAAATGAATGATGTAAAAATGTTTTGACCTGTCCACTTTCACAGATGATAGGCATGCGGGTAGTTGCATTTCCGCAAACGCAAGTCACTTTAGAAGTAAATTTGGTTTTTATAGCATCCAGTCGTAGTCTGTATATGAGACTGATTAGCATTCTGTTACAGTGATCGATTTTGCGCGAGCGAAAGTTAACATTTTCTCCTTTGAGGTTCAGGCCTCATTTTCAGTCTGTTGACACGGTTAAAGAATAACATTCTTGTAACGAAAATAGAATGCGAATTTCTATAGCATTGTGAAACTGATAATTTATTGCGCCTTTTTTCGCTTAACGACCCACCCGCTCATTTCCCAGAATCCCCCCCCCCCACCCCTCTCTCTTCTCTCTCTCTCTCTCTCCATCTCTGTATTTCTGTGTCTCTCTGACTTCCTGACTATCCCCCTTCTCTCTCTGACTTCCACACACACGCTCACGTGTCATTTCTTCCTCACTCGTCTTCCGATGCACTGATAGGACAGGTGTAATGTGAAACGTCTTCTTATGGAGATAAGACGTGTGGAGAGAGTGGGGGACGGAGAGAGAGAGAGAGAGAGAGAGAGAGAGAGAGAGAGAGGGGCGGTTTGTGGGGGGCGGGAGGGGGGGGCATTGGCAGGATTGGAACAGGGACAGAGACAGACAGATAATTATAGACAGAGACAAAGAGCTAAAGAGAGAGAGAGAGACGGGGGATGGGGGGGGGGGGTGTTGATTGAGAGAGACATAGACATAAATAGACAGCTTGAGAGAGAGAGAGAAAGGAGACGGGGTTTTGATAGAGGGAGACAGACACAGAGCAGGAGAGAGAGAGAGAGGGAGGGAGGGAAAGGGGGAGAAAAGATTAATTCATTAAGTAACTAATTGTTTATTCCATTTATGTACTGTTTTGTATTATTCTATTTTGAAAAAAAATATGTAGAGGTCTGTAGATTGATGGCAGTTCTTGTCGTTCAGATTGGCGTTTTGAAATGTTCATTTTTTTCGAATTGCATCTTTGCAGTGTGGGCTTGGGCTTCTTGTTAATGTCAGCTTTTTTCTTTTGATGGGTGGATTGGTTGGGGTGGGGAGGGGGCAGGTTTGGGAGGGGATGGGTGCTCTGTCACAGAGGCGAGTGTCCGGCTGGGCCCAACGGTAGCTTTGGCGGCCCTGGGCATTCCTGACTGACTTGGAAAAAGAAAAAAAAAGAGGAAAGATAAATAAAAACAACAAAAAAACCCTCGGTTCTTTAACTACCCTTATCCTGTGCTGACATGCAGACTGACAGACAAACAGACAGGTCGCCACAGGTCGATGTGAATCAGTCTTCGTTTGGAAAAGGAGGACCAGTGAGGCCAGGAGCAAACGTTTCAACAGCAATAAAGAGTGGTAACTCTGTCCGGTTTACGAGGCAATAAAGAGTGGTAACTCTGTCCGGTTTACGAGGCACACAACTTCCAAGTCATTGCTGCCTATTCTTCCGAATGGCATACAGGTAAATAAAAGGTACATTTGAGCAAACCCAAACACTTCCTCAAACAACGGAAGCTTCGGACTTCTCCTTATTCCGATCATTTGACATGTGCACACAGCAGCAATGACAGAAGAAATGTGCAAACACAAATTAGCTTTTTATTCAAGACTGGCATTGCCCTTTTTAATCCTGAACATGCTACACAGAATACGATGGACAATACAGAACAAACACATGGTCGTCTTCGTTTGTCACACACACACACACGCGCGCGCGCGCGCGCATATGAAGCACCAGCAGCAACAACAAAGAAGCCAAAACCAACAAGCCACAGGAACAGTAAGGCACTATTGTCCTCCCTCCTCTATCTCCCCCCCCCCCACACACACACACTCCCCTCCTCCCCCACCACGTGCAGAAGCATGCAGGGTGCAGTCCCCTGAACACCACGCCTTGTTGTGCACTGTGTGGGCCTGGCCGGCATCAAAGAAGCAAGGGGCAAAAAAAAAAGAAAAGGGTGTTACACGTGTAACAGGTGTAACCCTTGTAACAGCTGGTGGGGTGGCGATGCCTCTCGCCCCGTGCTGACCTCTTGGTCTGTATCCATCAGTGGTCAGTCTGGTCACTCACGCCTCATTGGACCCACACCACACCGCAACTCGCTTCACTGACCACAACACACACTCTGGGGTACTGGTCAGGTGAACGGATTGTGTGTGTGTGTGTGTGTGTGTGTGTGTGTGTGTGTGTGTGAAGGGTGGGTGAGGGGTGGGGAATGATGATGTTAATGCCTCTGAGACCACGTGAAGTTCACCTGTGGAAATGCTTCACGTGTACATTTTTTTTTTTCCCGTACCGGCTTCTTCTATTCTCTTTCCATGAAAGGAGGGGAACAGCCAGTGTGGGACTGTCATTTTCATGGTGATGATGGTGATGCTGATACTGGTACTACTGCTACTAGTAGTAGTAGTAGTAGTTGTTGTTGTTGTTGTTGTTGTAGCAACGGCAGCAGCAATGACAACAAAAGAAATCGTTATTTTAAAATAATAATAATGATAAAGTAGCAGGAGTAACAGTAGCAGCAGTGACACCACTATTGCAGTTGAAGTAGTGGTTGTAGTACTCAACTAAGTTGCCACGACAGTAGTAGCAATGGCAGCAGCTGCAGTAGTCATGGAACAGTAGTCACAATAATGGTGATGATCCCAATGTTAACAAGTGTCAGCGTGCCTACACCAAGAGGAACAGCGGCCTTGTTATGTGTGCAGCGGAGATGCACGAAAGTTGAGATGCCAAACGTCGCTTCCAATATTTTGGTTCAGCTCTATCTCTTTCTCTCTGTCTGTCTCTGTTTCTGTCTGTCTGTCTGTCTGTCTCTCTGTCTCTCTTTGTCTCTCTCTGTCTCTGTGAGTCTCAGTCTCTGTCTCAGTCTCATTCTCTTTCTCTGTCTCTCTGCCTGTGTCTGTGTCTCTCTTTCTATCTCTGAGTTTCTGTGTGTGTGTGTGTGTGTGTGTGTGTGTGTGTGTGAGAGAGAGAGAGAGAGAGAGAGAGAGAGAGAGAGAGAGAGAGTAAGTGGGTAAGACAGGATAGAGAAGGGAGGACGAGGTGGGGAGGGCGGGAAAGAGAAGGAGAGTAGGGTAAAGGGAGGTAATTGATGTGTGGGCATGCTTTTTGCACTCAGTGAAACGTTGACGTGTGGTAATAACACAATGCAATCAGACAGTCTGGCACGATATAAGAAGTTGATGTCAGTGTGTGTGTGTGTGTGTGTGTGTGTGTGTTCGTGAGTGCGTGCGTGCGTATGTATGTGAATGTGTCTGTAGCGCGCGTGCGTGCATGTGCGTTTGTTTGCAAGCATGCGTGCGTGCGTTCGTGCATGCGTGTATACTCAAGCGTGCGTGCGTTCATGTGTCTGTGTGTATGGGTGCGTTTGTGCGGCTGCATGCTTGCGTGTGTGCGTGTGTGTATGTGTTCTGAAACTGTGGCTTGTGCTGACAACAAGCATGCAGACACCTTGCGCTGCCATCCCCATTCTCTCACACACACTGCCACTTTCTGCTGCCCCGGAGTCTGTATGGTTCTGACCATACTGTTTGGTGTCTTGTTTGTTCTCTGTTCTGGCGGTCCGTGTGTGTGTGTGTGTGTGGGTGTGGGTGTGCGTGTGTGCGTGTGTGTATGTGTTCTGAAACTGTGGCTTGTGCTGACAACAAGCATGCAGACACCTTGCGCTGCCATCCCCATTCTCTCACACACACTGCCACTTTCTGCTGCCCCGGAGTCTGTCTGGTTCTGACCATACTGTTTGGTGTCTTGTTTGTTCTCTGTTCTGGCGGTCCGTGTGTGTGTGTGTGTGTGTGTGTGTGTGTGTGTGTGTGTGTGTGTGTGTGTGTGTGTGTGTGTGTGTGTGTTTCTCCCCCCCCCTCCTCTCTCTCTGTGTCTCTCTCGGCGTTTTGCCTTCATCTCTCTTCCCCTTTGTTCCCCCGCCCCCGTTTTTTTTTTTTTTTTTTTTTTTTTCATCTGCTCTTTCTCTCTTCCTTTCTTTTCGTCTGTCTTTCTTTATGTCTGTCCGTCTGTCACTATTTTGTTGCGATTATTATTGTTATTATGATGATGATGATGATGATGATGATGATGATGATTCTTATTATTGATCGACATTGACAGTGTTTTCAGCCTTGTCGTTTATGATCCTGTGTGGTCTGCTGTACGTAACCAACACTGATCAATGACCAAACTAACGGTGCCTCCTCCACGTTCTGTTCTGTTGCCCCACACCCCAGACCTTTGAGGACTTTGCCTTCCTTCCTCCCTTCCCTCCTTCCTTCCTCCCGTCCCTCTTTCCTTCCTTCCATCCTTCCTTCCTTCCTCCTTTCCCTCCTTCCTTCCTCCCTTCCCTCCTTCCTTCCTTCTCTTCCCTCCTTCCTTCCTTCCCTCCCTCCTTCCTTCCTTCCCTCCCTCCTTCCTTCCCTCCTTCCTTCCTTCCCTCTTCCTCCTTCCCTCCTTCCTTCCTTCCCTCCCTCCCTCCTTCGATCTTCCCTCCCTCCCTCCCTCCCTCCCTCCTTCCTTCCCTCCTTCCTTCCTTCCCTCTTCCTCCTTCCCTCCTTCCTTCCTTCCCTCTTCCTCCTCTCCTTCCTTCCTTCCCTCCTTCCCTCCCTCCCTCCTTCGATCTTCCCTCCCTCCTTCCTTCCTTCCTTCCTTCCTTCCCTCCATCCTTCCTTCCCTCCTTCCTTCCCTCCCTCCCTCCTTCGATCTTCCCTCCTCCCTCCCTTCCTTCCTTCTCTCCTCCTTCCTTCCGTCCTTCCCTCCATCCTTTCCCCCTTCCTTCCCTCCCTCCCTCCTTCAATCTTCCCTCCCTCCTTCCTTCCCTCCTTCCTTCCTCCGTCCTTCCCTCCATCCTTCCTTTCCCCCTTCCTTCCCTCCCTCCCTCCTTCGATCTTCCCTCCTCCCTCCCTCCTTCCTTCCTTCCTTCCGTCCTTCCCTCCATCCTTCCTTTCCCCCTTCCTTCCCTCCCTCCCTCTTTCGATCTTCCCTCCCTCCCTCCCTCCCTCCTTTCCTTCTCATTCTTGTGTGTTGACAACCGTTGAGGTGTGTGTCATCCCAGTGCCTCCTCACCCCCTGTTCTGTTCTGTCACACCCCAGGCCTTTGAGGACGAGGTCCGGCGGCGCCGTCAGGACCTGGACTCCCTGCAGACGACGGCCCTGGCCCTGACAGAGCACGGGGCCGCCGTCCCGGTGGTGGAGCCCGCCCTCAAGCGTCTCAACCAGCGCTGGCAGGACCTGTGCTCCCAGCTGACCCACTACAAGCCATCCTCCTCCCCCTCCTCCGCCTCCCCGCGAGGCTCCATCCACGACAGGGCCTCCTCCGCCGGATGGTCCGGTGGCGGCGGGGGTGACTCAGGGGCTGGGGTGGAGGAGGAGGTGGGGGGTGCCGCGCGATGGAAGGAGGAGGTGCTGAGGCTCCTGGGGCAGGTGGGCGTTTTGCGGCAAAGGCTCAAGTCTGCTGAGCTCAGCGCCGAGGGCGGCGCGCATGTGGACGTGCAGAACACCCAGCTGAAGGTGGGTTGGTTGGGGTTGTTTTTTTTTTTTTGATGAGGGTGGGGGTGGAGGGTGGGTGAGGGTGTGTGTTGTTCATGAAAATACCAGGAGGAACTGGATAGACCATAGTTTTCAAGCAGACTGTGTTCAGAAGTTGACGTACTTGACAGACTTTCAAACTTCAATGAAACAAATAACAATCGATATAAAAAAAAAAAACCCCAAAAAACAAGAGATAGTGTTTGGGCATATATCTTTATAATTGGTAGGTGCAGCACCCTTTTGTTGTATCTTCTTCAAACACACCCAAAGCCAAAGCCGCCAATTAATTAAAACAAGATAAAGGGGAAAGAACAAAGAAAAGAAGAAAGAAAGGGCGTGCCATCCAGAAGGAAAGGGGTGGGGGGGGGGGGGGGGGAGAAAGGGGAGGTGAGGGTTTGAGGTAGGGTGTAAGGGAGCGGGGCAGAAGAAAAAACATGAGAAAGAAAGAGATAAGTTTAAAGAATGAAAGAAAAAGAAGAAGAAGAAAAAGAAACAAAAGAAAATAACAAAACGAAAATAAGAAGAAAAAAAAACTTCAACAAAGAACAAAACAGGAGATGAAGAAGAACAAAGAAAGAACTCGACAAACGTGCAGATTTCCACAGCGGGCGTTGAAAAGACAAGAGGCAGACATTGTTTTTGCTGGTTTGGTAAAGTGGGAGCTTCTCCTGGACCAGGCTCTGCGGGTTCTCCGCGCCATGCAAACAATCCTCCACGTGGGGAAGTCCTTTAGCGAGCTGCCTGCCGGCCTACCTGAGTGCTACACTCATCAGGCCAGGACCCCTGCCTCCCCATGCGATTCTGGGAAAACACCCACGTCAACTTCCTCTCAACGAGCACCCACACTCAGCGCATTACTCCCCCCAAAACCCCAAGGGAAAACAAAATTCCACCACATCATCATTTAGCAAGGAGGAGAAAAGCAGGGCTTGGTATGTTAAGACTTGATGGAAACAACAACTGCAGCAGCAGCAA